>NC_086190.1:17624375-17938750 GCF_023053635.1 Elgaria multicarinata webbii | reverse complement strand
TCACTGAAACTGGGCATGCCGCCTTCCCCATCAGCCTCTTGGCATGATTGCCTTGTTCAAGACAGCAACTCCTTTATAGGGGTTTGCCCACCGCCTCTCTGCACGAGTCACGGCTGCCTGTTTGGCTCCTCCCAATCTGGGGACGCTGGAACACCGAGTCTCTCCAGGCGGGTAATCCTTATGCACTGTAAAAGTAAATCTTTTTTCGGGGTGGGTAGGTGGGAAGAGAACTTTAGGGTAGGGTGAAGTCTGGCCTGCTTCTCTGAACCCCTTTTTCCTGGCCACATCCCCTTCAACCGACCAACAATCACAGAATCCTAGAATACTAGAGTTGGAAGGGGCCTACAAGGCCATCAAGTCCAGCCCCCTGCTCAGTGCAGGAATCCACCCTAAAGCATACTTGACAGATGGTTGTCCAGCTGCCTCTTGAAGGCCTCCCGTGTGGGAGAGACCATGACCTCCCTAGGTAACTGGTTCCATTGTCGTACTCCTCTGACAGTCAAGACGTTTTTCCTGATGTCCAGCCAGAATCTGGCTTCCTTTAACTTGAGCATGTTCTTCCGTGTCCTGCACTCTGGGAGGATCGAGAAGAGATCCTGGCCCTCCTCTGTGTGGCAACCTTTCAAGTATTTGAAGAGTGCTGTCATGTCTCTCTTCAATCTTCTCTTCTCCAGGCTAAACATGCCCAGTTCTTTCAGTCTCTCTTCATAGGGCTTTGTTTCCAGACCCCTGATCATCCTGGTTGCCCTCCTCTGAACATGCTCCAGCTTGTCTGCCTCCTTCTTGAATTGTGGAGCCCAGAACTGGATGCAATATTCAAGATGAGGCCTAACCAGGGCCAAATAGAGAGGAACCAGAACCTCACATGATCTGGAAGCTATACTTCTATTAATCCAGCCCAAAATAGCATTTGCCTTTCTTGCAGCCATATCGCACTGTTGGCTCATATTCAGCTTGGCTATATGATGCCAGTCTCAAAAGGCTATTTTAACATTCTGGTTTAGAAACCTACAAGGAGAGGACGCTGTGACAGAATGTGGCAGCGCCTCCTTCCCCCTTTGATCTTCTTTTGGGATTGGTGGGTTACGCATTAACCATTTTTTATTAAATATAAAGATTTTTCCGTACTTCTGCAAACCTCAGGGTTGCCCTGGTGTGGGTGGATGCCTCTATCTTGTTTCTCAGTGGGCCCATGTCGGCTATCGTCCTGTGGGCCCTCACCACCCGAGTTTACTTTTCAAGACAGTGATAAAGCTCCAGGAAGACCAGGAAACGTCTCAAGGATCGGTTTCTCCCCTATGAAGATCCTTGCTTGTGAAGATCTGGACCAAAAGGCCTCCTCGTCAGAAATTAAGACAATTAACACATTAATATAATGAAACATATGGAACCCCGCCCTCCACAGCTCATGATTCGAACCCAAAACAAAGGTGTTGGCTTCAAATGGGGGCAGTCAAACACACTGTCCAATTTCCGGACTTTTCTCTCCAGAGGGAGAGGGCGGAACGTCTTCCGGAGGACCTGGAGGTAGACTTCCGAGGCAGTCTGTGGGCAGCCGTGCCAACCTGCCGTGCCAGCCCCTTCGCTGAATGCAGAGTCCATTGAATTCAGCAACAGGCAGGGCCTTCTTTGTGGTGACCCCTCATTTGTGGAATGCCGTTCCCGTAAGCCACAGGTGAGCCACCTGCGGGCCGCATGAGGCCTTCGACTAGGCTCTGTGCGGCTCACAGAACCTCAGTCACGTTTTGCCCCCGCTGATCAGCCATCAGCCGGGAGATGGAGAAAAAAATCACTATTACAGGCAAACACCGTGTAAACAGAAGTCGTGATTTGGATTGCTGTGGGGGAGAGGGTTTAACTCCCCCCCCAGCAATTCTGGCCATTGTTTCCCTGCTGCTAATGGCGTGCTTGATCGCAGGGTAGGTGGGAAGAATTTAAGTTAGTCACCCGGCTGGGATCGCTCCAGACACCATCAGGCTCTCCGGCTACTAACAGAGAAATAGTGATCTTGATCAGCAATACTGGAGAGAGGGGGGGGGGGCGTGCAGATTTTAAGTTCCTTTCCCCCCCTTGTCTACTAATATATATTTCTCAGATGACAAACTCACACGCTTTCCATTTGTCTGGGGGACTTCGGTCCGCGACGAAAACGGAATGCTTTATTACTGCTGTCAACATATATTAGTTTGCAGTTTTTATGAGATTTTGTTGAGGAGGGAAAGGGAGGCGTTTTATTGTCCCTAAGCCGCAAGAAAAGGCCTTACAACTTGCAGGCAAAACAAAAGGGAACATGAAAGCACGAAGCGTACAGAAGACCCTCGAAAATCCCACCCGCCACATCCCTGAAACATGCTACACTTTGGGCAAGACAGGCTGGCGGCCAGAATGTCAGCGGCACGGTAAATCCGTTCCGGGTTTCAGTTACGGAACTCTAAAGAAGCCATCCAAGAGGTGAAGCACCTCTGTTTAGAGCAGAGGTTCCCAAACTTTTTCAGGTCAACGCCCCCTTGGTTCCACAAACTCAAAATCATTATTCAGAACAGCGGTTTTCAACGACCCACTAAAGAAGATAATAACAATAAAATTCAAAACAGTAACCATTAGTTGAACATGTATTCAAAATCCAATTACATTTTTTTAGTTGATTCAGTTAAACTTGATCCAGTGATATCATCTTTTCACAGTCTGATAGTCATTTAGCAAGAATATTAGATATCACATTTAGTAACTAGGGTAGATAGAGTACTTCACTATTCTGTAAATTCTTCATGTGAGCTTGATGAAGTGATACCAGGGGGATCTACACTCCTGCTTTAAAGCGCTTTATAACAGTTTTGACAACTGTTGGGGCCCAGGATACGCTCCATATACAGGTTTCAAAACGTTTTCAAAGCGCTTTAAAGCGCTTTAAAAGCAGTAGTGTAGATCCCCCCCCCCCCGTTTCCCAATGTCTGGTTTAAAGTCACTTAACGTGAGTCTTAAATCACCACGTTTAGTAATCTGGAGTCGATTTCTTTGCATGGAGAGAAGTAGGCAGACCATGCTAAAACCACATTCCACCAAATATGATGTTGGAAATGCAACCAGGAGCTTCTGAACCACTCTCCGTAGTGCAGGATAGCGGGGCACACCAAGCAGGGTATGTCTCTTCATTAGCGTTTTGGTGCTTTTGAAACATTTCAATTCACTGTTAAAAGGACTCTTCTTAAACGGTATTAATACATGTGTGGATTCTTCCCCTATATGGCTTGGGACCAAACTACCTTCTCCCATAAAAATGTCCCTGGGTCTTAAGACCTTCTGGAGAGGCGCTTCTCGGAAAAGACCACCTCGAGCGCCCCCCTGCTGCCCCTTTGCCTCTTAGCATCCCCCTGCTGCCCCCTTGCCTCTTTACGCCCCCCTATGCATTCCCACCGCCCCCAAGGGGGCAATACCACCCACTTTGGGAACCACTGGTTTAGAGTCCTGACTGGTACTGAATGAAACCCAGAGCAGGTTCACCACCCCACTGACATCGGCATCACCAGCCTCTACTCGTTTTTGGATTTGGGGACTTTCTATTGAAAAAAAGGCCCAGGTCCAATCAATCCCCATTGTCTCCAGCTAGAGAAGTGAATTCGCTGAAAGATCTTCTGTGCCCCAGATATACGAATCCGGGAAGGCGATACAGGTGCTGTGTTTCCTGCCCTGCTTTATCTCAGCAACCTTAAGGACTAGAACTTTGTTTTATAAAGCATTGAGAGGTGAAAGTCTCAGGAATCTGAGTTCTATTCCTGATCCCCGTGCCTGCAAATATACACACTGTAATTAACCTTCATGCAAAAGGCACTGGGGCGTCAGTGGTGGCCAAACAGGGCCGGAGCCCCCGAAAAGTAGCTCTGAAGCCCCAGATGTTTGTGGTGACAGAAGGAACCTGCTCTCTTTCTGCTTGAGGAGAGATACCAATCTTCCCTCTCTCTCTGTCTCTTCTCACTCGCTCTTTTGTTCACATTTGCAGAAGGTAACGGCACTCACCAAAACAATAAAGTGGGAGAGGAGAATGTCAGGAGCATTGTTGAGGAATATGGAGAAGCCGCTCATCAGAAGGCGAGGGGAGGGGAGCGTGAGCTCCGGAGTCGTCACTCAGCCTCACCCCCATGCCGGTGCCAGGTGTCAGTGGGCAGACGGCAGCTGCTCAGCCGGGAACAGAGCACAGGGTGGCACACACAGCCACGACTCCCAAACGCAGTCTGGGCGCTCCAATTCTGCCAGTTCTCTAGGCAGAAGACTGCCTGGCACGAGAGACGGGGGAAGGCCCCTGGGCGTGGTGTAGAGCCCCATCGGTTCTGTGGGGTGGAAGTTAGGCCTCGTCTTGAGTATTGTGTCCAGTTCTGGGCAACACACTTCAAGAAGGATGCAGACAAGCTGGAGCAGGTTCAGAGGAGGGCAACCAGGATGATCAGGGGTCTGGAAACAAAGCCCTATGAGGAGAGACTGAAAGAACTGGGCATGTTTAGCCTGGAGGAGAGAAGACTGAGGGGAGACATGAGAACACTCTTCAAGGACTTGAAAGGTTGCCATACAGAGGAGGGCCAGGGTCTCTTCTCGATCATCCCAGATTGCAGGACATGGAATAATGGGCTCAAGTTACAGGAAGCCGGCAGGACATCAGGAAAAACTTCCTGTTAGAGCAGTACAACAATGGAACCAGTGACCTAGGGAGGTTGTGGTCTCTCCCACACTAGAGGCCTTCAAGAGGCAGCTGGACAACCATCCGTCAGGGATGCTTTAAGATGGATTCCTGCACTGAGCAGGGGGTTGGACTTGATGACCTTATAGGCCCCTTCCAACTCTTCAATTCTATGATTCTAAGTGGAGTATCCATTCCTGGCCCGACACACTCACTTCTCTCCTTTCTGCAGGGTAAACTTTCATGCAGTTAGTCTCTGGGTAAGTACAGTCCCCTCAGTTAGTCTCTGGGTAAGTACAGGATTTTCCCTATTTCTAATTAAACTACCACCATTAAAAACAAAACTTATCGTGCATAGAACGTAAATTAATACAACAGACTTTAAACCTGCTTTCCACCTTCTTTTGCCCTAATCTCGCCCCTTTCTCCCAATAATCAGTGGTTTTCCTAGTTTTTGCACAGTCTTTCTCCCATTTTAAAAAGATTGAAATTCCTCTCCTAAAGCTGCGTTATGGGGAATAAGAGCTTTAAGCTGCAATATACCTGCATTTTAGCATTTTGACCATGCCCATTTTGCCTTCAGCCCCGCCCACTCCCAGAATACACCCCCAAGAACTTCACTGTAATTGAATTTGGCCCCTGGGCGGAAATAAAACCCCTATTCTTGTCCCAAACTCTCAAGGGATCACAATAGCATACAACACCCCTTGCATCGTATGTGCTGGTTTTACACTCCAAAACGAAAAGGCTCTAAATGTGCTCCCTTGCCCAAATGCTGATTTCACAACGATAGCGCTCTTCTCTCTCCACACATTCTGTAAAAGGAATTCTAATCAATGCTAACCAATATAATCTACAGGTGTATTTTAGAAACTCGCTGCAGAAAAAGCTTTTTAATTCACGTAGAAAGCCGCGTGAGAAAACCATCTACACCTGTCTTCTGGTTTAGCAACTTCTCTCCAAAGTAGATGTTCTTATGCAACGTGATGCACGCACACCCAGGAGAGAAAGCAGGAAGGAAGGAATTAAAAGAAAGATGGAAGGAACGAAAGAAAAAGAAACTTGGAAGGAAAGAAAGAAAGAGAAACTAACTCACAACAACACAGAGGCACAGTAAGAGCTTCATCAGAGGAGTGTTTTATCCCACGTTTACTACAGGCCGCTCACGGTTTTTCACGGGTCCTTTTAGTGATGCCGTCCACCTCCCACACGTCTCCCACCCCTTCCGGTTGTTTTCCCGTTGCAAAAGACCTGGAAAATCCAACTTTTTCGGATATAGCGAAACGTGCCGCCATTTCCTGCTGCGTGCAGGAGAAACTGCGGGATAAAAACGCCCATTGAATGGGCCACGTGGTCATTGTTTACTTCCTCTTTCTTCCCCGTGTGAACAAAGAGGAAGTATTGTGGGACAGAAACACGATTTCCCCCCCCCCACTCCATCTGGTGAGGCTCTCAGAGAGCCAGTTCACACTCAACAGCTTCCAGCTTAGAACGACCTTGGTCAAAAACAACGACATCCGTTGCTGAGCGTGAAGCATTAAACATACTAGCTTCACTGAAAGTGCCTTAGCATTAGTTGGGCAGCCCCGAAGTGCACTGAAGTGCATCGTCCAGCAAGGATCGCTAGCCACCTTGAGCACCACTTTCTTGGCGGGAAGGCAGGGGCACAAATCCATCCGTTCATTTCTTTAACCGGCGCGCGATAAAGCTGGAGTGCTCTGAAGCAACGGCCATTCTGCAGAGATGGCGATGTTTGAATCATAGACATCGCAGGAAGAGTGGGGGAGTCCAGGCATTGAGCGTGATTAATCTAGCCTTCTTTTTGGAGATCAGTCTGCGTAAGGAAGAAAATAAATAGCCATGGTAGCGCGGCAAGACCAGCCAGCTCTAAGCTCTCAGAATTTCTCTCTGCTCACATGGGCCTCGGTTGGAAAATCTAATTAACCCCATGGCAGGTTCAATAAGCACTCAAACTAGCGGAAAACTGGGCGTGTCAGCAGGGTGTTTTTTTGGGGTGGGGGGGTGCAAGGAGAAAGATTTATGAACACAAATGAATAGCACCATCTTTCTCCAGAATGGGGAGGGGGAAAGAGACGCCTCTATAACTCAGAAGTCACCTTCCCCTGTGACAAATGACTAATGTTCCAGGCAAACGAAATTTAATTTGCCAAAATCATTTAGTCACCGACGAGCTCGTTAAAGGGAAATGGCGCTTTTCCCGGGGTCTGCGCGGGCGCGCTTCTGTACTCGCGGATCCCTGCAGGCGTGGAAAAGGCAGATTTTTGTGCTTTATTCTTTTGAGCTCAAGAATTTCAGCTTGAAATAATAAAACACAAAATCAGCTCTCTCGGCCCTCGTGGCTGCAGAATCTAGCTTCTTGGACATCTCGGCTTGAAATAACCAAGCACAAAATAAGCAACTAGTCCTCATGGCCGCAGAATCTAGCTTCTTCAGAAATTCAATGTTTTCTTTTCTTAGTTTGTGTGTCCACGTATCCCGCTATTGAAAGAGGAGGTAATGTGCCATGGAAAATGGCAGATGTAACTCACCAACCATTGCTTCTACGAACGTCGCATCCTCAAGGAGAGGAAAAATCCTCCCAAGTTTAATTGCATTTAAATGCTTTGATATAGCTTCCCACACACACACACACCTCCCTTTCCATTTTTTCTTCCCTTCACATCAGGGATCTTCAACCCCTCCGACAATCAAATGCCCAGTTGCAGATTCTTGGCTTAAGAAATGTTTTTAAAAGGCAGGAGCAAAGAAAACTGGAATCCTGTATTCCAATTTACCAGGAGGGGATGAATAAGGAACGGCTTGAATTATTTCCTTTCCGGAGGAGGATAAATGCATGCAAGATAAATACCGCTCTTCCTGCATACCATTATTTATTCTTTTCTGCTACAACACAGCCTCCGAAAATGTGGTAAACAACCTCATTGTAAGCGTCTTTTTCTCTATAGTCTCCTGCGGTTCTCTCTATATGCAGCCATTCTTACCCCAAGGCGACATAATTGCCTTATATTGATGACACACACACAAAGATGACGGAACGTCGCAGGCTGTTTCCAAAGGACAAAACTCAAAACCAATTCTGGAAAGTTTGGAAAGACCTAGGGAGTTGTGGAGAGGAGGCGAGGAGTGAAAAAATAACAGCGTGACCTGGTTTGATGGTCCACGTGAAATCGCTCTCATTTCGTGCACCCTGGTGGTCAACAACTAGCAGCCCGTGGCTGAAATCCGGCCGGAAGGGGCCCAGATCTACACTTCTTGCAGATGGCAGAGCAGTGATAGAGTTAGCGTAGAAAGAGGGGGGAAACACCAAAACACTGGTACTGCAAAGAGAATAAAACTCTGGTGTTCGATGAAGTAAATGAATGGTTTTAATAGTTTGCTTTCAAAAATAATCCAACGATTAAAACAATAGTAAAAATTGTGTATTGGAAGCTCAACGTTTCAGACCAGAAGTGGTCCTTCCTTTGGAGCTAGAAGTCAAGACATCGAGGTATTAGAAAGCTGCACATATTCAATATTTTCACAATACATTAAATATATATATATATATATATATATATATATATATATATATATATATATCAACGTACCTTGAAAGAACTGGAACAACACCTGTTGTTTGATGATTTATACAACAATATAGACCTGCCCTCATGGTTTTCATACTGAAAATTATGAGGGCAGGGTCCGAAACGTTGAGCTGCTGATAGACCTTCCAAGAGGGCTTCAAACACATGATTTTTACGATTGTTTTACTCGCTGGATTATTTTTGAAAGAAAACTATTTACTTCATCGAACACCAGAGTTTTACTCTCTTTTCAGTACCAGTGATAGAGTTAGCGAAAGTTTTACTTCCAGGATAAAGGGGAAAGGTTGCTTGTTCCTCTGCTTCCCAGGGTGGGGAAAAGAATCGGAGAAAGGAACTGGGCGTTTTACCCGTTTTCGGTTGCCGACCAGTTGCTAGGAAATTGTTCATCCATCTCTCTTGGTAGCCATAGAAATAGAGCCATATCAGCACCATGGACAGCAGCACTGCCTAAAATCAACATGGAGGCCTGGCTGATCCTTCTTTAGTGGGGCTGTAAATCCATTCTGCTGAGGCGATTTTGCCTGCAACTAAGTTTAAGCAAATCTTCATCTTCCTCAGACCCCCGCAGCAGCGCTGATCAGAGACGCTGAAGCCTGAAGAAAGAGTGAGACCAACCTATAATTTAATCCTCTAAAACTTCACGCGTTGGAGGAAGGAAAAGGAATCTTTGATAGGACAGCCACACACCCCACACGTGAGGTTCTAGCGCTAAACAAGGTCCCACAGATAAGATTAGTCGGAAGCCTCAGCAACTGAAGTTGGATCCCTGCAGATCAAGCGGTAGTTGATTAATCTACTGATGTGGTTGAATATATCAGCTTAGGCTGAGATCCCAACTGCACCCTTATCTGGACAGAGATAGCCTAGCTACAGTGATCCATGCTCTGATAACCTCTCGTTTGGATTACTGCAATGCGTTATACGTGGGGCTGCCTTTGAAAACGGTCCGGAAACTTCAACTGGTACAAAACAGGGCAGCACGGTTACTAACAGGGACTGGCCAACAAGACCACACCACGCCAGTCCTTTTCCAGCTTCATTGGCTGCCAGTCCAGGTCCGGGCCCGATTCAAAGTGCTGGTATTAACATTCAAAGCCCTAAACGGCTTGGGGCCAGGCTATCTGAAGGAACACCTCCTCCCATATGCACCTGCCCGGACCCCAAGGTCATCCTCAGGGGTCCTTCTCCGTGAGCCCCTACCAAAGGAAGTGAGGCAGGTGGCTACCAGGAGCAGGGCCTTCTCTGCTGTGGCACCCCAGCTGTGGAATGAGCTCCCTAAAGGAGGTTCGCTTGGCACCTACATTATATGCTTTTAGATGCCAGGTGAAGACGTTTTTATTCTCCCAGCATTTTAACAGTCTATAAATAAATTTTAACGTGGTGTTTTAAATTTGTAATTTTGAATTGCTGCTGTTTTTATCTGGTTGAGCTTTTTATATTGTATGTTATATCGTGTTTTTGTGCTGTTTGTTTTATACTTCGAAGGGTTTTAATTTTTGTGAACCGCCCAGAGAGCTTCGGCTGTTGGGCGGTATAAAAACGCCATAAATAAATAAATAAATACGAGAGAGAAAGAGAGAGAGAGAGAGAGAGAGAGAGATAGTTCAACATTGGAGGGGAGCCCTTTGAAGCTGCCAGGAGTGGGGGCCTTTTCCTCTCTGATGTCTGTGGAGGGGGGCATGTCTGGGGCAGATTGTGGGAGAAGCATGGTTCAGCAGAAACTCTGGTTTTCCCGTTTTCCCTGACATGCCCCTGAAATTGGAAGAAATATACATCAGCCCTATCTAATGCAGCCAAGCGGTAGGATTGCTCTGTAAAATTTCCTGCCCCCGTTCAAATCCTGCACCACAAACACAGCACTCAGAATTCCTCCTAGAACTCAAAACACACTTGCATGCCTTGTGCATGGCTCTGAACAGGTTTTCAAATAATATGGATTTCCCCTATGGCAAAGCCTGAAACGACGGAGCGCAGCGAGGAGCAGGTGAGGTGGAACGCCAGGCACAGGAGAAATATATATATATGAAGCGTCTATAGCAGGGGTCACTTCCCATGGCTCCACCCCCTTCCTTTAGCCACGCCCCTTCTCCCCCCACCCCAATCCCGGCTTTGGTGTACTTTTCCCCTCCATTCTAAAACATTGAAATGCCTTATCGAAGGCTTACTTATTAGCAGGAAGGATTTTGAGCTAAATCATGCTGGAATATTCAGTTTGGCTTTGGTATTTGCAAGGTTTTCTCCAAAATGGAATTCAGCTCTGGAAATGCGAGAACCAAATTCCTATCACTGAAATATTTGGCCTGGCCCTCTCTGGCCTGTTAGCCGTCATCTGACACAGGCCACGTGCCTTTTGATGGAATCATGAGCGCCAGAAACTTGGATTCCCCCCACCTCCAAGAAGAAACCGGAGTTATTCTTACACTTGGCAAATTTCACATCTCATTGAAGCTGCAGTCCAGAACATGCAATTAGAATCTAGTCCATAACAGAGCCAGGGTATTTTTCCCCGCCCCGCCACGGCAACCCTTCTTTGCAAAATAAACGGTTCCATTGTTATTCTAGAATACAGGAGGCGCAATCTTAATCACGTTACGGAAATTCTTAATTTACAAAAGGGCTGGAAAACGCAGGCGCCCACGGGGGGAGTACGAATGCGTGTGAGAATTTTTTTTGGTCGAGCGACGACCGCCAAATCGCCAGCTTATTGAATTAAGACCGGAGGCAGAGATAACAATTTCATTTACAGCTGGAGGAGACGGAGCGAGAAAGACAGCCCCGGCGAGCGGCCTTGGCTTTGTCGGCTGAAACAGTCGAGGCTCAAAATAATAATAATAATTAAAAATCTAATTAAAAAAGCCTCCGTAATCCATCACCAAATCTCCTCTCGTACAGCCAAGCCAAAAGGTACGACATATTAATTAGATTTCATGTAACTGGATTAACCCACCCACCCCCAAATTAGTTTCTACAGATGGTAAGAAGGAGGAAAATAGCAGCTTTCGAGAAACAGAGCAGGACTTCCTTTCCGTGAACCGGATAAAAAGCCATTACCAGCCAACTGGCCTTCAGAAGGAAACATTTCACACATTTTTAGCGGGTCACCCAGCTGGGTTTGCCTTACGCCTGCAGCGTGGGTCAGGGTTCTCCCCTGAAAAGCGGCCCAGGAATATTTTAAATAAAATAAATGCATGTCAAATAAAATGCCCGTAAGCTAAAGCGAATTAAAAATTGGCACAGCATTTATTAGTTACAGCTAAGCGTATTCAACATGGCATAAGGCAGGCATAGAACCTCTTTTAGCCTGAAGGCTGAATTCAATTTGGAGAAGCTCCCAGGGGCTGCATGCCAATGGTGGGCGGGGCTGACAGAAAAGGGGTGGGGCCAGAGACAAAATGGTTGGCACCAAGTATAACAGCATATTTTCCCGTAAAGCCTGCCAGCAACTAAGCTTTGTAGACCTCCAGATATTTCTGGCTACATCCAGAAATCTCCAACCATTGCCTCTGCCAGCTGAGGTTGATGGGAGTTGTAGTGCTCGCTTTCTCTCTCTTCCTTGTGCACCTCATTCTCTTTGCTCTTCCTCAGGTGCACCGAGCGCACAGCCAATCGACAGGCACAAGCGACAACCGGAAACTTGCCAACAAGCACAGCAAAAGGGCGCTGAAGGCCAGTTTGACTTTGGGCGTCTTGCTGGGCATGTTCTTTGTGGCATGGCTCCCTTTCTTTGTCTGTAATATGGCACAGGTAAGTTCCGTCCTGTCTTGGAACAAACTTGCTCACCTGAAACAATCTTGGAAAATGGGTATCGTAAAATATACCGGGACAGAACAATTCATACAGACAAGACAATACCTTGCAACCGTCCAGAAATAACTCATAGACAAAAAAGAAAAACACACTTATCTCATCGACATAGCAATACCTAATGACATCAAATGCCATAGAAAAGGCAAGAGGAAAAGAGAGAAAACTATACACCAGTGGCTATGGAAGTTAAAGAATTATGGCAACAGGAAAAAAGTTTAAATTATTCTGTTCGTCATATCAGTCACTGGCATCACATCAATATTTATTTATTTATTCAACATCCAGAAAGCAGTCATAATGAAAACATGTTCAATAGTCAGGAAATTCCTGAATCATTACAAGACCGCATGACTTGGCAAAGCCCTTCATGTCTGTCTAGAAAAAGAAAAGAGAAATAATAATAATAATAATAACAACAAAATAGATGTTTTGAAAATTCTCTTTTAAGTTCTGGAATCATGACCTGGGAATGTTTGTGGGAGCAGAGACCCTTGATGGCTGTTTAGCTAAGGCGTGGTCTGTACATGCAGCCACAGGGGGTGGTCAAGTCCTGTGGCCGTAGCGTGGACTATACCACTTCGGACAGAGGCTGAGGAATCGCACATTTAATGCTCTCCTAGGGTTCTCTCTTCCTCTCTCTCTGGATGTGGGTGTCATCCATGTATTCATCCAAGGAGCTTCGGCTATTGGGCAGTATAAAAATGCAATAAATCCACTTTCCGTTCTCTCCAGGCTGTCTGTAACTGCATCTCTGCGGACTTTTTCGACATCCTCACCTGGCTGGGCTACTTCAACAGCACGATGAACCCCATCATTTATCCCCTCTTCATGCGGGACTTCAAGAGGGCCATGGCGAAGTACTTGCCGTGCTGCCGGCGCACCTGGGAGGGACAGCCCAGCCCCGTCTCGCTCTCCATGAGGAACTCCAACAGTGGCCCTCGGCCGGGGGCGTCCCTCAAGAACGTCCTGAGCCTGCCGGGAGACACCGATTCCGGCGACTCCATCACCCAGGCCGACGAGCGCGGGAGCCAGCGTTTGGGCTCTCTCCCAGCCACGGGAGCAGACTCGGTGAACCTTTTCGACCTGGAGCAGACGGACCAGGAACTCCACATCAATCCGTTAAACACTCCCATGGACTGAGAGGCCCCACCAGCCCTTCACAGCTGGAGGTCCACCCCGGCCGTCTGAAAACCAGAGCTTGGTGCAGCTGGCCATGCCGAATAGCTCCTGGTTGACGTATCCGTAGCAGCAGCCTTTTTATACACGGCTCGTCCGTCCCGTCTCTCTCAGCAGCACAAATGTCCAGGAAGAACAAGGGACGCATGAAGGTGAGGGAGAAGAGTATAAGGATATGCACATTATGCACAGGCGTTGGGAGAACGCCCGGCGAAGGACGAAAAGAGGATGGGCAGCAGGCAGCCGTGGTAATCGCAGCCAGCCAAAGGGATGGTCCATGCTCTGCGTTTTGAGGTCTCCAGCTCTTTCTCTTTCTCCTCATCATTCCTGTTTGCTTGGCTGATGGGCAGAGAGCCCGGGAGCAGGGAGGGCCCGGGAGCGAGGAGGCCATGGCATCTCCTTCTCCTCCTCTCCACCATCTTTGCCTGGGCCTGGGCCAGGGCAAGAGGCAGGTGGAACAAGGAGGTGGCCATGGGGAAGGAGGAGGCACAATTCCAGGGGGCTCTTCTCAGTGGGTCCTTGCAGGCGTGGGGGTCCTCAGGAGCTGCCCTAACATGGCTATCCTTAACACCGGCCCTGCAAGGAGACACATATCGTTTACAGGCGCTGGGACTATTCCCTGTCAAGGACACAGCAAAGCAACTTCAAAGATACGCGCCTCGTTCTCCTGGCACACAAGCTGACCCCAGGGTGGTTTAACGTTCTGGTTTTAAAAAATAGAACCATGAACACTGGAGGGAGCGATGGCTTCTCTTCTCCCTCTTCAGTAACGGATGACTTTTTTCTGCCGGGGGAGGCGGGGTGGCTGGCCATGAATCTGCTGCAATTCGGTTACCGAGTTTTCCAAAACAGGGCCCCTATTTATGATGTGCTTTGGGCTGGGAAAAGCCAGCGTTGTGACTTTCTCACCTGTCTTTCATGAGCAGTGGTTCTCTGCCGATATTCCCCGATATTCCCCTACTTCAGTTCTCTCTCTCTCTCTGTCACCCGAACTTTCCACAGCTTGGCTTGCTCCCATTTTCACGCAATCACTAGAAAAAGCAGGGGGGAGGTTGTGTGTGTGTGTGTATGCGTGTTCACACGTGTGTCGTATTTTCAACGAACACCTGAAACTCGGCAAGGAAGGATACCACTTTTAATTTCTTGCAGATGGGTCTCTGAGTAGCTCTTTCTTCCCAGGTGATCCTTTAGCCTTGACATCCAACTTTCCCCATGTTTGTGGTGCAGGCCTGAAACGCAACCTTCCATTAACCACCATCTGTGTCCTTTTTAACGTGGCCAGGTCACTTGGGGGAGCATCCCCCAAATCCACTTGTTACGTTTGTTCGCAGTGCGGAGGAGAATTCCTGGTCGCAGGCCAGAAGGCACCAAAGAATCGCTGCTTCCGGACACACGAGCGCGCCCATTTTGCCTGGCCCTGTTTCCCGACAGAAATCGCATCCTGATTTAGACTGTGGGAGTGTGTAAATTGCTACCTTCTGCACATGGAAAAACCCACCACATGCCGGAGGGCGCATTTAAATTGCAGACAGCAGAAGTGGTCCTTATTATTATTATTATTTCCCAGCGGACACAACGAACACTTCCAGCGTGCATATTCTCCTAATGTCCTACATTTCACAGTCTCATGAATCACAAAACAGGCATTCTTCTAGAGCAAGGGCTGACCAGATGTCCACGTCACTGCCCTGGCGGATAGAAACGGGGATCGCTTGCAACGATACTGAATAATTCACCAGAGGTTGAATCGTGCCCCTCACGCGCCCCTGTTTCCATATACCCCCCCTTTTTTCTTCTGCAATGGGGAACAGAAGGGTGACAGGCCAATTCAACCTACAAAAACAGAAGCTAATGGCCAGGCTGGATCCGCCATGTCTAGGGGCGGAGAGATTCTGATGGCTGCTCCAGATGCAATGGGGAGAAACGCAGAGATGAATGCCCAATGTGTGTGTGTGTGAATGTGTGTGTTTGTGTACAAAATAATTTAATACATTCTTTTATTAAGCTGCACGAGGGGTCGTGAACATCAGGCCTGGGGACAAAATCCACCCCTCTGAGGTTGCCCAGCTGGCCATGCCCTCTTCCCCAAACACTTGACTGGAGGTTCCCCAGGTTTTGCGCCATTTCCCCCCCCCACACACACACATTCTAAAAGACTGAAATGCGTCTCTTAAGGCTGTGTGACTGGCAGGAAGAGCTTCAAGGTAAAACAGGCTGGCTTTTTTTGGTCCCGCCCCCTGGCCTTTGGCCCCTCCCACCATTGGAACGCCTCTCCAAAACCGAATCCGTTCCTCGGTCCCAGAAAGGTCCGACACGCCCTGTTTGAGCCCGGCCTCGCATTGGCCCCCGTCCCCACCGTCCTTTTTTTCCCATCTGTACATTTGTAAATAAAGAGGTTTGCATCGGTTGGTTTTGCTTGTTTTACGCGAATTCAGCCATAGCAAAACGTGTGAATTTTTTTTTAAAAGAAAGGAAAGTAACTGGCCAAAATTGCACATTTCTGCCATAGGCGAAAGCGTGAAATTGCGCATGGCGGGTTGCACATTTTGGGGAGGGTTTGTGCATTTTGAGGGGGATTTGCACAAACGTGTGAATTGGCGCAGATGCGAATTCACACACATTCGGGAAAATTGGAGAAAAGTCCGACTCTGTGGAACGAAAGGCACTCGGCCATCCACGAAACGCAAACGGGTCGTGACCCTTAAGATTGCTTTTTTTGGGAAGGGTTAGAGTCGTTAGAACCGCCTTTGCCAATCTCAGCCCCCCCGCATGTTTGGACTACTTCTCCCATCATCCCCAGGCAGCCCAGTTTTGCTGGCTGGGGGTGATAGGAGTTGGAGTCCAACAACACCGAGAGGGAACCAAGGATGACACAGGATGCATTAGATCTCCACCAGGTGGGTTTTTTTTTTACTACGATTCCCAGCATTTCCAAGCATGGGCCACACTGGCTGGGGCTGATGGGAGTTGAAGTCCAAAATATTTGGAGGGAACCAGGCAGGGGAAACCCACAGTAGACAAACCTACGGAGAGAATTGTTTTCAATCATGAGCCATCCGGGGTAGCATATTTCGCAGTATGAGATGCAGGGAAATACGGGAAGGCTACATCTGTCATGCCCTGGCGCCGAAGTTCTTGGAGACAGAACCACACGTAGACAGAACCTGGGACTGATTCTGCAAGGGCACTTAGGCGCCGATGGCAGCATGCAGGAATTCGCAGAAGACCCAGTGCAAATACTACAGTACCCATCGTGCTGCATCCTCATGCCCGCTATCTCAGCATCGGAGGCGGCGTGCTAGCAGTGCCAGAGCTGTGGATGGTTGCTCCAGAAAGTTCCGGGGAATTTGAAGAGCCGGCGGGGGACGAGTCCTCTAAACCAGCTCGGTTTTGGTCCTGATCAGTGTCAGCCATATCGCTCTGTCGAGGATCCACCTCCGGTGGGTGGTCTTTGAGGCACAATCCATGGCCGGATACTGGCTCCCACGACCAGCGGTCGCGTTCCCCAGCGAGGCCATCGCTGCCGCCATCGTGGCTCTCCTCCCCAGCCAGTGCGCTCTGCTCTTCCCCGGCGTCAGGCGGCGTCAGCTCCGGGATTTCCTCCGGTTCAGCAGAGCGTGCGGCGAGGTTCCCCCGCTCGTCCGAGCGGCACTGCTTGGTTTTGATGCCCACTGCCTTCAGGATTGTGTCCATCTGCTTCATGTAGTCCAGGTGGCCGCTCACCTGCAAGGGACCACAAAGTTTCGTAAGGGCCCCTTGCGGAGTGGGTCTGGTCCATGGAAGCAGACCGTGATGGGTGATGGGGGGGGGAGATTTTGGGGTTCAATTCCCCTGCCTCATGTCATCTAAGAATGCTTTTCCCCGTACAGCAGGGGTGAGGGACTTCAGGCCACAGGCCAAATGCACCCCTCCAGGGTTCATGCCTCCTTCCCCTGAGGGCACACTAGACACAGGTGCCGGGCCGGCTCTACCATTAGGCCAACTAGGCAGCCGCCCAGGGCACAGACCTCAGAGGGGCGCAGTACTGACCTTTACGGGTCACAGTTTTATACCAATCGGCTGTTTTAATGTTGTGTTGCCAGTGGCGGCGGTATGCATTATACCGCGTGCCCTTTAGTTCAAAACGATTTGCGTGCCAAAGTATCTCCTTTTGTATTTGCGAAAGATAATCAAAAAATTGATGATTACTTATTCTTGCAATTTAAAATAAATTTAGCCGTTTCAAGCGTTGTGCTTTTTGTTTTTTCCACAAAACGTCTGCTCTTAAAAACCGAAGTTGGCAATTTTGGTGTGTGTGTGGGGGAGGGCAAGTAGTTCGCCTTGCCTAGGGCGCAAAATAGTCTGGCACCGGCCCTGCGCAGGTGCGCAAATGGGCTCCTCACCCCGTGGAGATCCAGGGCCGATGTGAAATCCACGCGCACTCCCAAGCTGCAACCCTGATCTTTCAGGGGCAGCCCGGCTCCATTCCGAACAGGTGGGGTCTCAGTCCCTGAACTGGGCTTTCTACAGCATCTCCATCTCATCTGGATTAAAGCCAAGCCTGTTCACTCTCATCTATCCCATCATCAAACCCAGGCAACGTTGCCGCTTAGCTACCGTGACTAACAGCCGTCGGCAGAACAACCCTCTCTCCGGGTTTCTCCGAGAAACAGTTCCAGAACGCTGTGACATTTGGAGCCAACCAGATCTTGGCACGTAACCCGGAAGGTTGTTATGCATGTCTGTTTCCCTGGTTGTGTGTGTGTGTGTGTGTGGAATCCGTGACTTTACGAGGCAATCTGCAACCACAATCTGTCCATGTGGCTCGACCGGTCTTTTTTCAATTTGGGAGAGATTAGAACATTAATTAAAAAGGCCGTCGGGGGATTAATGGGCCGGATTGTCAGGTGTTGCGGCCGCCCTGGCGGGGCTGAGAGAAAAAGCGTGAGGAGGGCTCCGTTCTTTTGTTAACCTGTTCGTTCTCGGTTTTTTTCCAGAAGCCGTGAAATTAGCTGCGGTAAGACGCAGAACCAGCCGTAGATGGAACGGGCAGTAAAAGGTTAAGCTCCATTTGTTCTGCTGCTTGATGCTATTTCCGCAGCAGTTGCTTCATTCGGAGTAATTTTTATTGGTTTATGTTGGCTGTTGTTAGCCCACTGTATTATTATTATTATTATTTCCAAAGGAAAGGAAGGAATCTCGGGGTTGCGATAAGACAGGGTGGTGAAAACCCGGAGCGCGGCGACTGTGAAAAAGGAAAATCCCACGTTTGGGAATTGTTCGGAAAGGAATCCAAAATAAAAACTGCCCGTATTGGAATGCGGAACCTCTTTCAGGTCGAGGGCCGGATTTAATTTCAGAAGGGCTCTTGAGTGCTGCGTTCCAGAGGTGTTTAGCAGAAAGGGGGAGGGGCAAAATGAGAAGTGATAGGCCGGCATTAAGAGTGTTTTTATATTTTGGGCCCACCTCCTTTCGCCTCCAGCCCCACCACCCAATGGAGTCTGGCACCCGAGAGCTTCTCCGGAATGGAATCTGGCCCGCGGGCTGGAAAAGGTGCAACGTTTCTGTTGTAGGCAGTGGCTGTCGAGTTTTCGGCAAGCGTCAGCCAAAAACGTTTCAGGGCCGTCTTCGGCGGCGGCTACTTACGACCGACGAGAGATCCACGTTCACCATCCTCCTGTCGTCCAGGTTAACCGGCTGAAGTCCGGCGACGTTGAGTTGGGCGGAGGAGGTCCGGTAAACGAAGCTTAGCAGCCAGTCACCCCTGGACGAGGAAACAAGAGGAGTCTACGTAAGGAGTCGTCCCGTAATATATTCAACGAGTCCATCAATCGTAATGTAGAAAAGCTCTGGGAATGTTTAGCCCAGAGACATGGAAGTTACGGGGCGATGTGCGAGTGACCTCAGGAACATCAGAAGAGCCCTGACGCTGAATCAGACCAAGGGTCCATCTAGTCCAGCACTCTGTTCACACAGCGGCCAACCAGCCGTCGACCAGGGACCCACAAAGCAGGATATGGTGCAACAGCACCCTCCCACCCATGCTCCCCAGCAACTGGTGTAGATAGGCTTACTGCCTCTGAAGATATGAAGGGCTATAATGCAGAGGATGGAACCAACTTGTTCTTTGAGGTCAGGACAGAACCAAGAGCAGGACATTGCAGGGAAGTGGATTTCGGTTAAACATTAGGAGAAGCGTCCCAATGGTAAGAGGTATTTGAAAGTGGAGAGGCGGTCTCCTTCAAGTAAAGGCTAGATGGACGTCGGTCAGAGTTCTACCCTGCATTGCAGGCCGTGCGTTGAGCAGGGGGTGGAATAGATGACCTCTGAGGTCCCGTCCAATGTTTTCGATCCTTATCTAATCCAGTGACGTCGTTCTCAGAATGGCATAACTATGTGCAGAGCCTCAAATCTGGCCCCGCCCACTTCTCCTGCCCCCTCCCCCTTTTCCTGACCACCAATCATTGGATGGTGTCAAAATTCCCTCCTAAGGGTTTGTTACTGCAAGGAAGAGCTTTAAGTGATAACAGGCTGGTATTTCGGGGGCCGGCCCCTTTACCCTGCGGCCCCCGAGGGCTCCCCTGAAAAAGAAATCGGCCCTCGGACGGAACGTTGAACACCCTCACCACAAAATTTCAGCCACCTGCTTTGAAATCTGTATTACAGGCACATTTCTACAGGGTTAAAAAGAAAGAAAGGAAAAGGAGAACCGGGATTTTAGGGCCTACCGACCTACAATAGCCGTTGATTATCTTTCCCGAGACGACTTTGGCAATGGGCTTCCAGCACTTGGCATCTCCTTCCACCGGTGCTCCCAACAGGATCACGTCTTCAATGATCCCTTTGCAATCTGACGAGAGAAGCGCACACAGGCAGACACCGCAGGGGAGGCGTTAGCCATAAAGTCTTGGGAGGAGAACGTGACCCACAGGCAGAGATAGAGCAGCTTGGGCGTTGCTTGCGGAAGCATTTGTAGCCCCGGAGGGTTCTTTCCTTGGGCTTTGATAACGACGCAACTGCTTTATCATTGGTTGCAAACCGCGTTGGGATTTCTAAAACGGGAAGCGATACACGAATCGCCAAAAATACCCTCGAAGGCTTGACGGAAGGCGGGTTTACTAAAAAGAAAGGCCTGCTTAAATTCACGGTGATTTACTCCCAGGTAAGAATATAAGAACATCAGAAGAGCCCTGATGCTGGATCAGACCCAGGGTCCATCTAGTCCAGCACTCAGTTCACACGGTGGCCATACAGCCGTTGGCCAGGGATGAACAAGCAGGACATGGTGCAACAGCACCCTCCCACCCATGTTCCCCAGCAACTGGGGCACACAGGCTTACAGTCTCTGATACTGGATGTAGCACATAACCATCAGGGCTAGTAGCCACGGGTAGCCTTTGCCTCCAGGAATTGATCCAACCCCCTTTTAAAGCCATCCAAATTGGTGGCCATCAC
This sequence comes from Elgaria multicarinata webbii, assembly GCF_023053635.1. Taxonomy (NCBI): domain Eukaryota; kingdom Metazoa; phylum Chordata; class Lepidosauria; order Squamata; family Anguidae; genus Elgaria; species Elgaria multicarinata. The sequence continues at coordinate 17,918,056 of NC_086190.1, read as the reverse complement.
GACATCTTGTGGTAGAGAGTTCCACAATTTAACTATGCCCTGCGTGAAGAAGTCCTTCCTTTTCTTTGTCCTGGATCACCCACCCATCAGCTTCAAGGGCACGTCAGATTATTTCAGCCTTAAATGAAGACTCTGGACTCAGTGGAACCCTCACTTTTGGACCTAAAGGTCCCCATGGCAGCTAAGACCACACAGGAAAACCAGTAATAGTCAGCGTGGTGTAGTGGTTAGAGCATTGGGCTGGGATTTGGGAGATCTGGGTTCTAGTCCCCGTTTGACCATGAAGCTCACTGGGTGAAAGTCACCTAGTGAGCTTCATGGCCAAACGGGGACTAGAACCCAGATCTCCCCCTGACCTACCTCACAGGGCTGTTGTTGTAAGGATAGAAATTAAGACGAGAGGAAGAGCGCTATCTTAGCTGCCTTGCAAGAGGGGGGGGGAATGGTGAGGTAGAAGTCTAATAATAAAGAAATAAATGTAATTAATTAATTCCCAGGGGGGGGGAATTGCTCCTGCAATTATAAACATCATAATAAAAATATGAATGAATAAAAACAGCAGGAAAATTCAATTCAGAATGGAAAGGGGGAAATAATACATCCGTCCTTTCGATCCACTTCAAAACAACTGGATGGTTTTCCGCATCGCCGACCCCCAAGAAGTTGGAGAATTATTATCAGAAATGGCAAGTGGGAACCTGCAAGAAAATGTTGCAGCGTGGCTTGCTGCTGCCCGAATTCCGGCCGCTCCATTCTGTTTCTTTTCCCCCTCTGCTTTCCATACTGCCCACCCCGGAAATCCAGTGGGGCCCAATCCGGCCCTTCACGGTTCCCCACAAGACCCTGCCCCCTTCCCCCCCCAAACACCAATCGTTGGGGGGCTTACCAGCTTTTGCGTATCCCCCCCCCCCATTCTAAAAGGTTGAAATGCTTCTTCTAAGTCCTAGTCCCAGAGCTCTCAGCTACAATGCACTGGTATTTTGGCTACACCCTTGTTGCATCTGGCCACGCCCCTAACCGGAATGCTGCCCCCCCTCCCACACTGGGACCCTTGCTGAAATTGAATTCAGCCCATGGGCTGAACCCTGGATGATGGGAATTGAAGCCAAAAAATCTGGCCAGTGCCAAGTTTGGGAATGGTGACCGTATGGGATAGCGGCATAAAATCATTCACATTTCCATCCCCTGGGAACCTCTGCTACTCGAGAGAGCAACCACTCATCGTTGTAATATTATTATTATTATTATTATTATTATTATTATTATTATTATTATTATAATATTTGTATCCCACCTTTCGCCCAATACTGGGCCTCAGGCCTCCCAAGCACAAAGGGACCCATTTCTTGAACAAGAAATACACCATCGCAAATTATACCGGTGCGGCCAGCGGCCTCCTGCAAAAGTAAGATCATTTTGCAAGCTGCCTTTTCTTGGGGAGACGAGAAAGAAAGGGGAAAGATCGGGTAGGAGAAGAAGAAGAGGAACTGGAGCAGGACAGGATTTCTGTTTTGTTCCGAAAACATCCGATTTGGGCAGGCGACAATGTTTCCCCGGCACGCTCCAGAGGCAAAGAGGCGATTTCCGTTGCCTAAATGGAATCCGCGAGGCAGATTTGACTCAGCTAATTCAAATGCCGCAGGGCTCCTTATTTGTACGGACTTCATACGCCGGCGGCGAAGAATTCCTAGCGGGCTTCGAATTCGGACGCTGACAGCGTCACGTTTGCGGCTTGAGCTTCCGGCCTCGAAAATGCCCTCCATCATTAACAACCCACCCCCAATTCCGCCTGGAATGACCCCCCCTCCTCCTCCTCCCCTTCACATCCCTCACTTAAGCATCGCCGTCACTCTCGGTGCTACAGCATCGCTGGGAACGAGCCGAGAGAGGTACCAGGGTTACCTAGCAACCACATCCCCCTCCTCTTTTGGGCCCTGCACAGCAGCCAGCTCTAAAACCAGTGGCCGTGGGTCATGGGAGTTGTAGTCCAACAGATCCGGAGAGAAGCTGGGGCAGAGACAACCGTGAGATCCACCATCTCGCCTGATAATGAACGCAAGCGCCCTACGTCCCTCTGACAGCTGTTGGGGGGGGGGGAAGCAAACCGTACACCCTAAATCTGCACGCTCTGGGCTGGAAAAGCGTCGGAGCCGTTTCGAAAGCAGCAGACACCAGATTTTCTTTGGGTTTTTGGGCCACGAATCTCTCGTCGCGTTAATTGGTACAAACTGTCCCGATGCAGCTGTCTTTGGGGGCAGGGGGGAGCTCACAATATCGGCAATCGAGGGACGTCACAAGTTGACAGACGGGTTTGAGGAGGGGGAAAGGCCATGGCGGAAAGAGGGGAACCAGAAGCCAAGGACCGCGGCTTTACGAAGAAGGGTGCAACCTGCAAGGATGTAGGGATGGGAAGAACCGGCAGCCACGGCTGCCGAAAGAGATCCGGGAGAGACACGGAAATGCTGCTTGTCACATTGGCACCATGATGCGTTGAGATGGCTCCGAGATTGGTAACCAGAACGTGCTTGGCTCAAGGGATGTGGGATGCGTGTCCGCCATCCTTCCAGGACTGCGATTCCGCAGGAAAACCTGCCGAGCGCCTGGCTTCCCTCGGAAGGGAATTCCTGAGCTTGGGGGCAGCCACCGATAAGGCCCTGCCACCCGGTCCCATTGAGGGCGCTCCTAACCACGGTGAGAAGAAAAAGAAGCGCTTCTCACAAAGACTTTAAAACCCAGGCAGGTTCATGGGAGAGAGTGGAGTCTTTCAAATGTGGGCTTTGAATTTGGAGATGCCAGAGATTAAAGCCGGCACCTTCTGCCTGAAAAGAAGACAGGGACGGCCTTAGACTAGCTGCCAGCAATAGTATCCGAACCGAACCATGCAGTCGGCGCTCCCTACCCCAAAGGGCAGATCTAGACTTTTGGTAAACCATTTTGCCCCTATTTTCCATTTAATGTTTTTTTAAAAGCGCATTTATTTAAACAGAGGCATAACGATTCGTTTTTCCCCGTCCGTCCAACCGGTGTGTCCGAAATCGGATAAAATAAGAGTCCCGAAACTTTCAGAATAGATTTGTACTCGACAGCTAGACGATATTTCAGTCTGATTTCAAATAAAAGTGCCTTAAAATGTTAGTTATAATTTAATCTGTATTTGGCGTCCCACTTCATGTGGTGCTCTGTGCAACTGCTAAGCCCGCCTATATGGACGGACTGCCCCGAAAACTCAATCCCATATCAAAAGGGGAAGGGGGGACATTTTTTTCTCCTGCATACCTTCTTCCTTGGCCATCTCCTGGAGGCAGAAGTAGATGACCCGGGCGCCCAGACTGAAACCAATCAAAGTCACTGGCCGCTTGCCCTGGAGGGGGAGAAACCAGAATGGGCACATAAACCCCGTCTCGGGAGAATCTCAGAAAGAGAACGGCTGAAGGCCACACAGCGAGCTTCTTGGCTGAGTCCCAGTCTCACCACTGAACCGCACTGCCTCCCTGACACAGCGACAGCTTTCCCCAAAGTGCTGCCCTCCACACACGTCGGGACTGGATCACCCATCAGCCACTGCATCTCAACTTGGCTGTGCGTTTAAAACGAGGCGTTGTTTCCTGATTGGTTGCAATCCTCATGGGAAACGGGATAGAAATATCCCTAAATCAATAAGTATCTGATCCCCTTTTAACTGGAGGGATTAAGAAGATAATAAGATAAGAAGAGCCCTGTTGGATCAGACGGAGGGTCCATCTAGTCCAGCACTCTGTTCACACAGTGTCTACCAGGGACCCACAAGCAGGACATGGTGCAACAGCACCCTCCTGCCCATGTTCCCCAGCAACTGGTGCACACAGGCTCACTGCCTCTGATATTGGAGGCTGTATTTAGCCATCAGGGCTAGTAGCCCTTGATAACCTTCTCCTCCTCCAGGAATTGATCCAACCCCCCTTTTAAAGCCATCCAAATTGGCAGCCATCACCGCATCTTGTGGTAGTGAGTTCTACAGTTTACGCTCTGTATGAAGAAGTACTTCCTTTTTTTTAGGAGTGACGACCAGAACAGGACTCCAAGTGTGGCCGCACCGTAGATTTGTGTAAAGGCCGTATGATACTGGCAGTTTGATTCTCAAATCCTTTTCTAATTATGCTTAACATGGAGTTCGCCTTCCTTACAGCGGCCGCGCACTGGGTGGACATTTTGGTTTCTTGGTTTGTCATCACCAGCTCAGATCCCATCAAGCTTATACTAGGAGGTGGGTTCTTTTGCCGCAACGTGCATCGCTTTACACTCGCTCACAACGAAACGCATTTGCCAGTAAAAGAACCTGGATCCTTTTGCCCGCAGAAAAAGGTAATTGTCTGGTGAACAATGACCCTGATGCCTGTACTGCCCTACAGATCACGCCCCCCCACACCCAAAGATGAACTCAGAATAAGCGCTGGTTTCAGACTGCAAACGTTTGCCATCTCCCACCTGGTGCCGTCCGAGCAATATCTGAGCCAGGTGTTTTCCGACTTCGGCGGAGCGATGGAGGCACACACCCCAGGGGTTATCGATCACGCTAGCGACGGCGAGCAGCGAAGCAGGCCAGGTGAGAGCCGCGACGATACCTGCAAGGTGAAAAGATAAAACTATAAGTCAGAACCGTGGGGCACTTTCTGAAAGGCTTCTAGAAGAGGGATGCTGAACGTGGAACCTGCAGGCAAAGTCCAGTCTATCTGAGGTCCCAATCCTGCCCTCTGGAGTTTCCCAGACAGCCACGGCATCTCATGCATTATAACAGTAGATAAGGCAGTTGAACAGTAGATAAGGCATTTTTGCGCCTACCTTTCCATGGGAGAACTCTACTGAAAAACGAAACTCTTTTGCAAAATCAAAGTGTGCATTTCAAAAGAGTTTCATTTCGCGGATCGGTGCAAAATTAGGTCGCTTCACATTCAATTCTCTCTTCCCTCAACTGTCGCCGCCAGCAGCCGTGCTAAGGGCGATGGAGAGCTGGGCTTGCTGAAAGAGTTGTGTGGGTTCCTCCCCTTTTTTTTCCTCTCCCCTCACCATCCTGTTCTCCTCTTGTGTCGTGTATCTTTGGCTTGCCATTGCAGGGGCTGCCTTGTTTTGCTGACTGCTTACAATCTGCTCCAGGATCCTTTTTGGATGAGGAGTGAGATAAAACATCCTTGAAATTAATAAATACTAAATAAAAAAGCTGAATTTTGGAAAGTTAGATCTCTGTAAGGAGTAATAAAAAAAAAATACAACCTTGTTAAATGAGCTAGATTTAGATACCTTTGTCCTTTCATCTTTAAAATGGGAACATACACAAATAACACCCCATGAAGGATGGATTCCCACCTGACAAGACCGTGTACTTCAGGGCTTCCTGTGCCACCATGTTCACTAATCCGTTCAGCAAGGAGTCGAGGGCGTTGCCCAGTTCCATGAGGTATTTCGATTCCCAGGCTAAGCAATACTGCTCTTTGGAATGCAACAAGTTACTCCATGGACCCGTGAAACTCCCTTTAACAAAAAGTGGGGAGAGAAATTGGGGAAGCAGAGAATTACCACTGGCCTTGCAAAGATCCCCCAGGCATTTTCGCTCCACCTAAGAGTCGAGAGTCCTCAACCTTCGGGGCACATTTGGAATTTTGAGCGTGCGTCTTGGGCGCTCTCACAAAATGGCTGCCGAGGAGGTGGGGCTTGCCCATACATAAAAGGGCTGCTATGGCGGACATGGCCGATCGCTGGGGAGAAAAAATCAACACCCTCGTTTCCCAGAAACGGATGGGAATAAACTGGTGAGACGAAAAGAAATGGAACCCGTCCAATACAGGTGGTGTGTTCTAAGTGCCGGAACACACAACCGCTCTTTTCAACCCAGTTAAAAAAGATGGCGCTGGTGGATAAAGCTTCACTTTGCCACATGTCAGATTCCCAGTTAAAAAATTAAAATATATATATATTTCAGAAATAAAAAAATAAATATCACGAAAGGGCAGGTGGACTACATTTGAAATGCCAGAGTTCTAGCTTAGCGAGTTGAGACAGGACGCTTTGTATTATAATAATAATAATAATAATAATAATAATAATAATAATAATAATAATAATAATAATAATAATAATAATTTTATTTGTTACCCGCCTCTCCCTCTGGATCGAGGCGGGGTACAACACAAATGCAAACATCAATACAACTAATTGAAACAATTAAAACCAATACATCACTAAAAGAAGCACATCATTAAAAGACAAATTTAAAATTCAACTGAGTAGGCCTGCCGGAAGAGATCAATCCTTACGGCTTTCTTAAATTCCGGAAGGCGATTAAGTTGAGAAATGTCTCCCGGCAAGCCATTGCACAATCTGGGAGCTGTAGAAGAAAAGGTCCTCTGGGTAATACCTGTCAGCCTTGTTTTTGTGGGCTGGAGTAAGTTCACCCCAGAGGACCTGAGGGTGCGGGGCGGATTGTACGGGAGAAGGCAATCCCGCAGGTAGCCCGGACCCAAACCATGTAGGGCTTTAAAGGTGATCACCAACACTTTATACTTTGCCAGGAAACTAATTGGCAGCCAGTGAAGAGATTTTAAAACTGGTGTGATGTGGTCACCCCTAGGTCGACATTTAAAGCTGACCAATGTCACACGGGGTGGAGCTAGAATGGCCAAAAATGCCAGCAGATTATCGCTCAGAGTTCTTCCTGCCCAGTTACGAAACATTTCAGCCTTTTAGGAAGTGGAGAAAACAACTCCAGATTCTGCATCCGCACAGCACTTTATTTATTTATTTCATTTTTATACCGCCCAATAGCTGAAGCTCTCTGGGCAGTTCACAAAAGTTAAGCGTCGAGAGCCCGGTGCGGCTCTTAACGGGCACAATCTGGGTTAATTTTGTCCTGGAGTGCTCCAATTCAGAGGGTAGTGCGGAAATGGATCGAATCCGGTTCTGCCCTGCGGATTAAGCACCACACGCCGTTCGTTGCCAAGTAGGGGTTAATCCACAGGCCGGCCGGAAACTCACAGCATTCAGCTACGAAGCATGCCTGGTTTCTTAAACGGCTGGATTAAAGGCAGAGTGCGTGTTGATGCCTTCGCCCTTTCACCCAGGCATAGCCCCGCATCGCGTGGGACGACAGTCGGGGCTGAGAAAATAAACCGGTGTGAAAGGCAAACAGAAGAGCGGGTTTCGTAGGGCCAGGGAGTTTAACGAGAACAGCTCAGCAGCAGCAGCCTCATAAGAGCGCCCTGCAAAAGGAAGGGACGCCCAGCGTGCAAAATGTTAACAGCAGCAGCAACTTATGGGATGAGGTGACTCTGGGAGACTGGAGTGCAGGATTCATAGAATCATAGAATAGTAGAGTTGGAAGGGGCCTCTAAGGCCATGGAGTCCAACCCCCTGCTCAATGCAGAAATCCACCCAAAAGCATCCCTGACAGATGGCTGTCCAGCTGCCTCTTGAATGCCTCTAGTGTGGGAGAGCCCACAACCTCCCTAGGTAACTGGTTCCACGGTCGTACCGCTCTAACAGTCAGGAAGTTTTTCCTGATGTCCAGCCGGAATCTGGCTTCCTGTCACTTGAGCCCGTTATTCCGTGTCCTGCACTATGGGATGACCGAGAAAAGATCCTGGCCCTCCTCGGTGTGACAACCTTTCAAGTATTTGAAGAGCGCTATCATGTCTCCCCTCAATCTTCTCGTATTCCGGACTGCGCGTACCTTGTACCACAACCAAGCCCATTTCAGCAAGCTGTCATTGCTGTCATGCTGGTTAGACCAGGGACAGCAGATGTTTCAGCCTACGATTCCCATAATCCTTCACTCTTGCCTGTGCCAGCTCGGGCAGATCGGAGTTACAGGACAAACCATTTCGAGATTACACCATCGGTTCTCCACCTTGCCACTAGTTGTGACGTCACGGAACGTTAGCAAACATTCTAACTGCGGTGCGCGGGTGCCATCTCTACAAATGCTCTCTCTCTCTCTTTTTTTTTGCCTTACCCTTACCATATTTGCCAGTAGAAAGCCAGCCAGTAATGGCTATTGTGATGTGAAGTTGTTTGCCTTCGGTTAAGGGTAGGAACTCAAACTCTTCTATGGCCCCCACACGCTTCTTCATCTTGTACCCTAAATAGACACACGCGTACACATGTAATTCACACGGCTTCATTTGTGTACCCAGCTATTAAAAAGGCGAGGGACGGTTTACTGCGGGGGTGGGCGACTCCAGACATTTTGGACTACAACTCCCAACCTTCCTTGACATTGGCTTTGCCACTAGGATTGATGGGAATGTAGGCCGAGGCATTGGTGGATCACAAAATGGTTTCCTGAGTCAGCTTCCAGGTATCAGTAAAGAGACACCATATTTTTCACACATTCCCCTGCCCCGTCTCGAAGCCTTAACGATTCGGTCTGCTCTGCCCTTTGAGCATGCAAAATTTTTAATGGTGGAAAACCCAAGCTATAGGAATGCAAACAACCGTACTGAACCCACCTAAAATAAACACTTAACAGTATCTATCTGTCTTGTGTTCATGGTCACCGTGCATATAAAGATCTAGATTATGGATCTGCCACAGCCATTTGGACGCGGCTTTATTTACACAGCGGTTGTGGACACAGGAGTTCTCTGTTGATTTTGCGTGCGTTTCGCTGGTGTGCGCGGCAGGCCACGGCCCGGGGTCAGCCGCTCAGGGGGGCAGGAGGGGTCTGCCCCACCAGTGTAACGATTCACACTCCTTCAGACCAGGGCTGCGGGCGGCGCCATTCCACCATCTTCCAAGCGCATGGAGGTGTTTTAAATTTACGAAGCGAGAGTGCGTAGGGGGAGAACGCCTTAACGGTGAAGGAAAGGAAAGGAAAGGAACCTCTCGTGCAAGCACGGAGTCATTACTGACTCTTGGAGGGACGCCAGCTTTCACTGACGTTTTCTTGGCAGGCCTTATAGCAGGGTGGTTTGCCGTTGCCTTCCCCGGCCGTTATTCCCTTTCCCCCAGCTAACTGGGTTCTCATTTTACCGACCTTGGGAGGATGGAAGGCTGAGTCGACCCGAGCCTGATTCCGCTGGGATCGAACTCAGGCCATACGTTCAGAGACAGCTGCGCAAGACATAGCTCTTTCAGCCCCAGGGTTATGAATTCCGGTTCAGGGAGGCTCTCGGGGGCCATATTCCAGTGGTGGGAGGGGCCAAATGAAAACAGGGCGTGGCCAAAACCACCCACCTTTTTTTTTTTTAGCTTGAAGCAGTTCCTGCCAGTTAACTAAACCTTGGGAGGGGCATTCCACCTTTTTAGAAAGGGGGGGGAAACATCACGAAAGCCTGGACACCGACCCATGACTGGTGGTTGGGAGGAAAGGGGGCGTGGCCAGGGAAAGGAGGCGTGGCCTTCTGAGAATCCCAGAAGGGCCGGATTTGGCTCCCGGCCCTATTGGCTGATTTCTACTGGACCAACGGACACTGAAATTGCTTAAAAGAACGCTAGAAAACTACTGAGGTCTGGTCTGATCCAACAAGACACATCCGTTGTCTTTTGCTGGATCAGACCAGCACCCAGAAGAGTTCTAGCGTTCCTTTAAGCAACTTCCGTGTTTGCAGGGGCAGCAGAAATTGGCGAAGAGTCGACAAACGCGCCTCTCGTCCTAGGGGGGCGTCTCCGCCATCTACTCTGATCTTCCGGCCGCGCCAGGCAGAGCGCTTCCGAAACATCTCCTTACCGGTGAGTCCGGCTCCCGCAGCGCCGAACAGCGATGCCATGACAGCGATCCCGGCCGTCGAACCCAAGGCAGCCGCACCAGCGCTTCCGATGACGGCCGCCGCTCCGGTGGCCACCAGAGGGGCGGCCAGGCCCCCCGTCAGACCTAAACAGAGGGGGGGGGCTTTTTCAACCGCTAGCAAGCACAAGCAACAGAACAGATGGGCCAAGACTACATCAGGGGGCATCAAACTTCTTTCAGCCCGAGAGCTGATTCCATCAGGGAGCCGTTCCCGTCAGGGGTGCTGTGCCTCCTCAACCCTCAACCTTTCCTAATGTATCGCTAAGATGTGACACCAGGCACCTGGAGTGCCTGGAGTCCCATCTTAGTGGTCCATGAGGTCAGTGTGCAAGCGTCTTCGTAAACCTCCCAGAGAGTGGGGCGGTATATATATGTAATAATTCATCATCATCATCATCATGGCCCACTGAGTCTTGGCTGGCCCTGCTAGGCTTTGGTTCCGGTCCAGGGCAGCCGTGCCTCCTCATCCCTAACCCTAACCTGAGGATTATCACGAGACGTGGTCACCACACCTAAAAAAGGATATTAGAGATCTGGGAAAAGTGCAGAAAAGGGCAAGTAAAATGATGAAGGGGCTGGAGCATCTCCCCTAGGAGGGAAGGTGACAACAGCTGGGATAGTTTAGCTGGGATAGTTTAGCTTGGAGAAGAGGAGGCTGAGGGGAGACAGGATAGAGGTGGACAAAATGATGCATGGTGCGGAGAAGGTGGATAGGAAGACATCTTTCTCCCTCTCTCAAAATACGAGAACCCGGTGGGGTCATATCCCATGAAGCTGATGGGTGGGAGATCCAGGACAAATCAAAGGAAGGACTTCTTCACACAGCACAGAGTTAAATTATGGAACTCCCTGCCACAAGATGTGGTGATGGCCACCCATTTGGATGGCTTGAAAAGGGGGTTGGATAAATTGCTGGAGGAGAAGGCTATCCATGGCTACTAGCCCTGATGGTTATGTGCTACCTCCAGTATTTGAGGCCTGTGTGCCCCAGTTGCTGGGGAACATGGGCGGGAGGGTGCTGTTGCACCATGTCCTGCTTTGTTCATCCCTGGCCGACGGCTGGTTGGCCCCTGTGGGAACAGAGTGCTGGACTAGATGGACCCTGGGTCTGATCCAGCATCAGGGCTCTTCTGATGTTCTTCACCCTCACGTGCCACTGAGACTTCGCTCCAGCCACAAACATTCATACTGCCAGCCATCCTGGCGTCCCACTCAGTCTGTCTGGCCCTGCTAGGCTGTTCCTCCACCCGCTCTCTCCTTCTAGGCCTCACTCACCGATCACCGTCCCACCTCCAACGGTCGCCAAGGCAATCAGCAGGTACCTCTTCAGCTTTTTCCTCTTCTCTTTCTTCTTCCGCAATGCCTCCGCCGTCCTGCGCCAGGGAGGGAAAGAGGTGTGAGTTGTGTGTGTGTTGGGGGGAATCCTGAGCTCTCCTTGCAGGGCTAGAATCAGGTAATTTTATGCCCGAGATGCTCCCAGCTCCCACCAGAAGTCCATATGCAGCGTTGCCGTTAAATCGGAGAACTCCGCTCACGCCTCTCCCCTTCCCGTAAAATTACAAGAATAAATAAAACTAACCATTCAGTGTCCTTTCAAGATACCCAAAACCAGCTTCTGAAGGTTTTTTGTTGTTGCAAATACAACAGTAAGAAACAAAAGACAAAATATATATATAGAAGGAAGTGCCTCGCTCTCTCTAATGATAGGGCCGGCCCTGTGTCATGTTGCATTATCGCCATAGGGACTGTCTAACTCCAGGAGTCGTGATTTCTGTTTGCCCCCCAAAAACCCCACCCGAAAAACACACCGTCGATACCAGAAACAGAACAATGACAAGATCCAGCTCTACTTACCCAGGAGACCCTTCCTACTCAATTGGCAGCTTGTACAGTGGAAATAGCAAATATTAAAACACACATACAGGCAGTTTATATGCAGCACAACTTCGATTCATAACAGTGACATGCAAAAGCTTTTTTTCTTTTAGTTAATCCCATGCACTTCCAAACGGCAACTTTTTAAAAAAAAAAAAAAACCACAAGGCTTCTAATTTTTGTTAAGCAGGGGGGAGCGTGTTCAGAGGAGGGCAACCAGGATGATCAGGGGTCTGGAAACAAAGCCCTATGAAGAGAGACTGAAAGGCCTCGGCAATGGGCATGTTTTAGCCTGGAGAAGAGAAGACTGAGGGGAGACATGAGAGCTCTCTTCAAATACTTGAAAGGTTGTCACACAGAGGAGGGCCAGGATCTCTTCTCAATCCTCCCAGAGTGCAGGACACGGAATAATGGGATCAAGTTAAAGGAAGCCAGATTCCGGCTGGACATCAGGAAAAACTTCCTGACTGTTAGAGCAGTACGACCATGGAACCAGTTACCTGGGGAGGTTGTGGGCTCTCCCACACTAGAGGCCTTCAAGAGGCAGCTGGACAACCATCTGTCAGGGATGCTTTTGGGTGGATTCCTGCACTGAGCAGGGGGTTGGACTCGAAGGCCTTGTAGGGCCCAGGTTACAGGAAGACAGATTCCGGCTGGACATGAGGAAAAACTTCCTGACTGTTAGAGCAGTACGACCATGGAACCAGTTACCTAGGGCGGTTGTGGGCTCTCCCACACTAGAGGCATTCAAGAGGCAGCTGGACAAGCATCTGTCAGGGATACTTTAAGGTGGATTACTGGGGGGGGGGTTTGGACTGTATGCCCTTATAGACACCTTCCAACTCTACTATTCTATGATTCTATGAAAAGGCCTGCCTTTCCAAACCAGCATGAGAGGAGGCCGGAACATCTTGGTCGACTCCCTACTCACACGGGTCCAGACCCTTCAACCCACTCCTAATAATGCTAGCAGCTTTAGCACGTCAAGAGTGCTTCCTGATCATGACCTCAGCCTTTCCCACGCTGCGACCATGGCATGTGTTGGACTACAATTCCCATTATCCACTGACCACGCTGGCTGGGAAGCCGGGACTTGTAGTCAGACACATCTATGGTTGCCAGGTCAGGGAACTGTCTTCAAGGGACAGCCCCACGCTAAGCGCATTGCAGTAATCTAACCCAGTTCTATCTGGCTTTTATAGAGAAACTGTTCAAAGGAGCTGGCAGGATATTTCAAAGCGCAACGTTAGCGCCTTTGACACTGGTGCGATGCTCTCGTGGAAACACAAGAAGATATACATGTCTATCCTTTTTAACTACGTGAAGTGTCCCTGGGGAAAGTGCCTTACTCCGATTCTTCCTCTTGGTCCTCGTTCAGGCATTCGAGGAGGCATTCCTCTGAAGCCTCCAGTTCCTCCAAGGGGATCCTCAGCAACCAGGTGACGTGCGAAAGGAGCACCCTTGCACGCGCGTCGTAGGATCCTGAAACACATCGAAGGAAAAGGAAAGGAGGAGGTTGCAATCTAGAACCTTGCTCTGCCTTTGAAGGCCCACAACAAATATTTCCCCACAACTGGTCTTCAACGGTCCAAATTCCCCTTCCCTAGCCTGTTCGGTCTACCCTGCCCTTCTCAACCAATGGCAGCCAAGACATGCTTCAATTCAGAGAAAGTCAACCAATAGGTGGCTACAGCAACTCCCCCACCTAGGTAGAGCCTCCAGAGCAGGGTGTGTGGTCCTTTAATCCCAGGGGCCAAATCCTGCCCTTTGGGGTTCCCCAGATGGCCACACCCCTTCCTCCCCAACCATTGGCTGTTTTCCTGCTTTTGTGCCGTTTTCCCGCCCACTTTAAAAGGTTGAACCGCCTCTTAGTTACCGGAAGTAAGAACTCTTAAATTAAAATAGGCCGGTATTTTGGGACACGCCCCTTCCGCCTTCGGCTTCGCCCACCACTGTAACGCGGCCCCCGAGAGCTTCTCCAAAGTGGAATCCGGCCCTCGGGCTGTAAAAGGTTCGACACCTCTGCTCCACAGCTCAGGTTAAACACGCGGCCAAAGTTTTTTGGAGGGAACTCCTTGAAAACGGATTAAGGACAAGAATTCCGTGCACGTTTCAAAGGAGACCCTTTTATCGATGGATTTACAGTGTTTCTATATCCGCTCCCCATTCTAGAATTTATGCCAAGAACACCCAAGTTTTTATCCTTACTTGTTCTGCATTTCGCCAATTCAGAAGGATGTTCTTCCTCTGGCATTTAAATGCCAAGTGAAATAACCATTTTCTCTCGTTTGATTACGTAGCCATAAACATCTCAAAGGTATCCCATCGTTAAAAGTCTCCATTAGGCATGAACAATAATCAACACAAATATCTATTCTTGTATTGCATGCCCACATCCTCAAAAAATGCTACATAACCCCCTCCCCACAAAAAATATTATTATTATTATTTATTTATATAGCACCATCAGTGTACATGGTGCTGCACAGAGTAAAATAATAAAATAGCAAAACCCTGCCGTATAGGCTTACATTGTAATAGAATCATAATACAGTAAGAAGGGGAAGAGAATGCACCAAACAGGCACAGGGTAGAGTAAAACTAACAGTATAAAAGTCAGATCAAAAACAAGTTCTAAAAGCTTTAGACAAAAGTTTTTAGCTGAGCTTTAAAAGCTGCGATTGAACTTGTAGTTCGCAAATGTTCTGGAAGAGCGTTCCAGGCGTAAGGGGCAGCGGAAGGAAATGGACGAAGCCGAGCAAGGGAAGGAGAGACCCTTGGGCAAGTGAGAAACATGGCATCTGAGGAGCGAAGAGCACGAGCGGGGCAATAGGGTGAGATGAGAGAGGAAAGATAGGAAGGAGCTAGACAGTGAAAAGCTTTGTAGGTCAACAGGAGAAGTTTAAAACCCCTACCCCTCTGGAATTTGCAAATCCGACATCGCTTCATCACAATGACCACCCACAACGTCCTCTTAGCGATGCCTTCTCGAATCTGGCATCTTTCAGATGTGCTGGACCAATCCTTGTCACTACTCTCATCCAGCACAGCCATCGGCTATGCTAGCTGGGGATGATAGGAGTTGTAGGCCAAGACTAGCCGAGTTTTGGGGGGAGGCTACGTTAGCGTATTTACAATATTGATTGACGTTAGTTGGGGAGGGACGGAAGGCGGGGAGGGAAAAACAGCACCCACGAATACTCACCGTCCTGGAGAGAGAAGGACACAAGATCCTGAAAAACAGAAGCGTAAGAGAGATGTTGAGGGCACACTGAAAAGGAAAGTCCTTAAGATTCATCCCCAAGAGTCATTCCTAATTACAAAACAAACTCCCCAGTGAGGCCGGCCTGGCTCCAACATGGTTATCTTTTTGGCGCCAGGTTAAGACTTCCGAGAGAAAGAGAGAGAAGGGGGATGGCAGAGAGAGAGAGAGAGAGAGAGAGAGAGAGAGAGAAGGGGGTGGCAGAGAGAGAGAGAGAGAAAAAAGGGGGTGGCAGAGAGAGAGAGAGAGAAGGGGGTGGTAGAGAGAGAGAGAAAAGGGGGTGGCACAGAGAGAGAGAGATAGAGAGAGAAAAGGGGGCGGGGGAGAGAGAGAGTGGTCCTGTTCGGAAGACACCTTAAACCATGGCTTTAACCATTGTGACTAAGGCAAAAAGGCTTATTCACCGCTGTTGAAACCATGGTTTAAAGTGTCTTCTGAACAAGGCCTGGCTTTCTGGCTTAATCACCATGGTTAAAGCCGTGGTTTAAGGTGTCTTCTGAATGTGAAGGGAATATCCCACCCCTTTGTCACCTTGTTCTTACATTATAGGAGAATGAGAGTTCGCTCGACGAAATGAATGAGTCGTAGACTCAGGACAGCCAGAGGAAGTACTCCTTCATACAACGCTTCATTAACTTAGGGGTTGTCATGACCCTCTAGCTCTCGGACTTTCCAGTGTGGAGCAGAGGGTGAGGATGAAACACGGGCTACTTCCTTGGGGGTAGGTCAGACAGGGCCTTATTTGGGGCCCTCCCAGATAAAGGACACATCCTCTGGATCAGTCCCCCAGCATAATCTCTGCCCCACAGAAACCTCAGTGTGCAAAATCAGGTGAGGGTTCTTTAGTGGTCCAGGAGGAGCACAGATGACTACATTACAGGCCTTAGAATCATAGAATTGGAAGGGGGGCTCTAAGGCCATCAAGTCCAACCCCCTGCTCAATTCAGGAATCCACCTCAAAGCATCCCTGACAGAGGGCTGTCCTGAATGCTTCTAGTGTGAGAGAGCCCACAACCTCCCTAGGTCATGGGTTCCATTGCTGTACAGCTCTAACAATCAGGACGTTTTTCTGATGTCTTGTTAGCTTACATCAGGCTTCGGTTGGCTTTAGGCCTCTGCTGAGTTCTTTTCCCTGTCATGCTAGCTTTCTAGCTGCACAGAATTTAGGTGCACATGAGCCCTACCTGCAGCCTGGAGTGGTACAGTCCAGACACAGGGTTATTTATGAACCCACCCCACGAAGAGACTGACTTATACAGAGTCAGAGTTTAGGCCAGTGTCTATTGTGAGAACTAGGTTACGGGACCGGCTCACCTGGGTGATGATGCTGGCGTTATCTTTCACGGGAGGCTCCTTCAACAGGATCTGAGCAAATGTCTCCGTTCCTTCGCCTCCCAAGCCGCCGACAAACGCCAGCATGGCCGGTAAAACGCCTTCCGGGAGCTCCAGCCATTTCACCAGGCTTTCCACCACCCCCGTCCGATATGAGCTTTGAAAATGGCAGAGGAAAGGAGAGAAGCATCAAAATCTTCCTTTGGGGAAAACCAAGTCACACCACCACTTCTTTGGTGGTCTTGCTGTTGTTGTTGTTATTATTATTAATAATAAACATCAGTGTAATGGTTTTGACGGAGTGGACCTCAGCAAACATACCGATACTGGGAGATCATGCAACATCTCAAGCCATAAGAACATAGAATCATAGAATCATAGAATAGCAGAGTTGGAAGGGGCCTACGAGGCCATCAAGTCCAACCCCCTGCTCAATGCAGGGATCCACCCTAAAGCATCCCTGACAGATGGTTGTCCAGCTGCCTCTTGAAGGCCTCGAGTGTGGGAGAGCCCACCACCTCCCTGGGTAACTGGTTCCATTGTCATACTGCTCTAACACTCAGGCAGTTTTTCCTGATGTCCATCTGGAATCTGGCTTCCTTTAACTTGAGCCCGTTATTCCGTGTCCTGCACTCTGGGAGGATCGAGAAGAGATCCTGGCCCTCCTCTGTGTGACAACCTTTCAAGTATTTGAAGAGTGCTCTCATGTCTCCCCTCAATCTTCTCTTCTCCAGGCTAAACATGCCCAGTTCTTTCAGTCTCTCTTCATAGGGCTTTGTTTCCAGACCCCTGATCATCCTGGTTGCCCTCCTCTGAACACGCTCCAGCTTGTCTGCGTCCTTCTTGAAGTGTGGAGCCCAGAACTGGACACAAGAAGTACCATGCTGGATCAGACCAAGGGTCCATCCAGTCCACCTGAACCTTATCCAGAAGAAGAGTCCCCCCCTGACTTTAGTTTCTAAGTGACCCCATTTCCACAAAACTCATCCTAGCAAAGGGAGCAAAATACCCCAACTCAAACGGAGCAACGCTAATTTTTAAAATATCAGTTTTATAGCCTGCCTGACGCTCAAGACAGCTAACAACAAGAGGCAGATTAAATACCGAATCCTGATGAATATAAAAGTATATAAAAACACAGCGCTAACAAGAAATAAACAGAACCCAGAAAAACCTTCAGCAACAAACCGGTACAATTACCACTGGTCTGCCAGAATAAAAACCTATTCTCCTGCCAACGGAGAGCGAGTCAATGTCTGGGAGCAGCCACCGAGAAGGCCCTTCTCTCGGTCACCACCAAAGGCAGCTCCGATGTGGTGGGAACAAGAGAAACAGCTTCCCCAAAGAACTTAATAGACCCAGCTAGGTTTTTCAGCTGTCTGGACATGTTCCCAAGAATCTGCAAGCGCAACAGAGACAAACACAGGATTCCTGACTCCGGCAAAAGTACCTACCTCTCCTCTTGCTCGGGAAACAGCGACGCCAAGGATACAGCACAGAGAGCGGCGTAGGCAAACTTTCCTGGGTCGCCCAGCAGCCTCCCGACGCATTCGGACGGCTCCTCTCTTTCTTCCGGCGGCCCTTTCTCCCTTCTCCAAAGCTTCCAGCGGCCGGCAGCCATTCGCATTAGCGGCTGCAATGTAAAGAGATGGACGGATGAAGAATATTGACTTGTTTGAAATGATTTTTAAGCCGCCTTTAAGGTTAGAGCCCGTTCAAGACGATGCATGAGATAAAAACAATGCCGAAACGAGGCAGGGCGGCAACCGACAACCAAGAAATAAGTGTTCAGGTTTTTTTAAAAAAATAATAATACTATGAACACAGATCACACGAATAAAACCTGCAGGTCTGAAGACTGTATAAAGGCTAGCGAAAGCAGGTGGGTCTTCAAAGCCCTCCTGAAGAGCTGCGTAGAAGGGGGCAGAGGAAGCCCTGATGGAAGCGGATTCCAGAGATATGGGGATACCACCAAGAAGGCACTTTCACGTGTACTCATGGGGAAGAAAAGCTCAATTCTTGCCCAGTATCCTGCTTCCAACACCAGCCAGACCTTTTCCAGCTTCATTGGCTGCCAGTCCAAGTCTGGGCCCGATTCAAAGTGCTGGTATTGACATTCAAAGCCCTAAACAGTTTGGGGACAGGTTATTTGAAGGAACACCTCCTCCCATATGTACCTGCCCGGACCTTAAGATCATCTACAGGGGCCCTTCTCCGTGAGCCCCTGCCAAAGAAAGTGAGGCAGGTGGCTATTAGGAGCAGGGCCTTCTCCGCTGTGGCACCCCGGCTGTGGAATGAGCTCCCCAGAGAGGTCCGCCTGGTGCCTACACTGTACTCCTTTCGTCGCCAGCTGAAGACCTTTTTATTCCCTCAGTATTTTAACACTTAATTTTAACTTAAATTTAAATTTTACTGTTCTAATTCTGTATTTTAATCTTATATCAATTTCTGCTGCCTGGTTGTGCTTTTTTACACTGTATTTTGTATTTGTGTTTTTAGACTGTTGGTTGTTTTATTATGGTTTTAATTTTTGTGAACTGCCCAGAGAACTTCGGCTATTGGGCGGTATAAAAATGTAATAAATAAATAAATAAATAAATATGAGGCTACCACTGAGAAGGCACTGTCACTTGTACTCACTAGCCCAATCCCCTTTGGCCGTGGGTATGTGAGAAAGGCCTCCGCTGATAAGCTCAGAGTATGGGCAGGCTAATATGGGAATAAGTATGACGGGGGAAGAAAAGTTAAATTCTTGCCCAGTATCTTACTTCCAACATCAGCCAGGGGGATCCTCCCTAATTTGTTCCCCAGAATCTGGTTGTCACAGCAGAGATAAAGTGCCTCTTAACGTTCCGGGCCTGATCGCTGCCGGCAGAACCATCAAGGACAACAGTGCCGGACCTCTTTCAGGCAGAGGGCTGAATGTCATTCTGAAGAAACTCTGGGAGGCTGCATTCTGGGGGGCCAGAATGCAAAAAGGTGGGGCCAGAGGACGTGGGCATGGCTGCTGGAGAACTGCAGCGGTCCGGCTTTGCAGGACCTTCATTTGCCCTCCCCTGCTCGAAATAACACCTATGAGAATTCTGAAACTAAGAACTGCTTTTTTCCTTCTCCCTCCCTATCCCTTTTCCTTTCATGTTGCGTCCTTTAGATTGTAAGCCTGTGGGGCAGGGACTGGTTCATTGTTAACCTTTGCAAGCCATTTTGGGAGCCTTCTGGGGGCTGAAGAGTGGGGTTAAAAAAAAACGCTGTGAATCAGTCAATCAATCAATGACTTTGAAAATGGTTAGAGCAGAACCGCCTTCCCCAACCTCATGGCTTCTAGATGTGTTGGGACTACAATGCCCATCATTCCGTAGTCATGCTGGCTTGTAATAACAGGCATTGCAACTCCAATACATCTGGAAGGTGCTAGGCTGGAGTAGAGCATACCCAGCCCAGCCTAGTCTACCTTTCCCCTCTTAACAAGGCTGTGTAGAAAATAGCAGGGAGAGGCTCTTTTCATTTATAGATACCACCAAGGCCTACCAGACAAATGAAACTTTGGACCCACATTTTCCAGTCGTAGCGCACTGCAATTTGGATGATGCAGGCTCGACTTCCAGCCGCCATTCGCACACGAGTCTCGATTGCCCTCGCGGCCGCCCTGCCGGGCCCACGTTGATGCTCGCCCGCTGCACGTCCCCAGCCCATCTCCACAGAAACAACACATTCGTGCCGAAAGCACGAGGCGCACAAAGTCCAGGGCGGAACGAAACAACAACTAAACCGACTTTTCCCCTGGAATGACCAGGAGGGAGGAAAGCCGGAAGGGGATGACAGAATGGGTTTTCCATCACGTGCCTCCAGCCTCCACGTAGTCATAGAATCATAGAGTTGGAAGGGGCCTCTGAGGTCATCAAGTCCAACCCCCTGCTAAATGCAGGAATCCACCTTAAAGCATCCCTGACAGAGGGCTGTCCTGAATGCTTCTAGCGTGGGAGAGCCCACCACCTCCCTAGGTCATGGGTTCCATTGTTGTGCCGCTCTAACAGTCAGGAAGTTCTTCCTGATATCCAGCCGGAATCTGGCTTCCTGCAGTCCTGACGGGGCAGGCTCTAATTTGGTAAATGAGGACTCTGGTGATGTTGGTACAGAGCCAACACATGGCCACGCCCCCTTTTCCTGGCCCCTCCCCTCCCCTCCATGACGGTTTCTAGCTTTTCCACTGTTTCTTCATGCCTTCCCTAAGGCTACATTACTGGCCATAACAGCTGTAAACTGTAATCTACTGCTTTTGGGGGGTAGTTTATTCATTCATTAATTCATTTATTCCATTTATATCCCACCCTTTTTCCTCCTTAAGGAACCCAAGGCGGTGTAAATAATCCTCCTCCCCATTTTATCCTCACAACAACAACCCTGTGAGGTAGGTTGGGCTGAGAGTTGTGACTGGCCCAAAGTCACCCAGCGGGGACTAGAACCCGGATCGCCCGATTCCCAGGCCAACACTCTAGCTACTACACCACACTGGTCCATTCCCTCCTACCTCAAGCTGTTCTAGAAATGGTTCCGTGTTCTACATGGTCACCCTGTGGCGATTTTCTCACTCGCCAGAGGCGACTGCATGAGTCCAAAATGATTGATACTTGCACTCTTCCACGTATAGCCTTGTTCCACGTATAGTCTTGTTGACTTCTCATCTCCTAGATTCTCACGGACACGGAGTGGCCCATGGTACATTCCCCAGGTATATCTACAATTACAGATCAAGCTCTTTGCTTCCTGGATAGCTGACCTTCAAAGGCTTGGAAAGTTTTTGTTTATTTTTAAATCTTTCTTTTTTTTTAATAACCTCCTGGTTCGTGACGTCTCGATTCTTGACATTAGCTTGAAGGACAGTTTATAATCTTTGCATCTGGCTAACATAAACCAAGAGTAACAACAGTAAAGAGAAACCCACAATCTTTTGTGCATGTTTACACGCACATGCACACCCGCTTTACTACACAAAATCCAAACCCAAGGAGTGAAACACAGAGACTTAAAATTGACTTTGAGAGCTTACAGAATTCTTTGTTTTTCTTCTTTATTTTTTCTCTCCCTGTTTTTTTAACGCTTTGAAATGACATTCAGGGGAGTTTCTCTTCCCAAGCTGACCCATTTCAGTCTGACAAGGTTATTTTATCTATTCGTTTGATCTGCAGCCTGCCTTTCTACTAAGAAAACGACACTCAAGGTGGTTTAAGATCAGAGGATCTATTAAAAAAATCAAATAATTGGTGAAAACAATAATAAAACGAAGATATTAAAAACACAGTTAAACTAGTTAACACCTTCTAGCACGTAGCGTGGGATCACTGTGCTAACATCACAGGGACAAAACTTGGAAATTAGTTGTCAACCCATTTCACTGCCTATATTAAATGCCAATAGCAACACATTTGAACGTTCAACAAAATGCTCTCAAGCTGAAAAGAAATTTTACCTGTACCTCCAGATCTGGGACGGACACAACTGACTCTATGAAGCAGCTCCAGTAAGAGCCAGTGTGGTGTAGTGGTTAGACTGTTGGACTGGAACTCAGAAGTTCCAGGTTCTAATCTTCACTTGGCCATGATGCTCACTGGGTGACTTTGGGTCAGTCACTGGCTGGATTCACACATGATAACCCACCCTCATGGTTGAGTGTGGGTTGCTGTTGAATCATGGGTTGCTGTTGAATCATGGGTTGTTGTTGAATCATGGGTTGTTGCTCAACCAGGCGCTGTCTGAATCCAGCCGCAATAACAAACCATGGTATGTTAACCACAAACAACCCATGAAAAAAACCCATGGTTTGTTCCTGGGCTGTGAATTGTGGGTTGTTCATGGTTAACAAATTGTGGTTTGTTATTGCGGCCGGGTTCAGACAACACGACAACCCACAGTTCAACAACAATCCACACTCAACCTTGAGCATAGGCTATCATGGTGCACAAACCTAATCAATGGGTCTCAGCTTAACCTACCTCATAGATTCATAGATCCGATTATGACATTTTGGAGACTTTTTGTTTTGATTTTGGGACACAGGAGCTGCAGTGAGCAGATTGTTTCTTAATCCGCCTTCTCCAGCCTAGAGCTCTCTAGGTATCTTGGACTGCAACTCCCATCATTCCACGCCAATGATAGGCGTTGAAGTCCAAGACATCTGGAGGGGATGGCTTAGAATTTCTCATGCTCTGCTTTCTGTGTATCAGATTTATATTAGTGTAAGGCCTTTAGTGAAATTGACAGGGCTTTCCTAAGGCCATGTCAGTTTCACTGAAGACGAGTTATACCACACACAAATTAAATGAACTATCATCAACCGTCTTTACCATGGGTTGCTTTTGTGATGTTCATTCTGGTCTACTCCGGAGTAGGTTTTGTGTATTGTGGATGAACTCTTTCTGTATTGTCTTGATTTTAGATTACGTTTTCACGGCGTTTATTTGTATTATTGTGCTATGTATGGTTTATATCGGTTTGTTATATTCATAATGGGTTTCTGTATTTGTATCTGTAAGTCGTCTCAAGACTGTTTTGTGGTTGGAATTGACACATTATTATTATTAATAATAACAACTGTGACTAGTTTATAAGACATTATGGATCAAGCATCCATAGGAAGCAAATTAGGTTTAATTTTTCCTGCTGGACTAGCTGGAAAGGGTGCAGTGGTAAAAATATAATTTGCAGAGGGTGGTAGCTGCGTATTTATTGATGTTATAATTAAGGTACTTTATAAGGTAGGTGTGATTTTATTGATTTATTGGCTTTACAGCAGGGGAAAAGCATCCACCACGTATAAGGGGAGAGGGACGCTTAGCACTTAACCACTAACCCTTGGCGTGAGAATAAAAAGTAGTTGCAAGGTCACAGCATACCCCAATTTTCCACCGTGATGTCTACTATTCATCCATTCAAGATTTGCAAGCCCTTGGTGCAAATGCATGCATTACATTTCTGCAAGAGGTCTGCCTATGCTGTGTTTGTGGAATAATAAAGAGGCCAGAGCAGATTTCTGGGACTTCTTTTTCCAGCTTCCAATTTAAAAACCAAGGTGGTGCGGCTAGTCCCTGGTGATTGTGCTGCGTTTGGGCGAAATCGCCCTGAATGCCACCTCTTCTTTTCTGCCACAGTTGTGATGGACAGTCCAATACTCTTCTAAATGTTCAAATATAATGAATAATTATTATTGACAGAATGATCTGCTACGATTAATTAGGGTGACCCTATGGAAAGGAGGACAGGGCTCCTGTATCTTTAACAGTTGCATAGAAAAGGGCATTTCAGCAGGTGTCATTTGTATATATGGAGAACCTGGTGAAATTCCCTCTTCATCACCACAGTTAAAGCTGCAGGAGCTATACTAGAGTGACCAGATTTAAAAGAGGGCAGCTTTAACTGTGGTGATGAAGAGGAAATTTCTCCATATTTACAAACGACACCTGCTGAAATTTCCTTTTCAATACAACTGTTAAAGATACAGGAGCCCTGTCCTCCTTTCCATAGGGTCACCCTAACTAATCGTAGCAGATCATTCTGTCAATAATAATTATTGATTATATTTGAACATTTAGAAGAGCATTGGCCGGTTGTCCATCACAACTGTGGTGGAAAGGAAGAGGTGGCGATCAGGGCGATTTCGCCCAAACGCAGCACAATCACCAGGGACTAGCACCACCACCTTGGTTTTTAAATTGGAAAAAGAAGTCCCAGAAATCTGCTCCAGCCTCTTTATTACTCCACAAACACAGCATAGGCAGACCTCTTGCAGAAATGTAATGCATGCATTTGCACCAATAGCTTGCAAAACTTGAATTGTTGCAAAAAATGAGGGGGGGTGAGTGTTAAATCCCCCTATGCTATAATTAGGGGGAAAGCCCCCCACCCCAAAATGCAATAGGTAAATCTCATTTTCAAGCTCACTTCCACTCCCCTTCCTTTATCCCTCCACTGCCCCCCCCAATTCCTTGATAGTTTGGGGGGGGGGGCAGAAAAAACTGCATTGCACCACATTTGGGGAGGGGGAGACGCGGAAAGCCCCTCCCTCCCATCTTAAATTTCCACTTATAGGACGCCCCACGCTAAAAAAACCCTCCCTCTGTTTCGCCCCCACACGCCGTAGCCCCACCTGGCCGTCCTCGAGGTTGAAAAGGGCCGCATTAGGCCTCCGACGCGTCGCCGCCCTGCCCTCGCCCTGCGCCGGCTTCGCGCTCACGCAAGCCCGAGGCTCGGAAGACGCCGCCTAGGCCCTGCTTTAATGCCGGCAGGAGGGAGCTATTCCGGAAAGGGAGTTACGGCGGAGGGGTGACGTATACGACGCAAGGAAAGAGGCAGGCTGCGCAAACGTCGTAGCGACTTGCGACTTGAAAACTGCTTTCTGGGGAAATAGTTTTATTTGTGGCACATTCAGCACCCAAAGAAACTGCATTGAGGTGGTGAAGGGAAGAGGGAGGTGTTTTTAAGATTTCAAAACAGTCTGAATGCTTCTTTTTTTAAAGTTTAATTCAATATTTTCCCCATCATTTGTTCTTTTATAGTCATCCCCCAATAATAATAATAATAATAATAACAATTATTTCCTAACAGCTATACAGGATCAAGTTATAGCAACCAAGAATTACCAAAAATAAATAATAAAACTTAACAGACTTACGTAGGAAATGCCATCAATCTCAAGAAACAATAAACCATGTAACAGGAGGATGTAAAATTCTGGCAGGAATGGACTAGACAGACAGACACAATACAGCCTGCAGAAATAATTCACCAACAACTGGCCATCAAATTCAATCTCAACAAATAACCTAAACCATACTATACACACTCACCCGAAAAAACGCAAATCATAAAATATACTGGGGCAGAACAATTCATACAGACAAGGCACTGCTTTGCAATCGATCCAATATAACAGTTATAGACAAAAAACATCTACCTCATTGGCATAGAAATATCTAATGACAAAAATGTCATAGAACGGGAAGAGGAAAAGATAGTAAAATAGACACCGTTGGCTAAGTTTCAATTATTCTGTTAGTCACATCAGTCACTGGCATCACATCAAAAAGTTTTACAGAAAACCTTCAGAAATTAGGCCTACCGAAATACATCCGCACCAACATCCAGAAAGCAATCATACTTCAAACAAGTTTAATAGTCAGGAAATTTCTGAATCAGTAAAAGACAGCAAAGCCCATCATGTTCATCTGGAAAAACCACCATGAGCAAGAAAACATAATAATACATCATATTATATATTAATAAGTGATATCTGTATTTCTATACCACTTATTTATTATACTTTTATATTACCTTTCTGAAGCCATCCAAGGTGTTTTTAAGATTTCAAAAAACAACCATAATCATAAAAAATTAGTAAAACTTTAAGAACCATACTGAATTAAAAAATAAACATTCATGAATCAAAGAACTGAAAATAAAGAAGAGACCCCCCAATTCCATGTGAAACCTAGCAGCAGTGCAGAAATTTAAAGCATTTGAGAGATAAAACTAACCATTTATAATACAACTATTATTAGCAGCCAGAATATAACCCAATTTTGCAAATTATCTGACGAACCACCCATCTAGTATTTTAGATTGTTTCACAAAGATCTAGTATGTTGATTATTTTACCAAAGTAACATTTTTATGGGTATGGGGGACAATGCAACCCACCAAATGATATACAAAGATGATCATTACTTGTTAATTTTTGGAATATTTTTTGTTTGTTTTTAAGATGAAGTAGAATGGTATGTTTTCTTTTCAATTTTATAATTTCTGCAAGGGTCCTCTCTTCTTTTTGAGCTGTCTATATTTTTAAATATTTAGGACACAATCCTGTTAATATTTACATAGAAAAAAAAATCCTACAACTCACATAAAGACACAGAAACCTGCCTTATGCCAACTCAGGCAAATTGACCCAGCAATTTTCCATTCTAACTGGGAATAGCAACGCTCCAATCATTTTTTAAACCAGAGATCAAGCCTGTTTCTCAAGCACAGAGATATCAGTCCATCAAGAGGGCAATTCAAGGCCGGAGTAGACATTAAGCAGGCAGGAGTCAAAATATGGAATCTTAAGGTGACAGCATTATATTGTATTCTATCCTTTTAGATATGTGTACTGTATTTTATGCTTGTAATTGGTCTAAAGCAGTGGTTCCCAAAGTGGGCGGTATCTCCCCCTTGGGGGCGGTGGGATTGCATGGGGGGCGTTAAAAGGCAAGGGGGCGGCACGGGGGCGCTAAGAGGCAAGGGGGCGGCAGGGGGGCACTTGAGGTGGCCTTTTCCGAGAAGCGCCTTTCCAGAAGGTCTTAAAACCCAGGGACATTTTTATGGGAGAAGGTAGTTTGGTCCCAAGCCATATAGGGGAAGAATCCACACATGTATTAATACTGTTTAAGAGTCCTTTTAACAGTGAATTGAAATCTTTCAAAAGCACCAAAACGCTAATGAAGAGACATACCCTGCTTGGTGTGCCCCGCCACGCCGGCTGCAAACAGAGGCATTCACTCTCTTTTCCCTCCTTCCCTCGGCAAGCCTGCGGCGGGTGCTTTGGATTTTGAATAAATATTAAATTAATTGTTACTGTTTTGAATTTTATTGTTATTATCTTCCTTAGTGGGTCGTTGAAAACCGCTATTCTGAATAATGATTTTTATAGGGTAGGGGGCACTGGGCATGAATTTGTGGAACCAAGGGGGCGGTGACCTGAAAAAGTTTGGGAACCACTGGTCTAAAGCATTTTAGTTGGAACCCTATCCAGGGTGCTGAAACCTATCCAGATCAATATAAAACCAATAATTTTAAAGATGTGTTGATTCCTGTACTAATGTTGCTCCCCGCCTCGATCCAAAGGGAGAGGCGGGTAAGAAATGTATTATTATTATCATTATCATCATCATCATCCATGCACTGGGTTTAGCATCTTGGATAGCCACTTTAGAGTCCTGACTGGTTCTGTGTGAAACACACATTGCATTTATAAGTTGTGCCACTCAGTTGCCACACTGCAAATGCTAAGAAGAAGGGGGTGGGGAAGGGGTTGGCGTGCTCCCAGGAAACCTCAGGATTTGCGGAATTAAAAATAAAAAGGAATAAAATCTCAAGAGAAATGACAAATCTAAGGGGGGGAAACAACAGCAATAAGGTGGACTCGGCGTGCGCAATAGCCACGGAATGATGAGAATCAGTTGGAGGTGAAAAGTGGGGGGAAAGAATGGGATGGAATGGAATAGCGTCAAAAAGGGCATGGCCGGCCAAAACCGGGAAAAGCAATGCTCCTGCTTGGAGATGTGGGAATACGCTACATTATTTTTTCACGCATCTCACCTTCTCTGTCTGTCAGGTATGCTTTAGGGTGGATTCCTGCACTAAGCAGGGGGTTGGACTCGATGGCCTTATGGGCCCCTTCCAATTCTACGATTCTCAAACTATAGGCCCTCTTGTAAATCGAAGTATGAACCTACAAAGCTGCCTTCTATGGGTCTCTCAAGCCCAGCCCAGTTTCTCTGACTGAACTCGCCGCAATCTCTCAAGCAGATATCTCCCCTAGCTTTGCTCTCTGCGACCCTTTGGATTTGACATGCATGTCCCTTTACCGCCAAGCGGTGGGCCCGGTCCTATCTTCGTGTACACCACATGATCCATTAAATCCGGGGTGTCAAACTGCAGAAGCGCAGGCCACATCTGTGGCTTCCCTAGATGGCCATGTTTCCACAACCACTGATTATTAGGTAGCTTTCCCAGATTCCCGCCTTCCCTGTCTGATAGGTTGAAACGACTCTCCTAAGTCTCAGTTGTGGGTTGTGAGAGCTTTAAGCTAAAACACTCTGGTATTTTGGCCCTGTGCACTTGCTGCCTCTGGCCCCGCCCACCCCTAGGACGCGGCCCCCGAGGGCTTCTCCGAAATTGGTTCCCCACCCCTGCTTTAAAACAGCAAAGCCATTGAAAGCGTGGAGCGTGTTCAAAGGCGCTGACAGCTAGAAAGGCATCACTCCTCCTCCTTGGAAGCCTGCAAATACAGTTCCCTTATTATTGTCCCTTTGCGCTCATCAAGGCCTGGCAACTGACAATCTTCCCTGCTCTTCAGAAGCGGCGCTCTCCGCCGGCTCCTATTTTTAGCACAATTTGCTTTCCTTTTGTCCAATAATCTTCGCTTCCTTTCCCCCCCTGTAGAAGCGTGGGAGGAATCATCGCTCCTGCAATCGCAGCCATTTCTCTGCCTCCCTCCCATCTTAGGGTACATTGATTTCCCATCAAAACAAAGCACTCTTCCCCAGAAGGAAGGCAAGAGAGCGTCCACATTTCGTTCCGGACCACCCTTCGGCGTTCGTACGGTTGTACGAACCATGATACCGAGACGGAGAAGTCCGTTTCGGAGTTTTCAGGAGCCACAAAACGGAAGGCGGCCACAGGGGAAAGAGGGGTGTCCTAAATACCCAGGACGACAGTATATTTTAGCCGAAAGCACTGACTGCCAGGAAATGACCCTTAGGAAATGCATTTCAGCCTTTGAGAATGGAAAAAGGAGCGCTATGCAAAAGCCACGGAAGCACCAAAGAATAGCGGGCAAAGGGAAAGACGGCTGATGTCCTGTGTTGGTTGTAGCAGGCTTAGTTATAGGGCTGAACACAAGGCCGGGTAATAACCCAGGCCAATGTTCCACCACGCTGGTTCCTGTTCAAGGGAGTTCAGGCAAAGCAGGAGCGGTCAACCAGGCAAAGGGTCAAAGCACAGTTCAATACATACACAATCCAGTAGCAGAGTCAAGCAGGAGTCCAAGGTTGCAACACAGGGGTTCACGAACACGGCAGGGTCAGGTGAAGCTGGGGAGACTTTATTTCCAGCAACTAGCAAACTCTGGGCTTTTCCTCACAAAGGCTGCTGAGCCCCACCCAGGCCCAGCTGCCGCCCATTAAAGCTCCTTGACCCGATCCCTACTCAAGAGGAGTCGCTTTCTCCTGAGGAGACCATCTTTGCAAGCCAGCGTTCCTTCTTACAGGAGGCCTACTGGCTAGGGTGACCCTACGGAAAAGAGGGCCGGGCTCCTCTATCTTCAACAGTTGCATAGAAAAGGGAATTTCAACAGGTGTCATTTGTATGCCTGCAGCACCTGGTAGAAATTCCCTCTTCAGCCCAACAGTTAAAGCTGCAGGAGCTATACTAGAGTGGGCAGATACAAAAGAGGGCAGGGCTCCTGCAGCTTTAACTGTTGGGATGAAGAGGGAATCGCACCAGCTGCTGCAGGCATACAAATGATGTTGATGGGCATACAAAGGACACTGCTGAAATTCCCTTTTCTGTACAACGGCTAAAGATGCAGGAGCCCAGTCCTCCTTTTCATATGGTCACCCTACTGCTGGCTTGTTGCTTGAGGCGACAACACTCCTGGGGTCAGAGTCCCCTCCCCCTGACAGGGAAGGACCTGGAGTTGTCTCCACTGAAGCTCCAAGGTCCTCCTGGTTTGGGGCCAGTGACAGATATGGTGTCCTCCTGGTCTCTGGTAGTGTGACCATATGAAAAGGAGGACAGGGCTCCTGTATCTTTAACAGTTGTATTGAAAGGGGAATTTCCCTCTGCATCACAACAGTTAAAGCTGCAGGAGCCCTGCCTTCTTTTGTATCTGCTCACTCTAGTATAGTTCCTGCAGCTTTAACTGTTGGGATGAAGAGGGAATTTCACCAGGTGCTGCATGCACACAAATGCCACCTTCTGAAATTCCTGTTTCAATACAACCGTTAAAGATACAGGAGTCCTGTCCTCCTTTTCATAGGGCCACCCTATCTCTGGAGGCTCTACTTCTTCCTCTGAAGATTCCTCTACTGGCAGGTGGGGGCAAACCGGGCCAGATTTACACCCCTGTCCTATTACATAACAAGCTTCCAAATGAAATAGGAAAGACGTGTCTTCATCACTTCTAAAGTTCGCACGGCAGCGGCCTCTCTTTCTCCGTGCTCCTACACCCAGTGCACGACGCATGTTTGCACTTGGCAAACCGACAGGCAGCAGCCACTCCAGGCTGCTGCAAGCAAAAGACGGCCGGGAGAAGAGTTTCTTGTTAAAATGGAACTTCTGGGTAAATCGTGAGCTGTCGGCCAGAGCTTTATGCCGGCAGGGAACAGGATCAAATGAGTCGTGAACGCCAGGAGAAGCATGTAGGGCACCCCTACGAAGAAAGCAAGTGACTACTGGTAGAACTGAAAGAATCAGCCACGGCAGGGAGTTTTGATAAGGTCAGGGAGGGCGATTGGCAGTCCTTGAGCTGCATCCAGCCGTCAGCCTGATTTAAAAAGCCCCCTGGAAGCCATCAGCCCAGAGTTAGCAAGAGTGATTTATGCCCTACCTGGCAGGTTGAGAGGGGGAGAAAAGGGGGTGGCAGTGAGAGGAGTTCAGAGGAGGGCAACCAGGATGGTCAGGGGTCTGGAAACAAAGCCCTATGAAGAGAGACTGAAACAACAGGGCATGTTTAGCCTGGAGAAGGGAAGATTGAGGGGAGACATGAGAGCACTCTTCAAATACTTAAAAGGTTGTCACACAGAGGAGGGCCAGGATCTCTTCTCGATCCTCCCAGAGTGCAGGACACGGAATAACGGGCTCAAGTTACAGGAAGCCAGATTCCGGCTGGACATCAGGAAAAACTTCCTGACTGTTAGAGCAGTACGACAATGGAATCAGTTGCCTGGTGAGGTTGTGGGCTCTCCCACACTAGAGGCCTTCAAGAGGCAGCTGGACAAGCATCTGTCGGGGATGCTTTAGGGTGGATTCCTGCATTGAGCAGGGGGTTGGACTGGATGGCCTTGGAGGCCCCTTCCAACTCTGCTATTCTATGATTCTATGAAAAGGGGGTTAGACACACCCACGTTGGCTCTGGCCCCGCCTACAAGCAGCATGACACCTCCCCCTGCCAAAAAACCCTTCCCCACCCCTGACAAAAGGCCTCCAGCCAATCAGGAGTCCAGCAGCTCCACCAATCAGGCTTCCGGAAAATGCGGCAAAGAATTAATGGAATTTCTTACTACGGAGTTGCGAGCTACTGAACACATTCGGTCTGACTTTGGCGTTCACGTGCACAGGATTGCGCCGTTTCAGTGCAGGAGATTCACCTGAGAAGAAAGCTGCCTTTGGTCCTCAGTGGATGGTTGCCAACTGACCAGAGAAAAACCTGAGCCTAGACACGCTCTTGTGCCTCTAACCGCAGCTTAACGTCTAAGAAAGAACATGTGAAGCTGTTCTTGGCAGGGAGATGAGCAAGTGATCATGTTTACCTTATTTTATTTGTTTATTACATTTTTATACCGCCCAATAGCCGAAGCTCACTGGGCGGTTCACAAAAAATAAAACCGTGAAGAGCATAATAAAACAACCGACAATCTAAAAACACAAATACAAAATATAATATAAAAAGCACAGTTGCGGTTAAAGGCGTAGGGCAGCGGTAGGGAATGGATGCCGCCTTTCTTCCAAACATTTAGCAGTGTCCTGGCTTTTGAGCTGTTTTCCCCACCTTCTACAAGGTCAAAATGCCTCTCCAAGTGAAAACAGGCTAGCATTTCTGTATTTTTAGCCCCACCCACCACTGGACACGGCGCCCAATAGCTTCTCCAGAATTTAATTCGGCCCTCAGGCTGAAAGATTCTCCCACCCCTGGCCTGGGAGCTGAAACCCAGGCAGAGGTTGGCAACTCCATCTTAAATCATTTAACTTCAGACCACGGGCCTTCCACATATTCTGATGGCGGTGTGATAGGCAGAAATTGACACAGCTAAAACGTCTCCAATGGAGAAGTTTCGGAGAGCTTCACCTGTTTGATTTCTGCTGGGCAGTGAATGGACAATGAACTGCATTTTGAAGGCAAATACAGATCTGGGGCAAGAGGGAAGAAAAAAGACACACTCCCAAGAAGAATTCTCTTTATACAAAACTTACACGGATCACAATCTATTAAATACATACATGAAACTCTATTGGGGCAAAACATTTTGACAATACTGAGTGTTTCAAACTGCCCTTATGGTAAGGATATCTAGGATGTGTTTGTTTCAATGAGTGACTGTTGATTCCTTGTAATCTTTGCAGATATATAACACATATGAACAAACCCTTTTGTACCCTGCGTTAAATGATTCCAGAACAAAAATCCTTTTGTACTCTGTGTTAAATGATTCCAGAGCAAAACCCTTTTGTACTCTGCATTAAAGAGTTCAGAGCAAAACTCTTTTGTACTCTTTGCAGATATGCAACACACTTTTGTACGCTGTGTTAAATGACTTCAGAACATAACCCTTTTGTACGCTGTGTCAAATGAGTTCAGTGCAAAGCTATTTTGTGCTCTGCGTTAAATGATTCTGTCTGCTCACCACAGTCACAACCTCCTGCAAATGGATTAGAATCTCCACAGTTGTTGTTTTTAATGGCTTAATTCCAAACCAGGACTTTGTCTATGGATCCCTAGACTTTAAAAACATCATAACCCCTGCTGGATCACACCACAAGTCCCAATAGTTCAGACTCCTGTTTCTCACAGCTGCCAGCCTCTCGTATTCACAGGTATACTGCACCTGAACATGGAAGTTCAATTTAGCCATTATGGCTACTGATAGGCCTCTGCTCTACGGATTCGTAACATCTCCGTCGTGTGACAGCGAAAAAGAGAGACACAGACGTCCTCGGAGTAAGTAAGCATTTGGGACAATGCATCACTAAATGAGTTGTCGCGATTTGGGAGTGAAGTTTGGTTTCTGGACTACAATGAAATCAACCCGAACTTGGAGGTTGTGCTGTGGGCATGTGCAGAGTTCCCCACCACAGCGCACCGGAGCATTGGGTCCAACAGATATTAGAGATGATTTTCGCAAAGGCACAAGCCCCTTCCCTCCTGAGCCCTGGTCTAGGGTGTCCGGGTGCCTCTTTTACAGAGGACTGCCCTCTCTTTGAAGGCATTCTATATTTGAACACTGGGTTAAAGATAAAGAACCATCAGACCTCTGGGCCCATCAGCAGTTCAAACCTAAAGAGGCAGTGAAGAACACAAAAAGAGCCCTGCTGGATCATATCAAGGGTCCATCTAGTCCAGCATTCTGTTGGCCAATCAGCTGCCCACGCAAAAATCACAAGCAGGACTTAATTACAACAGCACCCTCCCGCCCATGTTCCCCAGCAAGCGATCTACCTAACCACACCGCCTTCGACGCTGGAGGTACGTACAAGTCCCCTGGGCTACAGCCCTCTGCCCTACAGCGAGATGGGATTGCATTCCTCCTCCAACCATCAGGCTCGTTTCTAAATTGGCGCCTACGCCTAGAAATCTGCATATGCAAATTGTACGCAGATCTGGTGTCGTTTTGAGGCGATTCACGCCTGGCTGGTCCAGCAACGAGGCCCCACGTGTCTGTTTCTCAAGCCTGCCCTGACGGACAGAAACGGATGTGAGTTCCGTCTTTCAACAGCTGGTTGAGGAGTCCCTGCATAAGATTTCGCAGGCAGGGAGGGGGGGGGGAGACAGAAAGGAAACACCCACCCACCCATCCCGGTGGCAACTACATTGAGCCAGCATGCCCAAGGGTCAGTACGAGAAACAAGAGTCTTGAGTTTCTCAAGCCACTGATGCGACGTGGCTGTCCTTTTTGCTCCAACAGAGCCGCGGACGCTCCGGGCATCTCCAGCTGGGGTTCCAGCACAGGAGCACCGACATCACGAGCCCCAAAACCACGACGAAACAGAGGGCCCATTTCAGCAGCCCCGTGTACAGAAACGGGAGCACCAGGACAATGAGAATCGCGGCCATGAGCAACAGCGTCACCAGCCTCTTGGCCGCGGGCCGGTTATCCCGTCCGCCGGCCGGGTCTCGGTCGCCAGAGACAGGCTGACACGTCGCCGCGTGGCCTGTGTGGGGAGGGTCCACAGGGCAGGAGGCCTCGGCGTCCACGTCGGGGCACTCCAGGCGATCCACGAAGTCCTCTTTGTCACGGAGGCTGCAGACGAGTCCCCCGAAGACCACGGTGGCTTTCCGGCAAAGCGGGCAGCTGATGAGCCAGGTACGGTCCTCACGCCGCAAGATGAGCTTCAAGCAGACGGCGCAGAAGGCGTGCTGGCAAGCCAGGAGCTTGGGCAGGCGGCAGGGGCTATACCGGTTGAAGCAGATGAGGCAGTCCATTTCGGCAAGGGAGAGTTTGCAGGGACGCAGCTCCACGGGCGACGCTCCAGGAGAAGGCACCATTTTCAAAGCATCTCGCTTCGGGCCTTCGGTGGCGGGTGAAGAGCAGGAGCGATCCTCTTCTACGGGGCGGGTTCCAGATGCTTGAGGCCTCTCCACGCGGAGAGCTGGCGTTTCGGAAACCCGTAACTGCTCCGTCGGCGTCCCGAGCCGTCCCGTCTCCCCGGTTTCCATCTCGTCCTCAATGTGCAAATTGTCCGCAGAGGCCTCCATGGGGAAAGCGCCGTCGCTTCGGCGGCGCGACTCGTCGCCCTGCAAGTGGTGTCCGTGGTTCCGACCGCTGCTTTTTATAAAAGCGCATTGTCTCGTCGGCACAGAGCGATTTCTTTGTTTGCTCTTGGGAGCATCCCGCCCGCCGGGCAAAAAGGGTGACGTTTCATGGGCTTTTTTGTGTGGTTTTTTTGTTACAAGACGGGGGATGGAGGTTAATCAGTAACCTCAACGGCCACAGGGTTTTACGATAAGCGATAACATCACCGCCTGAGCAATTCGGCCTGAGAAAGCAAACATTTCTTTATAGCTGGCAAACAAAATTCAAGGGGGCCGCTTTAAGATTTCTGAACGGGGAGGAGATGGGAGTCAAAATAACCCCACGGAAGCTGGCTGTAGTCTCAGAGACACGCCGCATTTAGAGGGACGCCCCTGCTCCCCAATCCATTTGGGCACAGCAGAAATAAAAACCCCCACGGAGCTTCTAAGCTTGGCCCAAAATATGTCACGTGGTTGAATTTCAAACGTTATCAGAGCTTGTTCTTGAAGTCCGATACGCAGGGAAGCGTTAAGAAAACCTTTGGTCTGCTGGATGAATTCTAAGATGATAACATAATGCTTCCCGAACCCGGTGCCCCTCTAGATGTGTGGGATGACAAACCCCCATTATCCCCAGGCAGCATGGGAGTTGTAGTCCAACGCCTCTAGAAGGCACCGGATTGGGGAGGGATGAATTTGTCAAATTAAAAACTGTCGTGTTTCTCAGAAAACTCCTGCTTTCGATGGGAGGCAAATGACGGAGCTTGCTAAGTAATCCGCAAAGCTTTTATTAAGCAACAAACATCTCTTCTACCTGGATAGAGTCTAACCTCTTGGAAACGTCCCCCTAGGCAAAACTATGCAAACTAAGCAAGACAGTTGTCCGCTCAAGAAGAATAGGAAGCCACTTCTCAAACGCCCGTAACTTCAGAGAGCTTGGTGCGGAGGCAGGTTCTGGCGTAATCGAACCGACTTTCTCACACCTTCCTTCCATGCCGTGTGTTTGAGCTTCCGGCGGACCCTAGCATCAGCTAGCTTGTCAGGACGCTCTCCTCCAGAAGAAGGCTCACTTCCCACCAAGAGTGTAGGATTTGGCCTTGAGGAGATAAGCTCTGGAGGGGGCTGACTGCCAGCTGGGGAATCGCCCCTGAGAGCTTCCTCCCCCACTGGTACAGGCTGGCTGGTGTCTGGCGCTGCGTCTTCTAGTTCTGATTCTGATTGATAACCTGAAACATCTTCTCCCAAAACAGAAGCAGTAGCGTTAGACACGACAAAAAACAACACCTTGTGGGTGTGCACGACTGTGTGTTTTGTTTGCTTCAGCGTGGCTGAATAGGCTAAACCACACAGCATTCTGAACGGAAGATGCCAAGAAAAGAAAATGCAATATATTGAAGTATGAAAATGCAGTCCCGGGCAATTCAGGCCAATGTAACCCTTGAATGTCTCTGCAAACATTTTGAGCTCAGAGAAACTACTTTGGGATATTTCGCAGCGAAATTCCCTTTGGTTTCCCTTTAGCCAGGATGTTCAGATCAGCGCGCTAAAGTCCTCCGATTCCATCTCGAAAAGCATTCTGACTCAAGTCTTTATCGGTTTGCGAGTGTCGTTTCCATCTTTTCGCGCGAAAATCCGTGCGAATTTTCGCATGCATTTTTTGTTGTGCACATCTTTGAAACGTACACATCCTTCTCCCATTGATCAAAGTTTGTGTGCGTTTTTCAGAAGTATGCATTTTTTTCACGCACCTTTTTCAAATGTATGCATGCTGTTGGACCCCCTTTGTCAGTGAATCGCATGAGAAGCTCAGAAATGCTCAGACTTCGACGGTAGATTGCGTCTGAGTTTGGCCCGGAAGGTGCCAACTGAGCAAATCCTGATCAAACACAAACTGAAATGAATTTCTCACCCATCCCTGATTCTAGCTGAATTGTTCGACTAAAAGGTTTCAAATTGATAACTGCTCCAAAGAGGAATTCATTCTGTTGTACAGCTCCTGACGAAGGCGCTCCAGACCCGAAACGTTGAGCGTTTGTATGAGTTTAGTTGAAAGTTTCTGGAATATTTTTTTTTCATTTTGGATAAGGAAAATACAGAAAACCTCCTTTCAGATTTTATAGCACCACAGCCAGCCTCTTCTTTTTCCGTCTAGCTGTGCTCCGTCAAGTCTACAGTCCTCAAAGGACCTGAAGCGACTTATCAAAAGGCTTCCAGAAAAAAAAGATCAGACAATCTCCTACTTCTAAATCTGGATCAAGTGGATCCTTTCCCTCACCAGTTGTACATCCGTGACATTAACTCCTGAGTGTCTTCAGGACAGCATAACCCAAAACGTTTGTAAAGCTCTTCATAGGCTTAGAACGCCGTATGGGTTCTTCAGACTACAGTAAGTGCTGCTCTCAATTTCCTCCTAGATCACCAACATCTTCTCAGTAGATTGGTGGAATTCCCACTCTTCCTCCACGGGAGTTGTGATGTCACTTCCTGGACAGAATTCCGTTTCCTGTTCCGGATAGTGCATGGCCAATTCCGTCACCTCAATGCCCTCTCTGGTTCCAAAGCTCTCTTCCTCATCTCTAGCTGGGCAGGCCTTCCCAGACGGCACTTCTGAAACAGACCCCACGATCACCGTTTCGGCTCTCATGATGTATACTTTTTCTAGGGAAGGAAACAGATAACACAACAGGGTTACTGCGATTATTTTCCCCGCTGAACAGACCAATGAAAGCAAAGGTTCAGAAAAATTAGTTAAAGGCTCCGAAGGTTTCCCCACCACCACCAAAAGTGAAACATGGTGAAACATTGATCATCCCAGAGTGCAGGACACGGAATAACGGGCTCAAGTGACAGGAAGCCAGATTCCGGCTGAACATCAGGAAAAACTTCCTGACTGTTAGAGCAGTACGACAATGGAATCAGTTACCTAGGAGGTTGTGGGCTCTCCCACATTAGAGGCCTTCAAGAGGCAGCTGGACAACCACCTGTCAGGAATGCTTTAAGGTGGATTCCTGCATTGAGCAGGGGGTTGGACTAGATGGCCTTAGAGGCCCCTTCCAACTCTACTATTCTATGATTCTATGTCATAGAATAATGACAGGCGGGTGTTTTGTATGATCCAAAGGAGCAAAGCAGGGTCACCTCTGTAGCATGGGATTATTCTGCAAACGTTGAATTAGGCATCTGAGTAGAGATGTAACATTTTAGGGAATTTTGAAGCCATGGGAAAAAACACCCATAAACAGCTGTACCACATAATTCTCCTGAACACATAGGTGAGCCCTAACATATACCCGTTGCCCTGAATAAACTCAAAACGGCACCAAGTACAGCTGAGTTTCATGACCCAGATAAAATTATGCAAAGTGGGCACTCCGCCTAATTTATTCTGCTTCGGCCATTCATGTGTGTGTAGGAATTTAGAAGTGCACAGAAGTCCCCCCCCTACCCCCGCACCTGGCCACAGATCAACTCATCACCCACACTGTTGTAAGCGTGAATTGGCGGTCATAAGGACTACGAACTTCATTATTATTTTTTTAAGGAGAGAAGAAAGGGAAAGCTGTGATTTGTAGGAAGCAGAATTCGGCGCTCACGTTCGCAGACAGGGTCATGGAATGCATGCAACCGTGATTGTAAGAGAGAGACAATTTGGTAACATTCTTTACCACGCTCCAGCTGCGTTGCCTCTGTGGAGTCTTTACCCTATGGCAGGAGGAGACTTCTCTTCAGGAGGCAGCCTGAAGTGATGCTGGAGTCCAGCCTCTTGACGCAGGGCTTGGATCCAAATGAATGCCACTGAACTTGAACACAGCGAAGTACCCCCCCCAGCCCCGGGACACCAGGGAGATTTCTCCTCTCTTGTGAGACATCACCAACTCACCAATGTGGTTGTTAGCGCAGTTTCGCAGAGAAGGTTCCAGCGGCACCAGCTCGCCGCCGTCGGGTTCGAGGCTGAGCGCGCTCTCCGTTCCCGCGAGGGGTCCTGACTTCATCGGCTCGCTTTCTCCCGGGCCGCTCTCCGCAAAGCTGAGCACTTCAATCCTCTTCTTGCAAAGACAGGAAACAGCAGAGCAATCAGAGGTGGATTCCGTCCCCCGTGCGAAGAAAGGGCAGAGAACGCTCCCCAGCCGCAACCGAAATCCATAAATCAATCGTAGCTCCCGGCCGATCCCCCACAAAACGCTAGCCCTGCTCCTGGGGTCCCAACCTGACCACCTCCAGGTAGCCCCGCCCCGTTCTAAGGCCCCGCCCCCTTTTCCTCAACTACACATCGTTTGGTGGCTTCCCGGACTTAGCACATCCCTGTCCTCCATATTCTAAAAGGCCTCTCCGACGGCTTAGTGATTTAAGCTAAAATATGCTGACATCTGTTTGGTTTTTTGCATTTTAGCCATGCCCCCTTTTGCTTTTGTCCCCGCCCACCGCTGGGACATGCCCCCCGAGAGCTTCTCTGACATGATATCCAGAGTTGGGGGTGAAAGACGTTCCTCACCCCTATCTTAAGAGACAGTGTGGGCTAGTGCCTAGATCAATTTCCCCCCCGGCCTGGTACCCTCTGGATATTTTGGCTGGACATCAGGAAAAAACTGGACATCAGGAAAAACTTCCTGACTGTTAGAGCAGTGCGACAATGGAATCAGTTACCTAGGGAGGTTGTGGGCTCTCCCACACTAGAGGCCTTCAAGAGGCAGCTGGACAAGCATCTGTCGGGGATGCTTTAGGGTGGATTCCTGCACTGAGCAGGGGGTTGGACTTGATGGTCTTATAAGCCCCTTCCAACTCTGGTATTCTATGATTCTATGATTCAATGACTAAAACACCTTTCATCCCTGACCACTGGCCATGCTGGTCCAATGCAGCTGAAGGAGCCCAATTTAGGTAAGGCTGGTCTTGCACCTCCCATAGGATCACACCCACACCCACACATACACACACACAAAATCGTCAGTCTCAGTGTCGCCAATTCCTGAACCGTTCATAACTCCTCGCTGTAAGTGAAGCTCTTAATTTAAAACCCTCGGCATGACGGAAAGGAGCCGTGGGGCCGAGGCCGTACTTACTGCGCACATCTTCACATGGTTAGAGACTGCAACGGAGAGAGAGGAAGAGAAAGAGAGAGAAAGGTTACGTCTCGTGGTCACGAGGGGTCCCCGTCTCAGTCTGTTGCAGCAAAAACAGCCGACAGCCCCGTGCCACCGGCAAGGTTAACAGATCTATTGCGGCGAAAGGTTTCGCCCGCTCTCGGCCGAATTTGTGCACGTGACGGCCGGATTGGCGCAAATTTGACCGCGGTGTGCGCAAATCGCTCAACAAATGTGCACAAATGCAATTTTTTAAAAATGGCAAATTTCCAGAAAATTGGCTCACTGGCCCAACTTGCTGCAGATCAGGTTGGGCGCCTCAGCGGGAGCTGAAACAAAGTCTGGGTGGGTGGGGGTGGGTGGGCGAGCCTAGGAAAGCACACTGAGTTCCACCTGCCAATTGGAATTCTCCAATTGCAAGCTGAATAGGAGCCAATAGTGCGATACGGCTGCAAGAAGGGCAAATGCTATTTTGGGCTGCATTAATAGAAGTATAACTTCCAAATCACGTGAAGTTCGGGTTCCTCTCTATTCGGCCCTGGTTAGGCCTCATCTAGAGTATTGTGTCCAGTTCTGGGCTCCACACTTCAAGAAGGACGCAGACAAGCTGGAGCGTGTCCAGAGGAGGGCAACCAGGATGATCAGGGGTCTGGAAACAAAGCCCTATGAAGAGAGACTGAAACAACTGGGCAAATACTTAAAAGGTTGTCACCCAGAGCAGGGCCAGGATCTCTTCTTGATCCTCCCAGAGTGCAGGACACGGAATAACGGGCTCAAGTTAAAGGAAGCCAGATTCCAGCTGGACATCAGGAAAAACTGCCTGAGTGTTAGAGCAGTACGATAATGGAACCAGTTACCTAGGGAGGTTGTGGGCTCTCCCACACTAGAGGCCTTCAAGAGGCAGCTGGACAACCCTCTGTCAGGGATGCTTTAGGGTGGAGTCCTGCATTGAGCAGGGGGTTGGACTTGATGGCCTCGTAGGCCCCTTCCAACTCTGCTATTCTATGATTCTATGACATCGCTACGAACCGTATCAAGGTTGCCAATGTAAAGGGAAGAGCGCCACCTACTGGCACAACAAAACTGTACAAACGCAAAGACCCAAGTTCTCTTCATCCAGCTTTCTGTTCCCACAGCAGATGTCCCGATAAGAAGCGTACGACGGGACTCGAGTGGAATAGCAGCCACCCCTCACGTCCCCATGCGCACTGCCTCTGATACCGGAGGCAGCACATAGCCATCAGGGCCAGGAGCCTTTTATAGCCTTCTCCTCCTCCTCCTCTATGAATTTGTCCAACCCCCTTTTTTAAAGACGGCCAAGTTGGTCACCACAGTGTGACGTCGGTTTCTTTGACTGCTGTGGTTTTCATTGTGTTTTTAAGTTCTTTGTTTTAACGTTACGTTTTCATTCAGATGTGTGTTTTTTACTCTAGACTTGGGCGTTAGGATCACTCTTTTTTTCTGGGGCAGAAAGGCAGAACGCAATAAAGAAATAAAGAAGTGTGGTGGCTAATTCCATAGGTTAAACGTGCACCGTGCAAAGAAGCCCTCCTTTTCTATTTGCCCTGTACCTCCTGTTGTTCAGCTTCATGGGACTGGAAGTCCACCAGGGGCAGAGCCTTCAGCGTGGTGGCCCCCCTCCTATGGAACTCCCTGCCTCTGGAGGCCAGGCAGGCGCCAACTTTGTATTCCTTTCTGCGCCTGCTGAAAACGTCATTGTTCCCGGAAGCCTTTCCTTAACGGCCAGCCGCGGTTCCCTTTTCATTTTGCTTCTTTTAAAATCTATTTTAAAGTGTTTCATTTATTCTGTTTTTGTTTTGTTTTATCTTGCACACCGCTCGGAAATTCTGAATGGGGAGCGGTATATAAATATTGTAAATAAATAAATAAAATGGGATGACACTCATTGACCCTGTTCAGACAACACGACACTCTGAGCAAAACATTATGGCTTAGCATGTCGCGGGAACCATTCCTAACCACGGTGGCTATATAACCACGGTTTTAACACGCTCAATAACCATTTGCTGCAAAGGGGTTAGCAGCTTAACCGTGGCTTAATGCAACCTTCCTCAACCTGGGGCGCTCCAGATGTGTTGGACTGCAACTCCCAGAATGCCCCAGCTGGGGCATTCTGGGAGTTGTAGTCCAACACATCTGGAGCGCCCCAGGTTGAGGAAGGCTGGCTTAATGTGTTGTCTGAGTATTCAAGTATTATGAGGGAAAATAACCTCTCCCGAACCACTTTCATTACATCATGCATAACTGTGTAAGAACATCAGAAGTGCCCTGATGTGGGATTAAACCAAGGGTCCATCTAGTCCAGCACTCTGTTCACACAGGGGTCAACCAGCTGTCGGCCAGGAATGAACAAGCAGGACATGGTGCAACAGCACCCTCCCACCCATGTTCCCCAGCAGCTGGTGCACACAGGCTTATTGCCTCGAACACTGGAGATAGCACACAACCATCAGAGCTAGTAGCCATGGATAAGCCTTTGCCTCCAGGAATTTATCCACCACCACCCCTTTGAAAGCCACCC
The DNA here is from genome assembly GCF_023053635.1 of Elgaria multicarinata webbii. NCBI lineage: Eukaryota > Metazoa > Chordata > Lepidosauria > Squamata > Anguidae > Elgaria > Elgaria multicarinata. The sequence goes on along the minus strand of NC_086190.1, from coordinate 17,875,723 downwards.
AAATTGGTGGCCATCCCAACATCTTGTGGTAGTGAGTTCCATACATGTTTGTCGTTTACTCGGCTTTTTCTCTAAGCCCCAAACATTGAAACTTTCCCTCCCTTTGATCACCTGCCCTTCTCCAGTTCCCCAATATCTGCTTTGCAGTAAACAGAGGGGTTGCGTCCAATGTCAGTCCCTACTTAGAGTAGACGCATTGAAACGAAGCAGGCTTCAGTTAGACTAACATTGGCTACAACGCCAGAACGTCACGCAGGTTTAAACCCAAATGCTGCGCCGTCGTTTCGAGTTTCACGAAATCTCGGAAAGACCGACAACAGATTTATGGGCCCGGAAGCAGCACTCACTGTTGGCTTTGTGGGGGACGATCCACTCTTTGCAAGATCTTCTTCGCCACAGCATCACCACGCCAACAAACAGCGCAAAGGCAGAAAGGACTCCCACGACCGCCAAATCACCGTCATCTGCAACATACAGATTAAAAACAGGATCAAATGGAACCTCACCAGAACTGCGGCAAATAAGAAATTCTTCCTTCCTTTCTGCGTTCATTTATTTGCCGGTTTATTTACATAAATAGTTTGTTTGTTTGTTTTCTCCTGCTCCTCAGCCCAAAAAGCTTCTGGAGCGGCTGAGAATCATAGAATCATAGAATAGTAGAGTTGGAAGGGGCCTATAAGGCCATCTAGTCCAACCCCCTGCTCAGTGCAGGACTCCACCCTAAAGCATCCCTGAAAGAGGGTTGTCCAGCTGCCTCTTGAAGGCCTCTAGGGTGGGAGAGCCCACCACCTCCTTAGGGAACTGATTCCATTGTCGTACTGCTCTAACAGTCAGGAAGTTTTTCCTGATGTCCAGCTGGAATCTGGCTTCCTTTAACTTGAGCCCGTTATTCCGTGTCCTGCACTCTGGGAGGATTGAAAAAAGATCCTGGCCCTCCTCTTTGTGACAACCTTTCAAGGACTTGAAGAGCGCTATCATGTCTCCTCTCAATCTTCTCTTCTCCAGGCTAAACATGCCCAGTTCTTTCAGTCTCTCTTCATAGGGCTTTGTTTCCAGGCCCCTGATCATCCCGGTTGCCCTCCTCTGAACACGCTCCAGCTTGTCTGCGTCCTTCTTGAAGTGTGGAGCCCAGAACTGGACGCAATACTCTAGATGAGGCCTAACCAGGGCCGAATAGAGAGGAGCCAGTACCTCACGTGATTTGGAAGCTATACTTCTATTAATGCAGCCCAAAATAGCATTTGCCTTTCTTGCAGCCATATGGCACAGAAACAATCCATTAACAAAACAGGCGTTCCTGCAAGCTTATCATCTAAATAGCCACGACACGCAAGGAAAAAGGGATGAGGAGGGATGAGGAAGAAAAGGTGTCTTTTAGCTAGGCCTCTTTCCCCTTTTCATCTGCCTCTGGAACAGCTTGCTAGGACGGCTGCTGGTGGGGAAAATTTATTTCATTACAGAGCCTCCAAGTTTTGAAAGCCGAGAACTGGCAGCTCTAAACGTAGCCCACGAAGGAGGTAGAAGCATCTTGGCTATCAGAGTTGTTTAAGGTTGTTTCTTCTAACGGAGGTTCTATGGCCACATGCTTATGGGCTTTGTATTTGGGAAGAATTAATTAGGCAGGTATTTTGCTCCTTCCAGGCCCAGGGTAAATAGATGGTGCCTATTACGCACAAATTTCTAAGCGATTTGCACAAATTACAGCTGAAAAGGGGCCTTTTCGGTGGTGGCCCCCTGTTTTGGGGATCTCCCTCCCCAGAGAGGCTCACCGGACACCTACATTGGGAGTCTTTTCAGCACCAGCTGAAAACCTTTATATTATCCAAGGCTTTTTAATCCCGCCAATTAAAAAAATTGCCTTAGTGTAGTTTAAGGTCTTTGAGCTGCTGGCCGGCTTTGATCTTGGTTATGACTTTGGTTTTACTCTGTTTTAAACGTATTTTTTTTTTTATATTGTGGTGCGTTACGCGATTGCATTTTATGGTTTGAAGTTTTGTCTCGTGAACTGCCTGGAGATATTTGTTTATTGGGCACTATAGAAAAGGAATAAATAAAATACAACCCCATCATAAAAGGGCAGGTTACAGTACATGCAAGAACTAACTTTCCCTCCCTGATTGACATAACTTTACTCAGATTAGGTTCGAAACTATGTCAACAGAATATCTGACGGGTACATTTTTTTTCAAGAGGTCAAGAAAGAACCGTCTCTGTGTAGGCAAATCAAGCCAGATGGAAAACAACATGCATAAATTTCTTTATTGTCTTTTATTGAACTTACGCCAGGATAGATTTTTCTGCTTTTCAGAATTTTTAGAATTGGGCTTGCAGATTTGGGTGCTTGAATTCAGGTCTGAGAAAGTTCCTGGAGGGCATTTTTCGCAAACGGTGTCATTGACAGAGTTGCCTGGTGAAAGAAGAAAGGATTCATTTAAAATAGATGTATTTGCAACCTAAAGTCACGCCGAGGTAAATCATCCTGTTGCATTACCTGCAGTTAACTCCAAGAACCCGCTTCTTTCAGGAGCAGTCACGAACAAAACTTATTTCATCAGACAATCGGCAACGCACACTCCCAGTTTTGTGATTTATTTAATGGATTATTTTTTTTAATGGATGCCATTTGCAATATGCAGGGAACCACAACAGGACAAGATTCTGTAAACACAAACCTGCAATTCTTACCAAAAAAACCCAAAAACAGAGCAGCCCGCTGAAAGATGTTTCAACTCACCTGTGTATAGTTTCCTAGATTTACAGTTGCTTCCAACAGAGCAAACAAAAGATATTGACCCACTTTGACAGAGGGCAAAACTTCTGGATCTACATGCTCAGAGTTCTTTGTCCGAATGGCCTAAATCTGAAGGACACTTAATTCACAAGCGTCAGACTTTCTGATTATTTCCTGCGAAGGGATTTGCATCACCAGGCATCTGCTACTCCTGGTATCCATTTAACAGCACAGCAACGAAGGAGTCCGGAAGCCAAAGCATTCAGCTCAAGATATAGATATATTGAAATACTCTCTTGTCTTCTATATATCAAGAGACCTGCACGATTAGATTGAGGCCCAACTAAGGCAATATAGTTCTGGCCATGTTGGTTGAGGCTGGTGGGAGTTGAACCCCAAAACATCTCAACTACCCTGTAACGCTAGAGAGATGTCGTGACGCACACCAAACAAAGGCATGCGGTCAGCGGTGTCTCCTTTAGAACACCTCCGGAACTCCCTGCCCAAGGATATTCACCTGGCTTCATCTCTGCTGGATTTTAAGAGAAATGCTGAAGGCCCTTATCTGGACAGAGATAGCTTAGCTACAGTTATCCATGCTCTGATAACCTCTCGTTTGGATTACTGCAATGCGTTATACGTGGGGCTGCCTTTAAGAACGGTCCGGAAACTTCAACTGGTACAAAACAGGGCAGCACGCTTACTAACAGGGACTGGCCAATGAGATCTGGACCACTGGCCCTTAATATTAAAAACGTAACTTTCTTCCTAACCGGCAGGACCTAAAGAAATTATGGAAAGGACAGCAAAGGACACAGCCGGGCATCTCTCTGGGCTGTGGAACATGGGTTGTTCTGGCACAGATTTATGGCTCCTACCTATGGTTTTGACTCCGGAGCCTGGTTTGCAGGGGGAATGGGGAGCGCACCGATAGCATGTGTTCTCCACCGGCGTTCGGCAATACCACCCGGGCTGGCATTCGCACATCCGGCTGGAATTGGCGGTGCAAGGTGACTTCTCCACCAGGCGGCGTTCTGCAAAGGAGGACCGAGACAGAGTTGGTGTTGGGGTATTGAATAATTTTCCAGAGTGCGTGCTGACTGCGAATAGCTGGAAGCACACTGGTTACTAGCTCTTAGAGTCTTCCTTGAGGAATAAATCAAATACTCACTTCACTTTGTCAGTAAGAAAACTTCACTGACAATAAATACTTTTCCTTTTACATATGGTCATAGAGATTTACAGCATACTTCACCAACAAAGATAATAACGACATTTGCCTACACAGAGACGGTTCTTTCTTGACCTCTTGAAAAAAAATGTACCCGTCAGATATTCTGACAACAACCTGATAATAACCTGACAACAAGATGTCTTTAAACATGGACATCTTAAATACATTTTCCCCTTGGCTCAATTAACCAATTGTCTCTATTCCAGGTCTTGCACGTAGACCAAACTGCCAGGCTCCAGTCTGGACCCCTGCTGGCATTCCAGAGACAATTCTGCCAAGCACATTTAACTCCATAAAGTCCTTTTCTTTCTTCTGTGGATAAAAATATCCCCAACAGTTGGCAGCACTGATTCAGAGCATTGATCCATCCAGACCAGCAGCGTTAAGAACTTCAGAAGAGCCCTGATGCTGGATCAGACCCAGGGTCCATCTAGTCCAGCACTCTGTCCATACAGTGGCCAACAAGCCATCAGCCAGGGATGAACAAGCAGGACATGGTGGGACAGCACCCTCCCGCCCCTGTTCCCCAGCGACTGGTGCACACAGGCTTACTGCCTCGGATACTGGAGATAGCACACAACCATCAGGGCTAGTAGCCATGGATAGCCTTCTCCTCCTCCTGGAATTTATCCAACCCCCTTTTGAAGCCATCCAAATGGGTGGCCATCACTACATCTTGTGGTCGGGAGTTCCACTGTCACGCAGTACGAACGCAACGTGTATCGTTAATGAGAAGTCACTGCATTTCACAGGAGTGCTATTCCTAACAATCTGATGGTAAGTGACCAGAAAGAGATGTGTTGAGCTCTATATGGGTGTTTTGAGATAACTATGGATAATGGGATTTATTTTTTAGAATTGAAGGGAGTCTAGCAGAGCTAACTTCATCAAGGTGTTCCTGGGGTCAGTGGCAGATCTGGCTACACTGAGAGAAATAGGAAGAGTGGTAGGACTACCTCTAATACCTCAGATGAAGTCATTCCCCCCCCCCCCAAAAAAAGAGAGTTATAACAGGAGTTAGATTGGTTGTGCAGAGAGATCCTGGGGGAATGGACGCCGACCCACAGAGGAACCCGGTGGGGTGGAGATTCCAGCCAATCCTTGTGCTGCACCCCTGATCGAAGAGTCTTAGACATGGTTTATTCTCTGGCTCCCCGATCCTTTGAAAATGGATTACATGTAGTCAGTAAAAGAACAAGGCATTCCCTGCTTGGAGTCTTACCGGCTAAAGAGACACGACATAAAAGGAAAAGGGGTCAGGGAGGGAAGAGGAAAAATCCTATGAGAAATGGTCCCCTCTACCAAGGAAGTATCTGCAAGGAGAGGCAAAAAAAGGATCTGGGGTGGGTGGGGGGCATTTTCTGTGACTGCAGCGGCCCCCTGCCTCTCCCCAGTCACCTGCTGAATCTAGACATGCAACAGAACGGGGCGGTAAAGTCCTGAGCTGGTACAAAGGAGCAGGAAGAGACGGGCACAGCTGCGAATCGTGTCCGAAGAGTGGGGTGGAGAATCAGAAAATAACAAGGGGGTTTTGTAGCCAGAGGCAAATACCTGCTGAGCATGACACACAGGCCTCACATTGCGGTGTCGCCAGACGGTTGTTCAGGTAATGATCCGGTTTACACGGCACCTTGATGCAGCCACTTCGACGATCCGCGGGGCAGTCTGTCTTCGGCTTATATCCTAAAAAGAAGGAGGCGGGCGGAAAGACGCCGTTAACAAATCCCACAGCCTTGTAGATCCCACTATCGTAGATTCAGAGAGTTCTTTGTTTGTTTACAGTACTTTTAAACTGCTCTGTTAGTTATTTGTTTATTTGCTATTAAATTTACACCCTGCCTCTTTTTTTCCCTGCTTGCAAAGAGCCCAAGGGGGATTACCTGGTTCTCCTCTCTATTTTATGCCCACAACAACCCTGCGAGGTAGGTCAGGCTGAGAGTCAGTGAGTGGAGCTTCATGGCTGAGTGGGGACTAGAACCCAGATCTCTAACGCTCTAACCACTACACCACAGTTTTCACACTCAAAAGAAGCCCCTGGGCTCCAAACGCTTCAATTCTAAGTGTCTGTCTTTTGTCCCGGGCTCCGATAGATGGATTTTAGGGTTAAAATAAAGTCAAGCTGGGCCTTAGAAAGGCAGAGACATTGAACAGATGAGATCAGGCCTCTATAATGCACCCATGGCTGAAAGAAAGACAATCCTGATCGTAACGTTATTTACCCCCGGTTATCGGGCTCTGAACGCAGAAGCAGAAATGTCAGAAATTTCCTGAAGAAAGAAAATAAAAACATCCCCACCCACGGACTTCTTCTAAGCCACCGAGGGGAGTTTTGGGGTTTCACGCCACAGCCACAAAGTTCGCCAGCTTCAGTGAGTCACCAGCCAACCTCAATCAGACCCCAGAAGCACCGTTTTCTGGAGAAGGGGGTGTGTGTGCAGGGAAGTCACCCTTCCTGTATCTCAGACCACACGCTGTTATGCCCCCAGAATGTGTGTCAATATCTCCGGTTATTATAAAGAAATCAAAACTAAAAGATCGGGTTCTGACAGTTTGAGAACAAACATATCCAAGAGCAGGCCTATTAATTATTATTATTATTATTATTATTATTATTATTATTATCGCTTCGCATAAGCGTCGCACAAATTCAAAGCGATTCAGGCGAATCGCCTATGGCCTCGTCGCGTACGGCAACCCTGCAAGGCAGACCTCCTGAACCTCTTTCAGCCCCCAAGAGACGAATGTCATTTCGGAAAAGCTCTCAGGTGTTTCAGAGGTGGGCGGGGATAAAAGGTAAAAGGGGACGGCCCAAAGGCAGAGGAGGCGGAGTCAAAAATACCAGCCTAGTTTAGCTTCAGTCTCTTGCTGCTGGTAATCAAGGTCTGGAAGAGGCGTAGGGGAAACCATTTCCCCCATTTTAGGATGGGGAAAAGTATGGAAACCATCGAATGGTTAAAACGTGTCCATTTGGGACCCCAGGCCTATTGCAGATGTAGCAGCTGAGGCTTAGAAGCCTTAATCCTAAGGCTAGTTAGCAGAGAAAAAGGCTATCAAACGAAGGCTTGTGTACTAGCCATGAAGGCTATGTGCCCATTGTAGCATCCTGTCTGCGGCTCCTTTTTCCGACTGGTTTGAATCTTACCTCTGCCACGAACTCAGAATCGAGGCTGGACAACTCTGTCCATTTTGTTTTCTCTCAGGGTCCTACTTTTCTAATCTTAAGTGCTGGTTTTAACCTATAAAGCCTTACTCGGCTTGGGACCACAATACCTGACGGAACGCCTCTCCCGACATGAACCTACCCCTACACTGCGCTCAACATCTAAGGTCCTCCTCCGAGTGCCTACTCCGAGGGAAGCTCGGAGGATGGCAACAAGGTAGAGGGCCTTTTCGGTGGTGGCCCCCCAATTATGGAATGATCTCCCCAACGAGGCTCGCCTGGCACCAACATTGTTATCTTTTCAGCGCCAGGTCAAGACTTTTCTCTTCTCCCAGGCATTTAATAGCATTTAACAACATATCCTAAGTTTGTTTGTTTTTTAATGGACCCCAGAACTGTTGCTGTTTAAATAGATACTGTTGTTTTTATATTTTTGATGGTTTAAAATTTTGTATACTTTTTAATGTTCGCTGTTTTTAACTGTTGTAAACCGCCCAGAGAGCTTCGGCTATGGGGCGGTGTATAAATATAATAAATAAATAAATAAAGTCTGTCCCATCCTGTTTCTACACCGTCTGTACAAAAGATACTAACCTGTCGGACAGCGGTAGCAGCACCTCCGGAGCGCTTCATCGTAGAAAGAGCTGCTACAGGAGCGCCGAGAGACAGACAATCCCTAAAACGTCAAAGAGACCAAAGCCACTGTTAAAACCTCTTACCATGCACCGGAAAAGAACGCACACAGAACCCAAAAGGACGCCAACTTCATTCCCAGAATACATCACATACAGAGTCCCAGAAGAGCCAGTAAAACATGAGCAAAATGAACAGCGGGTTGAAGAATTTCCCCTACGAGGAAAAACTAAACCAGGGTTTAGTTTGGGGGCTGGGGGAGGAGATGAGTGGGGTGTGTGTGTGCAGCAAACCCAACAGAGTGCTATCGTTTTGGTTTCTATTTAAATTAAATTGGGTTGATTTAGAATAACCGGGGGAAGGGGCAAAAAACCCAAAGCAAGGGATGAAATTCCCTGTGAGAAGATGCAGCGATGGACAAGCATGAGCGTGTTCAAAGGAGGGCAACCAGGATGATCAGGGGTCTGGAAACAAAGCCCTATGGAGAGAGACTGAAAGAACTGGGCATGTTTAGCCTGGAGAAGAGAAGATGGAGGGGAGACATGAGAGCACTCTTCAAATACTTGAAAGGTTGTCACACAGAGGAGGGCCAGGATCTCTTCTCGATCCTCCCAGAGTGCAAGACACGGAATAATGGGCTCAAATTAAAGGAAGACAGATTCTGGCTGGACATCAGGAAAAACTTCCTGACTGTTAGAGCAGTATGACAATGGAAACAGTTACCCAGGGAGGTTGTGGGCTCTCCCACACTAGAGGCCTTCAAGCGGTAACCGGACAGCCCTCTGCCAGGGATGCTTTAAGGTGGATTCCTGCATTGAGTTAGGGGTTGGACTTGATGGCCTTAGAGGCCCCTTCCAACTCTTCTATTCTATGATTCTATGACAGGCTTAGTAGAATTTAGTTATTTATTCACCATATTTACATACCGCTCCCCATTCAAAATTTCCAAGCGGTGTACAAGATAAAATAACAGAATAAAACACTTTCAAATAGATTTTAAAAGCAGCAAAATGTACAGGTGAACTGTGGCTGGTCATTAAGGAAAGGCGTCCTGGAATAATGACGTTTTCAGGAGGCGCCGAAAGGAATACGACGCTGGCGCCTGCCTGACCTCCAGAGGCAGGGAGTTCCATCGGAGGGGGGGGGGGCAATTCAAGGTTTTATTTTTTAAATTTAAATTTCACTATTAATTTCCCTCAAACAAAATAAATTCTTCAATTAACAGGGGGGGCCCTTTGCTTCAGGTCATCCCAAACCAAAGAGACCCACCTGAACTTGTAACACGCGGGCACTGATACACACACAAACTCACTCATCTCTCTCTCTTTCACACCAATCTATGGCTACCTGACCTCAAAATGTGCTTTTGAAATGTCAGCCAATTCTCTCCCCCCCACACCACCATTTCATCTCCCAACTGCTTTTCTTGTTTCGACTCAGGGTTGAACCAGTCATCCAGAAAAAATCAAACTCAGCGTCTTCACCAGACGACAGATCCAGGCAACGTCTCCCTCTCACTTCTTCTATGACGGGTGTCCCCACAAGCAAAAATCAGGCCTGCGAGTCCCGGATTCTTAACAGGAAGTCCCCAGAAGGGTGAAAAATAATCCCACGGAAAGAAGTACTCCAACGGATGAGCCTGAAATCCTGCACACGCTTTCCTGAGAGCAAGCCCTATTGAACACAGTGTAGCGCACTTACAAGGAAACACGCATAGCGTTAGTGCTATAAATTAACTCTCCTTCTCGTTTTTATGGTTCATTTCTAGAAAGGACTTTTTCGGGATGGGGGCGACGGAGGTGTATAAAATGTAGAGAAAATGGACAGCGACGAAGATGCTTTTGCCCTCACTCAGTTTCTTGGTGCATGCTTTTTAAATATTAAAAACATCTGCACCTTCAGCCCCAAAACGGATTCCAGGGCGTTACACCTCCACATTCCGCTTATCAATAGGATTATGCCATCAAACCATAAAATTAAACATCCAAACTGTAAGACTGAAGACAGTAAAACAATTCAATCAGCGAAAAGCAATACCTGTCGATTTCAAAACGGCCGGGGAAATGGAAGCATCTCAAACCGGTGCAGGAAAATATATATATATAAGAATGTCGGCACCCGTTCAAGAGCCCCTTAGAGATTATCCATCACGGCCAGAAAAGGTGCACAATTCCTTCCTTTGCTTCATTAACAGATTATATGCACCTTCTCCTTGGGGTGTGGGGAAATCTGGGGGAAATCTTGCAAAGTGGACTTTTATTTTGGGGGAGGACAGGGGGATAAGTAAAGAAACATCTCAGACTTTTTCTGAGAAAAACGTCACACGAGAAATTTCAGCTCAGCTGTAGCCACTATTTTGCAGGGTTTAGCACCTTTCCCCAGGATTTCCCATATGCTAAATTTCGGAGAGGTGATTGTGGGTATATAGCCTGTGTGTGTGTGTGTGTGTGTGTGTGTGTGTGGTGACGGGGCAGTGCTGCATCCATCTCCAGGGAAGAGATGCTGCTAGTGGCGTGCCCAAATCCGCCCTCCCGTTTCCTGGAAGCGTCCTCCCCTCACGTAAAGAGACACCCTTTGGGTGCTTTAGAATTTATTCAAATTTATTGTGGGGGTGGTCTTTGAGGTGACCTAACCCCTACAACCTCACCAGGGCCGGATCTACACTGTTGCTTTAAAGTGCTTTATAACAGTTTTATAGTGCTTTAAAGCAGTTAAAGCGCTTTATAACTGTTATAAAGCGCTTTAAAGCAGTAGTGTAGATCCGGCCCAGGGCTGCTTTTAATCACACGCCTCTCCATCACTCTGCAGCCACCCAGGCTGCCTGCGCTTTCTAAGCTGAAAAAGCCCTGATCTTCCCTTGGGCTTTCCCTAAAACGCAGGAAGCCAGGGAGGCTGGCAGAGAGACGACCACGCAACAAAAGGCAGGACACTTTCGCCACCTGTGGAGTAAGGTCAGCGCAAACCCGGCCCATGAGAATTGCTCCAAGTTTTCCTTCCCCTTTCGAGCGGGGTGGGGGAAGGCGATTTTCAGCACTGCACTAACTCACCCTCACCGGCCTGAGGTTTGCACATGGTCAGGAGCGCTTTCTGCTCAGGAAACGCCCCCCCCCCCCTTTCGTGCGCTTTCCTTTTCTCATTCAACCCCAAAAATGACTCACGCACGAGTCTCCTTTTGAGGGCACCTGAAACCCTGCAATGCTGACTCAGACCGTTCGGTTTGCTAGAGATGAGTGTCCCAGGTCAGAAAAGGGGGTCTGCATAATACAGCAATGGGCTTGGAGACGGCTGCTTCACGAACCGAATAGGCCAGCTGACAGAGAAGGGGCCCTCCTTGCTCTTCTGATAAGCCCCTGAACTCGAAACAGGGTTTCCCCACCCCACCAGACACCGTTATCTCCAGAAACCCACAACCACATCTGAGAAACTGAGCAATAACAGTTCCTTGTGTTTCAGACAGCAGTTAAAAGCCGGGGAATAGATTGCCTCGATGACTGATTTTATAAAATCAACCAGCCAAGAAATCTATTCCCCAGCTCATTGTTTAAAATAATTTATTTATTATATTCATACCCTGCCTTTTTTTTTCTTGCAAAAGGCCCAAGGTGGCTTATACACTCCTCCTGCCCTCCAATTTTATTCTTACAACAACCCTGTGAGGTAGGTTAGGCTGAAAGTCAGAGACTGATCCAAATTCATCCAGTGAGCTTTATGCGTGAGGGGGACTAGAACCCAGATCCCAAGCTAGAGCATCACCAACTGATGGCCACCCAGCCACTGGTTGAGGACTTCCAGCAAGAAAAAGCTCACACATCCCTCTAGGAAGCCATTGACATTTCTCCTAATGTTCCACCAAAATCTACACTCCTGATCTTGTCTTGCCCTCTGGGATGGCCGGTGAAAAGATGTGTTTGTCCCCTTAACATAAGAACACAGTACTGTCGACACTGACTGGCAGCAACGGATCTCCAGGGTTTAAGGAAGGAGTTTTTCCAGCCCTACCTGGAAATGCCAGGAATCGAACCCGAGACCTTCTGCGTACAAATCAGGGGCTCTGTCACTGAGCTACTGTCCCTGCCCTTCTATGTGGTAGCTCTTCAAGTATTCTAACAGTGCTTTCATGTACCCCACCTCAGTCTTTGAAATGAAGCCCTGGTACCTGAGTCTGGCCTTTTTCCCCCTTCTCCCTCCTAATTGTTTTTCCTTTCATGCTGTGTCTTTTAGATGGAAATGCTGCAGGCAGGGATTGTCCCCTTATTAATTTTCATAAGCCACCCTGGGAGCCTTTTGGGAGGGTAAAAATACTGTAAATAAATACATAATACATTCATAAGGTTTCTTCCAACTATGGTTCGATGTTTCTTCAACATCTCGTTACCATCTAATTGCATCTGCTTATGCAAGCCTTCCTGGTGCGGTACCTGATGGATATGCAGATACGATGGATTCCATGTACTGGTTTTTTTTTATAGTTTAAAAATGTTTTTTTTTTTTTGTGCCGCTTCTGAAATTCATAGGTGTGAAATACTCATTTAGATGAAAAGGTGAGTTTAGTATCCCACAATGGTCTTATGTCAGCTAGAGATGATAATGTGTAGTCCCAACACATCTGGACTATACACCCCCATCCCTAGCTGACTGGCTGTGGAGAATGGGAGTTGCAGTACACGGAACCTGGCACCTTCCAGATTTGTTTAACTATATACCATCATCCCCAGCTGGCTGGTTGTGGACAATGGGAGTTGAAATACCTCAAATCTGGTACCCTCCAGATGCGCTGGACTACAAACCATCATCCCCAGCTGGCTGCTTGGCTGGGCATTAGGTTAGTTATCTTACAAGGCAACTTGGACAGCACACCATTACTCTCAGCTGAAGGGCTGTGGACAATGGGAGTCATAGAATCATAGAATAGCAGAGTTGGAAGGGACCTACAAGGCCATCGAGTCCAACCCCCTGCTCAATGCAGGAATCCACCCTAAAGTCGAAGTCCGACAGCGCCGTCTCACGGGGTTGTACTACACCACCCATTATCTCCAGGAGACCGGGTGGGGATGATGGGTGGTGTAGTACAACACCCCACCCCACCCCACCCCAGATGGCGGCGGGAATTGAGCTCGGGGGAACCGTCCGCACGCGAAGGCAGGGGCAAACCTTGGCAGGAGAAGCGGCTGCCCTGGGCACCAGCCGAGGCGAAGGCCGCTCTCTGGGCGCCCCCAGCCCCACGTGCCTCCTCGCCAAACTCACCTGGGACGGCGCCGCGGCGCTCCTCGGGAGCCCCACCAGGAACAGCGGCAGCAGCAGCGCCGGCGACGGGCTCCAGCCGGTGCCCATCATGCGCCTGGCCGTCGCCTCTCCCGCAGAGACGCGGGGCAGGGCAGCCCGAGCCCCGGCCCGGCCGGCGAGCAAGGAAGACGCGCGGCGCGCCCAGCCTCTCCAAGAGCGCCCGCAGCCTCTCCAAATGCGCCCGCAGCCTCGCCAAAAGCGCCCGGAGCCTCTCCAAATGCGCCCGCAGCCTCGCCAAGAGCGCCCGCAGCCTCGCCAAGAGCCTCGCCAAGAGCGCGCGCGCAAGCCACCCAGCGAGGAGGCGCGAAGTGCGGCCGGCCGCTCCGAGCACGCCAGGCTCTGGCTGGGAAGACCCGGCCCCCGCGGGGGTTGCGGCGAACCGCGGCGCTCCGCCCCGAGGGGCCAGCGCGCAAAAGGCAGGCCAACCAAAAAAAAAAAAAAAAAAGCCCCGACGAATCAAAACAGGAGAACTGCAAGCCGGCCCAGCTGCGGCCACTCTTGCCTGGAAGAACGCGGTTTCCTGCACCCGGCCACCCACCTCCTCCGACTCCTCCTTTCTGCCTTTCCCGTTAGCTGCCTCAGTTGGCCTTCTGTGGAATGGGCACACAAAAAAGAAACATCGCCCGAATTAGGGTGGCGGCCAGCTTGTAAAATCTGCCCTTTGCCCCCGTTTTTAAATAGCTGCACACAGTGGCTCAGCAGCCTGCCCCAGTTAGCTGGGGATGATGGGACCTGTAGGTGCCCGCTTGTTGGTCGCATCGGACTACAATTCCCATTATCCCCCACCCAGTCAGCCAGGGATGATAGGAGTAACTGTACCAACACATCTAAAGAATACTAGGTTGGGCCCATGTTGGAATACAACTCCCATTATCCCCAGGCAGTCAACTGAGGATAATGGGAGTTGGAGTCCCACATGTCTCCAGGTCGCCAAGCTGAGAAAAAACTGAAGGGCTGCATCTCTCTGGCTTGCCAAGATGTCATCTGCTGATTTCTGCAGCAGATAAAGTTGCTCTGAAAGTTTATTGAAATGTTAAGTTTCTTTACATTTCTGCAGATAAAGTTGCTCTTGAAAGCATAAGAACGAGATTTTTTAAAAAAATATATTTTCTGTTCCTGGTCAGTCGATAGTCTATTGTCAGACAAACTTTTCTTTATCTCAGAACTTGCTAGGCTGAAAAAAAGATACTGCTGTACAACTATAGAAATGAAAGAGTTTGGGTGCCCTTTTCTGTAAGAGGTGGGCAGTTTTTAAAAATGGTGCTGCAGCTATATGACTCTCTGTTTTGTAATGTGTAAGAACAAAACGTGGCCCGTGGGCATTCATGTTGAAGGCATGTGGTGTAAAATTAATACTATGCATTGTTATTAATAGTTTTCATTTTATTAATGAAATTATTATTAATTTTATTAATGAAAGTATTTTTTTAAGTGGTGCTATCTGACTTTGCATTTCATAATGTGTGAGAACATTTCCTGAGAGCGTTTTTACTGAAGGTGTAGGATATAAATCTAACAAACCTACAATCTTATACATGTTTGACAGGGGAAAAAACCCCAGCATTCCCCAGCCAGCCAAGTGATAGGACTTTTTTCTGTTTAAACATGCATAGCATTGCATACTAAGTAATCGTTAATTATTATTGCTCTTATTAATATTCTTTTGTTTGTTAAAATACTTTATACTGCCCTTTATAATACCTGGGCGGTATACAGCATTTAATAAAAAGATCCCAATATAACATACAGTCAAAACCATTAAAATGTAGTCTGTTTTTATGCTTTCTATGGCTTTAAAACTTTGTCTATTACTTTTTAAATGTTCAATGGTTTTAATCTTTGTAAAACACCCAGTCAGCTTCAGATATGGGACGGTATATAAATGTAAAATAAATAAGTATTAACTACAGCAAAAATGGCAGGAAATATATCAAATAGACCGTTCATGTAGCCAGTTTTTAAGGGGCTTGTCCAAAGAACTTTATACTTGATTGGGGACTGATGGATTTGATTATACCGGTGGACTGCCTTTTCTCCAAAGAGCTCACACATTTTAATCCTCACAATGACCCTGTGAGGTAGGTTGTTTCTATTTGTTTCTACAGCAAACTTTCTTGAGATCAGGTTTGAAAGATTTGTCAAGGGTGCAAGACACATTTAATTAAAAAAAAAAAAAAAAAAGTCATGTTCTGCACTAGGAAAACGTGAAGCCTGGCATCAATTCAGCAAATTTGCATAGTTAGCATACTTTATTTGAGTTCTGCTAGGGAGAAAGGGGGCATTAGGGAAGAAACTGGCAGGCAAGATTTGGAACTCCTGTGGGCCTTATACGCCCCATGGGGCGTATAAAAGTTCCCCATGTCTGTGGCAGTGGCATGGGGAACAAAAGTTCCCCATGTCTGTGGCAGTGGCAAGAACAAGTTTTTCTGTGCAGTTCCATTCCTAGACAACATTTGCGTCTGCATCATTCATGTGTTTTTAAGTTTATTTTATTTATCACTTATATACTGCTCCCACAGCCAGGGCTCTCTGGGCGGTTTACAGAAATTCTAAAATTAAGATAAAAATGAGTATATAAAATTTAAAATTCTAAAACACAGAACATACACACATAAAGCATTAAAAACCATTAAAAAAAACCCTAAACATGTGGGTGATTAAGATGTGCCGCCATATGCCTGGGCAAAGAGGAAAGTCTTAACCTGGTGCTGGAAAGATAGCAGCGTTGGTGCCAGGCGAGCCTCGTCAGGGAGATCATTCCATAGTCTGGGGGCCACCACCGAAAAGGCCCTGTCCCTCGTTGCCACACTCCGAGCCTCTCTCGGAGTAGGCACCCAGAGGAGGACCTTAGATGTTGAACGTAGTGACCGGGTATATTCATGACGGGAGAGGTGTTCCGTCAGGTATTGTGTTCCCAAGCCGTGTAAGGCTTTATAGGTCAAAACCAGCACCTTGAATTGGGCTCGGAAACATACAGGCAGCCCGTGCAAGCGGACCAGAGCAGGTGTTATATGGTCGAGCCTTCTGGTTCCTGAAATCAATCTGGCCGGAGCATTTTGTACAAGCTGCAGCTTCCGAACCGTCTTCAAAGGCAGCCCTACGTAGAGTGCATTGCAGTAATCTAACTTGGAGGTTACCAGAGCATGGACAACTGAAGCCAGGTTATCCCTGTCTAGATAGGGGCGTAGCTGGGCCACCAACCGGAGTTTGTAAAAGGCACTCCATGCCACTGAGGTCACCTGAGCCTCAAGTGACAATGATGGGTCTAAAAGAACCCCCAAGCTACGAACCTGCTCCTTCAGGGTGAGTGCAATCCCATCCAGAACCGGTAGAACACCCCCCATCCTGTCAGCGGAATCACCTCCTAACAGCATCTCAGTCTTGTCTGGATTGAGTCTCAGTTTATTAGCCCTCATCCAGTCCATTGTCGCAGCCAGGCACCGGTTCAACACATCCACAGCCTCTCCTGCTGAAGATGAAAAGGAGAAATAGAGCTGCGTGTTGTCAGCATACTGATGACAGCGCACTCCAAAGCTCCGGATGACCGCCCCCAGCGGCTTCATGTAAATATTAAACAACATGGGGGACAAAACCAACCCCTGCGGGACCCCATACTTGAGAGTCCACGGGGCCGAGTAATGTTCCCCAAGCACCATCTTCTGTATCCGACCCGCCAAATAAGAGCGGAACCACTACAGAGCAGTACCTCCCACTCCCAGCGAGTCGTCCCAGAAGGATACCATGGTCAATGGTATCAAAAGCCGCTGAGAGGTCGAGGAGAATCAACAGAGTCACACTCCCTCTCCTGTCTTTCTCCCGACAGAGGTCATCATACAGGGCGACCAAGGCTGTTTCCGTGCCAAAACCAGGCCTGAAGCCCGACTGAAATGGATCCAGACAATCAGTCTGATCCAAGAGTGTCTGGAGCTGGCCCGCCACCACCCGCTCAAGGACCTTGTCCAGGAATGGGACATTTGCTACCGGCTTGTAATTACTAAGATTTTCCGGGTCCAAGGAAGATTTCTTCAGGAGTGGTCTCACTACCGCCTCTTTCAGACGGTCTGGGACCACTCCCTCTCGTAGAGAGGCATTAATCACCTCCTTGGCCCAATTTATCCTCACGTTCATAAGGACTTGAAACTTAAGCGGTTTTCTTGAGAATGCGAACAGGGGCAATTCAGGGGCAATTCAGCACATAGAATGCCGTGCTCTCTGCCCTCACACGGCCCCACTGCTTTTTGAACAAAAGGGCAAGAGGTAAGTGGGGACGACCGAGAATTATTTGGTCAAAACGTTTGTCCTAAAATGAAAGCAACTGCAGTAAATTGTCGAAAAATGACTGCAAGACCAAAACATCTCCCGTCCGTTGCGCTTTCGGTCTGACTCCCTTATCAAAAGGGAGGCCAGTGAGTTCATTCCTTATCTCCATACCACATCAAAAATTTCATCGGGTTCGTGTTCAGCTTACGGATTGACAGCCCAGCAACAGAACGTTACCCTTTCCTGCGGAGGACCCCAAGTTCAGAATAGACCGAGCAGATGTGCTCCGTAGAAGGCAGCTTTCTGCCTTCCTATATCAATCAGCCCTTTCTTGAGATCAGTGAGGACTAGGATGATCAAACGTACCGCTCAATACATCTGGAGGGGAAAGCGCAGGAATCTCTCCAACTGCTCAGATTTTAATCAGAGGTCCGCCTCTGCATGGTCTCATCTTCGGACACAGAGTCCGTGGCGAGAGACTCGTACTTTTACCATTTTGTTTAAACCCTCGGTTCACTCTTCAGCTGCCCTGCTGCAAAGTTAACTGGGATGGAGTCAGACTGCTAAGAGTCCTAAAGACATCAAGATTTCCCCCCAACGAAGTTATATTTTCAAACAGAACAGTTTATGGGCACCCTATGAACTCGTGTATACAGATTAAGTATCTCGCTTCAATTCCTTGACAAAGGGCAAATTCAGGCCCAGATTTTGGGATCTTTCACTCAACTCCTTCTATGTTCTGAAGCTTCCCTCACAACACACTTCCCCATTTTTCTCCCCCACAATAACAGACACTGCATATTCTTATTGAGTTATGGGGCGGCGGTGGAGGCAAGGTTCGGAGTTTGCCCCCTTAGATTTCCCCTCTAAAGCCTGGCTCCACTTCTGCAAATTGCAGGGTGCCCTCAAGTGCACAGAGAGGCCTTTCTCGTTTCTCGGTGGTCCCATTCCAGCTAAAATTCTATCGGCACTCACTGGCTGAGTTTGCCATTAAAAGGACACGGAACCTCTGTGTTGAAAAACAACGTATCTTTGAGTAGCAGAGGAAATCCAGCATTAAAGGGCAGTTGTCTACAAGTCGTGCTTGAGGACTCTGGCTAGCCACTGCAGGAAGCAGGAGGCTAAATTTTAGCATCTCAAGGGCCACTGGTATGCTGCACGCACACCCCACCCTGCATGCCAGGAAGAACATCTGACAAGGATGAGATGAGCCTGGCAGGAGGGTTGTTTTGCCCTCGCCTGCAGGAAAGAACGCCTATAAGAACTTTGAAACGATCTGCTATTTTCCTTCTCCCTCCCAAGCCCTTTTCCTTTTATGCTGTGTCTTTTAGACTGTACGCCTGCAGGCAGGGACTGTCTGATTATTATTACGTTTTGCAAGCTGTCCTGGAAGGTTATTTTGGCTGAGGAGCCAGGTAAAAATACAGAAAATAAATCAGATGGGTTCTTGGTTTGATCCACCTTCGTATTTTCTTATCCCTCCCTTTCCCCGAAACATTCACACATATACCCAGAATCTCTTTAGCTCCCATTTCTGGCTATGAGGCTAACATGAAAACCCACATCGGTTTGATTGAAAGTGAGACAGAGAAGAAAAGACCACGGGTTAAAAACTATCCAGAATTATTTAGCTGAAACACAGCTTGGAATCGTTGATGAAAAATGACTCCTTGATACCTGACAAATGCCTGTCCTTTTTGCTTTCAATCAGCCTTTTCAAGGAAGCCACACGGGGCAAATGAGTTTATCTCTTATCCGCACCTGGCATCATTTTTTTTTTTTTTAAAAAAAAATCCTTCTCTGATTCACATTTCGCCTGGTTTGGAGCAGTTTTAGTGGTATTGCCAAACACTCGCGTGGTTTTGCTCACTCTTTGCAGGTCACCACATCTTAACACTCCAGCCCATTGCCCGGAATACCTCCCCAAAGGCTTCTGAATTAAAATGTATTGATTTTCCTTTCTATCCCGCCTTTCCGCCCTCCACCCCCAAATAACAGCGCTCAATAAAATCCAGATTAAAAACCCAGTCTTCCATTAAGAACAAATTAAAAACACAATAGCAGCAAACAACACCATCAGCTCTTAACTCCTTCCATCAAAAGACCAGTTTATACAACAAAGGCGTGCCATAATAATAATAATAATAATAATAATAATAATAATGTTTTTATTGGTTACTTTCACATTCTCATGTTACTTCACCAAATGCAAAGGGGGGATCTGTAATGGTTGCACATTATGTCTTCTGCTGAGACTGTACCATATTCATATCCAATCAATTACCCCCCCCCCCCCCGATCCTGCATGGCCAGTCTGTACCACTGTGAAAAGCCTCCGTCTTTATTATAACCATTCATAGGCGCCCGCAGCACATTTCATTAGAGTGTGCGCCCCGGGAATTTTTTTTTAAAAGGTGAACATTTATTGAATACTCAATCATAAAGGGCATTTTAAAAATTCATTTATTAAACACTGTAGATGCCCTACTATGCGTTTGGCTTCTCTGACTGTGGGCGGGCCGTTGCAGGTGAGAGGAAGATGGAAGAGATGCATATTGCTTGAAACATTAGGGTGTGCCTGGGGACACCCGGCACCCCCCTTGCGCACACCTATGTAACCATTTCGCACTTTCAGACCTGCGTGCCGATATCTATGTAGCCCTAACAGCAATACTCCATCCCCACGCCCTGCCCTGTTCCTACAGTCCCTGACACACACACATAGGATTGGGGGGGGGGGAATCCTTTTATCCAGGTTCAAATCTCTACATAGCTCACTCCCCACTCCTACCTTATAGGACTGTTGTGAATATTAATGTGGGAAAGCCCCGCTATACCACCCTGAGTCCCTTGAGGGTGGAAACAGGACAGAAATGTTGTAAGAGACAGCAGCAGGCACAGGAAACAGCATGGCCTGCCTCAGTTAGAGATGAGATGGTAAACAGAGCTGTTCCAACAGCCCTGCAGAAAGGCTCCTTCATTTTTTCCTCTTCCCTCTGCAGTTCCTTTTCCTTGTGTGCCATGCCTTTATATTATTATTATTATTATTATTATTATTATTATTATTATTATTATTATTATTATTATTATTTTCTAAGCAGACCAGGGTTGTCTTGACATGATTGCATGTCAACTGTTCTGGTAGCATTTTCGGACGGGGGAGTGGGATAAAAATACTTCAAAGCAATAATAAATAAAATAACAGTGCATCGCCATCTTCCCAAACAAGAGCGTCTTCTTCCTCCTCTGCTATCATGGCTTTTGTTATCCGCTACAACGCATCTCTAAAAGGTCACACACACCACCCTAAACTGAAAGATGTTACCTGCGGCTGGCCGGTGGAACTCTCCTCCACCGCATAACACCCATCAGCAAAAATCCTGGCTTGAACACTGACCAGAAATGCCACGATAACGAAAGCGAGCAATTCAGCATCCTTTAACTTTGAATTTAATTGAACCACTTCAACTTGAATATAACGCAAGCTTGAGCCGCCGCGACATAGCCCCTGGGAGACCGGAGCGGTGCGCAAGGAAGGGATCCACGTTCTCCCCCCTGGATCGCCGCCACAAATTCTCCCGCCTACTTCGTTACGCTTTTCCGCAACGGCGTTTCGTTAGCGTCCGCTTGTGAGTCGGAGGCGTTAATAAATGCCTAGAAGGGGCACAGGAGAGGCCTAAAATGGGCTTCCCCACTTTGTCGCCCGCTGGCCTTTTGGACCACAACTCCCATCATCCACAGTGGCTGTGGATGATGGGAGCTGGAGCCCGACACAGCAAAAGGCCAGGCTGGGATGAGGTTGAGTCCTTGATCGCTAACGCACCATGTTCTACGCCTCCTATTTGTCTCCAGTATCGTCCACGACGGGGAGGCTGTCGTACGTTGGAAAGTCCAGGTGGGGCGGGAGGGGGATCGCGACGTCGTGGGGCTCGGAGGACGAGAGGCCCCTGAACTGCGGGACGAAGCCGGACCTCTCTGCCCCACCCTCTGGGCACTCGTCCGGGGTGCACACGAAGCAGTCGGACGAGGAACAGGCTTTCTCCTGCCAAAACTCCGAGGTCTTCATGTTCAAGGTGATGTTCTCGGTCCACACCACAAAGTGCCGGATCCGGGCCTGCTTGTGCAACTCGCACATGCACACCCAGGGCTGCCAGCTGTTCCAGTGGACGTTCGTTTCCCCTGCAGGCAGCGAGAGAAAAACGTCGGGAGCTGAGGCAGTGCAGGCAGGGTCAAAGGTAGGTACGCTCGGGCAATTGCCGAGGGCCCACTGAGCAATGCCCCTGAACCTCCTCCTCTTCACCATTGCAACCTTCTTGTTCCACCTGGCTCTCGCTCAGACCCAGACGAGGAGGAGGAGCAGGAGACGCCCCGGCTCCCTTTGTCCCTGGCTCTCGGCGTGCCAAGCAAGGAAGTGGCAGCCATGATGAGAAAGAGGAGGAGCAACGGCAGCTGGGCGTGGCTCTCGGGAGCCCCAGACTGGCCCCTCAAAGCAAGGCGCATTTGGCCCACGGGCCGCAGGTTCTGCATCCCTGATATAAATTAAAAAACAAAACAAAAAGGACGGCTATTTAAAGGTCGGCGCCCATCTTCCGTTGGAGAAATCTCTACTAAACACAGCATGAGTAACGTCTGAGTAAAAAAGCACAGGATTCTATTTAGTGGTCCCGTGTGTGTGTGTGTGTGTGTGTGTGTGTGTGTAAGAAGGACGCAATTGCTCAGCAATTGACTGAAAACGCACACACAACCCATTTTGGGTCAGCCGTGCCAAGTGGAGGGCCAAGACACAGCTGGAAGGACAGGTCTGATGGTCATAACCAACCCTGAGCAGAGCTTCAGAGGAATTCTGCCGGTTACAGCCATTACTGCTACTGGCAGACAGAACTTTTAAGCTAAAATAAGAGCTTTCACAACTAGGATTATCCGGGGTCTGGAAACAAAGCCCTATGAAGAGAGACTGAAAGAACTGGGCATGTTTAGCCTGGAGAAGAGAAGATTGAGGGGAGACATGAGAGCACTCTTCAAATACTTGAAAGGTTGTCACACAGAGGAGGGCCAGGATCTCTTCTCGATCCTCCCAGAGTGCAGGACACTGAATAACGGGCTCAAGTGACAGAAAGCCAGCTGGACACCAGGAAAAACTTCCTGACTGTTAGAGCAGTTCGACAATGGAACCAGTTACCTAGGGAGGTTGTGGGCTCTCCCACACTCGAGGCCTTCAAGAGGCAGCTGGACAAGCATCTGTTGGGGATACTTTAGGGTGGATTCCTGCACTGAGCAGGGGGCTGGACTAGATGGCCTTGTAGGCCCCTTCCAGCTCTACTATTCTATGATTCTATGAAAGGAATGCGGAATTCAATTCCTTTTACTCGTTAAAAGACTCCTAGTAAAAGCAGTGGAGCTATAGAGGATGCGTCTAAGTTCAGATCCCAAAAGCTGAAGAGGTTTACCGGTACCCGGGCGCATACTAGCGCTATTGACGTATCCCAGTAGCCAGAGTTCAGAACTGAGAAGCAACAGCATCTCCCGTCTGTAGAAAGATCCGGGTTCGTATCGCAGGTGCCTGTTTCAAAGAGAACCACCGGAGGACCACAAGGAAGGGAGGTTGCGTACATGCTGCCGTGGCAACCAGGATGCAGCCAATGAACAGCCAGAGAGCGTCTGCAGCATCCTTTGCCTTCGCTCCCTGACATCCGTCGCCAGACGTTTCGGATCCTACCACACGCCCTGAGGACCACTGTCCAAGCTGGCTGGGGAAGATGGGAGTGGGTGTACTTTATTTCCAGACTGCAGGCCATAACAATAGACAGTTCAGACTCCTTCAAAAAAGCCAAGCCAAAATTCAAGCAGATACAAAGTTTGAGCCAACTCAGAACGGCTTAACTTCATCTGTGACCTTGTTCTAAGAGAAAGGAATTTGGTCCCGTTTTGAGCTGTAGTTTCAGCGAAACATGGTGGTTTTTATTCCGTAATTGTAACATTTTTATAGTTATTTTAATGTGTTTCATAGTTTAATCTATTTTAAATGGTTTTTGCAAGCCACCATGAGTGTCATTTTTTGGGTAGAAAGACAGGGTAGAAATCAAATAAATAGTCCAAAAAATCAGGACTCCAAGTTGGAGGAGGCCTTTTCGTTACCTTATTCCAGACATGGGCTCTGTGTTCAGGAGAGACCCGACCCAAACTTCGAGGGCAGCAGGGACTTCTTGCCGTGGCACCACTCTTCACGTATTACTGCGATTTAAAATGTCCTCCTTGACAAGATCATGTCCCCAAAGCAGTTTTTAGACCCCCGCAGGAACCTTGCCTGTGTTCAAGACACAACTTTCTGGAGATCGGGGAGTCAAAACAAGTGGTGAGCGAGACAGCGTTGCATAGCGGTTAGAGGGCTGGACAGGAGATCAGAATTCTACTCCCCTGAGTTCGAGAGTCAGCGGGTGAAGTTCACTGGGTGAATTTGAGGCAGACACCGGCTCTCAGCCTAGCCTACCTCACAAGGTTGTTGTGAGGACAAAATGGATTGTATACACACACACACACACCTTGGTCCCTCGGAGGGAAAAGCAGGATATAAATGCAACGAACAAACAGATAAATAAATAAATAAATAAAAACCATTTTAATTCTTTCTTAAAATTAGACGTTTTGTTACAAGAGCAAACTTCTCCCACCCAATTAAGTGTTTTGAAACATTAAACCGTTGGGTGTATGTTTTTTTTTAATGGTTCTTTTTCTTTGCAGGTAAAAAAGAGGGGAAATGGAAAAAGAGGTGGGATTTTTAAACATGAAAAAAATGAATCCTTCTCTCTCTTTCATACACACACACAATTTCTTGAACCACGCAACGCTGTGCCAACTAAGCGTAGGGTCCTATGCGTGTTTAGATAGAATAATGCATGTTTAGATAGCTTTCTCTCTCTCTCTCTCTCTCTCTCTCTCTCGTTTGCAGAGGTCCCGACGATCCGTAACGCGCAGCCGGAGAGCGCTCAATTCAGCCAAAGGTGAAAACGCGTTCACTTCAAAGCCGCTCCGCTGCACGGCAGCTTGGAGCCGCTCCTTTGCCAGGCGAGGGTCCCGAGTTCGAATCCCGCCCCGCGGGAGAGGTCGAGGAGGCGGTCGGTCTTACTTCCGCCCGATACCCTGGAGCCGAAATTCTGGGGCGGGGAGATGAAAGACGAGACAGGTTTTTTAAAATACACGGGGCGGGGCTGCACGATAGCAGCACGAAATTGGGAGAAACATGCCAGAACGTCTCGGCGCGATGCTGTTGGCAGCCTTACCTGGCCGGGACGGACGGCGGGCGCGGGCTCCACTGAGGCGCGGAGGTCGAGGCTGCTGAGCGTGGGGCCGGAGGCCGGGAGCGGGTTCTCCCAGCCGGCCAGACAGTGCTGCGGGAGGAGAGAGAGAGGATGGCAGAAGATGCCACGGGGGAACAGAAACACGCAAACCACGTTCACCCCGCTCTCCCTCCCTAGCCCTTCCGGTCCTTACCCATCCTTCACGCAACCCAGACCCCTCCCAGTTCTTCGCATGCCCTCCTCTCTCCTTCAGCCCACTGGCTTGTGGGGAAAGGTTCCCACTCCGTTTATTTATTTATATTTATTTATTTAGAGTATTTTTATCCCGCACCTCAGCCAAAAGGCTCTCGGCGCGGCTTACAACGTATCAATGAAGAAGACAGTCCCTACCCTCAGGCTTACATGCTAAAAAAAGACATGACACACAAGGAAAAGTGGATGGGGAGGGAAGAGGGAGAAGAGTCTGCCCCCTATTCCGCACAGCGTTCCTGCCTCTGGACCCATCTCCTCTCTTTTCTCGCCTTCTCTCTCCTCCTCTCTCTTCTCTTCCGCTCTTCTACTTCTCCTCTCCCTCCTTCTCTTCCTCTCTGTCTTCTTTTCCTTCTTCTTTCCTCTTCCTCCTCTCTTTTCTCCTTCATCTTCTGGGTGGATTCCTGCCTTGAGCAGGGGGTTGGACTCCATAGCCTTATAGGCCCCCTTCCAACTCTACGATTCTTTTCCTTCTTCTCTCTCCTCATTTTTCTCCGGCTTCTCCTTCATCTGCTTTTCCTTCTCTCTTTTTCTGCTCTTTTCTCTTCTTCTTCTCTCCATCTTCTTTTCCTTCTTCCCTCCTTCCTATGAGACTACAGCTTGCGTCACCCCTGACCAGGCTTGTTGGGACGGATTCATGTACAGCAGCCTTGCCCAATCTGGTGCCCTCCAGATGTTTTGGACTACAACTCCCAGCATTCTGAGCATGGGCAGTATGGGCTGGGGCTGATGGGAGTTGACATCCAAAACATCCTTGTGTAGAGGGGTAGAGTTTCCAGGGGGAATGGGGGGAGAAAACCAGTCAGGGAAAAGGACAGCCGGCCACCACCTCCAAGGGTGGAGTTTCCGAGCCAGAAACTCACCGAAGGCAACGCCAGGTTGTCTGCCGGCTCGTAGCTTTTCCTGCGATGGATTTTGTGCTTGTAGGCAGGAAGGAGCGTAGATCTTGGAATGCTGACCCTACACGGGATATAAAGCATCCGAAAAGAGGTTGGAACGAGCGAATCCAAGAATCAATTCATCCTCAGTAAAAGTGAGTGAAGCCGTTAGTTTTCTCGCCATCCCTCTGGGGAAATTCACCACAATAGAGGTGAAATCCTATCTGCTCCAAGAGAATAACCCGCTCTTGTGATCGCCTGCGACGAGTTAAGGATTCATTCCAGGCGACCAGGTCAGGGAAATGCCATAAGCCAGACAAGAATTCTTTCTCATACCCCTCACCCTTTCCAGGGTCTGAGTCTGCCACAAAAATATTGATCTTACTATTTAAAGTATTTATCAAAGCTACGAACAACGATATAAAACCCCACAAAAACCAAAACGACACGTTCTTCGCTAGCAGAGGTGTCTATGTCAAGAGCTAATAACTCCTGTAGAATTATTTGTAGGGCTGAATCAACTGAAGCTTCCTGACGTTCTTCAAGGGCAGCCCCAGGCAGAACACATTGCAGTAGTCTATCTGCGATGTAACTACGAAGAGGGAAAACAGCACGGCCTCACCCACAACGAGGAGAACATTTCCCAGTCTTGAGCGTTTGCAAGCCTGCACAACCCACCTGACAAAGGCTGGTTCTACCAGAGTCTCTGGGGGTCGCCGGACTCGGGGAGTTTTGCAGACGGGACAAGCAGACTCTGGATCCAGAGGCGTCGCGAAAAGGCGTTTGTTTAGCCGGTAGCAGAAGACACCTGCGGGGAGACACAAGACCAGAGACCGCTGCACACAGGGCCGGGTGCACTTCACGCACCTGTGGGCTTTACAACCTACAATAAAACGTTCAGCAACCTGAGAATTCGTTTCTCCCTTCTTTTCACTTCATTGGATGCTTTTCTTCTCCTTCTTTTGCAGAAGGAAGGGAAAACAATGCTCCGGGCCAAATCCGTCGGCCAAATAGTCCCCAACTGCTAATCCAACAAGAACATTTCACTACCACCCTTATGCCCCTTTGACTGTTCTCTCGTTTTATGGATTGCTTCCGGGTGCCGTTTCCTGACCGTTTATGATAATCTCAAACCACCGATAATATTATCTGCTCTCGGAAGATCTTATTATGTTTAGGCTCTGCGCATCCATAAATCCCGCGTCTGCGGTCTTTCGCACCGGGCCTGGCTTGACCCCTCCAAGCCATCAGGGGGCGAAAGGGAAGATTCGAACTCGGGTTAAGAACCGCCAAATTGACGGGTCGCAATCTGACCGTACACCGGTGGGAAGCTGCGTCCGCGTCGGATTCACGATCGCCAAGGGAGGCGCCCAGCCCCTCCAACCTGCGGAGACAAGAACGCAGCCGTAAGGAGCGTCACACAGCGCAATCGGCGAGGCTGCTACGCAACCCCCAAACTCCCTTCCAACTCTACATGTCCTCCTCAATCCGAGCTTCTCGGCTCGTAGGTGCAGAACCTCCGAATCTCCCCAGAAGGCCCCGCCCCCTTTTCCTGGCCCCACCCTCTTTCACCCAACCACCAATCATCAGCTGCTTTTCCAAGCTTTTGCAGTATTTTCTCTCCCCTTTTCGGAAGGTTGAACTGCTTCTCCTACGGAGTCGTGACTGGTAGGGAGAGGTTAAAGCTACGCGGTGCTGTTGACGGTGATGGTTTCTGGCTCCGCCCCTGCCTTTAGCTCCACCCACCACTAGAACGCAGTCCCCTCAAGAGTTTCTCCCTTGGGCTGAGAGACGTCCTGCAAACCTGCCTTAAGCGATAAGAACATAAGAAATGCCCTGACGCTGGATCAGAACCAAGGGTCCATTTAGTCCACACAGAGGCTGACCAGCTGTCGACCAGGGACCCACAAGCAAGACACAAGTGCAACAGCACCCTCCCACCCATGTTCCCCAGCAACTAGTGTACACAGGCCTACTGTCTCTGATACCGGAGCTAGCACACAACCATCAGGGCTAGTAGCCATGGATAGCTTTCTCCTCCAGGAATTGATCCAACCCCCCTTTTAAACCATCCAAATTGGTGTCCATCACTGCATCTTGTGGTAGTGAGTTCCATAGTTTAACTGTGTGTGAAGAAGTACTGAATCTCCCACCAATCAGCTTCAAGAGATGCTAGTATTATGGGAGAAGGAGAAAAATGTCTCCCTATCCACATTTCACACACCAGGCATATAATTTCCTAGAATAACACACACTCCCCGCACACATCCACAACCCCTTTTTCACCCTTCCCCCCTGGCCAGGCTGCACCCACACGATACGTCCTCGTTCTTACCCCAAGTCTCCATCAGAGATGCAAGCATCTTTGTTCACTCGCCGGAAATCCTGCAGTTCGGAAAAGTATTCTTCTGGTTTTTCCGACACGGAAGAATCCATGTCCAGAAGTCCTGGAGGAAGAAAAAGTGACCCTTAACACCTTAAACGGTTTGCGTTCACGTAGGGTTGCCATATTCTGAATCCACAAAACTGGGACAATTTGGGTGCGTGTGCGTGTAGGATTTTTTTTAAAAAAAACCTGAGCAATATGTAAAGGTCTAGGGAAAGAAAGAAAGCTATCGAAGTTTTAGTTATCTAACACTGCAATCCTATGTGTGCCTACTCAGAAACAAATCTTACTAAGTTAAATAGGACTTATTCCCAGGTAAGTATGCATCAGATTGCAACCTAAAGTACTTAAACACCTGAAAATAAATATAGGCAAAGAACAGTTTAAGCAAACAAACAGGGAAAAAATGACACTAAATTACATTTCTCCACTAGTTCTCAAAAACTAGAGGAGGCTTCAATATGGAGACTGACGCTCCACTGAGCAGGCTCAAGGCACCATTTCGGAGGTTGGAATTTCTCCGGCCGGCTGGAACAGGAATCCGGGATTCTTGACTGACCGGCCGGGACATTTTGGAAATGCTTGGAAACTGTGACATTCCCAGTTTTCCGGGCTGTATGGCAACCCTACGTTTGCATTACTTGAAGGACTGCCTTCACACATATCAGCCTGCCCACACTTCAAGATCAGAAAAAGAGGCCCTTCTCATTTGGGTGTCCACACATTACAAGGGCTTCTCTGTGGTGGCCCCAAACCTCTGGAACAAACTCCCATCGGAGGTCCGTCATGCACCGCCCTTGCAGACTTTCAAGAAGGCCTTAAAAACATTTTGTTTTACCATGGCCTTCCCACGATGAATACTGTTATTGCTGGATTTATTGTTTTAATTGCTATTTTATTGTGAATATGTTTTTATTGCTTTTAATATCTCAATAGTTCATTGCTGTTGATATTTGATGTGTTTTATTTTGGTAAGCCACCTTGTGAGGGCCTCTACTCCTGAACACGGAGTCTCTATTTAGTGTGGTTTTTTTACATCTTAATTTCTGGAGGCCACCACACGATGCAAAAAAGACCCCGCTGGCCCAGCTACATCGTCTGAGCTCCCCCAAGTGGAAACTCAGAGCTTCTTCGCACCTGCAATCCAGTCGTATCCCAGGAAAGGGCGGATCGACCAGCCACCTGCCGGAATCGTATATTCCTCGGGGTCGGACATAAACGTCACATGGCCGGCTTCCTTCTGCAACAAGAAAAACGTCACACCGTTTGGGCTCGAGACAGAAAAACCCAGCAAACAAAAGCTGGGTGTAGGACTTCCTGTCCATACGCTAAATGTGGTTCGCCCGGAGCCCAAATTCGTCTCTCTCTCTCTTCCCCCTCCTGAATGGTTGAAATGCCGTTCCTAAGACTCGGTTATCAGCAGGAAGAGTTTTCAGTTGAAATACAAGGACTACAACTCCCATCAAGCCCTCAACCACTGGCTATTCTTGCTAGAGCTGATGGGAGTTGCAAGCCAAAATATCTACCCACTTCGTACAGCGGGAATCCCCATGGAACAGCACCACGGCATATCCAGCCCTTTGGCTGCCAGTTGCTGACCCTCGGGGCAAGCCGTGCAGCGGGCCCAGTAAGAAGGTCAAAAAGCCGGCGAACCTCCATAGCAGACTCTAAAAGGAAAGAAATGTCTCAAGCTGCAAAGGTTTTATTTGTGGAAAGCCCAACGCGTTTCTTTTTCATTTTAAGGCCTCCTTCAGGGCACCAAGTCGCCAGCGAATTACGGCTTGTTTTGCTATAAGAATTTCTGCAGGTGTTTTCATGACCCTCTCCGAGGAAGGCCTTAAAATAATAAAAGAGGCCCCCAACGCGTTGGGCTTTCCGCAAATAACATATTTGCCTCTTGAAACGTTTCTCGCCTTTTTGTGTCTGCACGGAGGACAGCCAAATACGGACGATGTCTGACACCCACCTTGGTTTTCTGTTTGTTCTGCGGAGTGAGCAGGATGGATTTGGGCGTCGGGGGCATCCGTGCAGAGACTGTTGGTCGGCCGCTCTCTGCGGCCCACATTTCGTCCGGCTCCTCTCCAGTCCTTGGCCCTTCCCGCTCCGAGACGTTGAGGCCAAGACCACGATGCTGTTTTGCCTCGGCCCGAATCGTGGACGCAGACCGCGCCCTCGGGCCTCTGCCGCTGTTCACCATCTTGTAGGACCCTCCGGCCAACTTGGCAGCTTCTAACGATGGCTCAATAATCACTTCCTCCTTGGGGATGCTGGGTTGCAAGTACTCCTGATGGTACACCTCGCACTGGTGCCTGGATTCGGTGGAGGAGTCGAAGCCCAGGCAGCCGTTCCAGAGACCCTCCTCCACAGATCCGGGCATCGCGGCATCCGTCACGGCTTTGGGAAACCGGTCTTGGGTCACTTCCTGGAACATGAACATTGTTTATATAGCACTGGTAGTTTTTGTTATTTTGACTCCTCCTTTTTTCCCCTTTGGCCACACCCACCGCTAAAACGCGGTTCCTCAGAGCGTCTCCGAAATAGAATTCAGCTCTCAGGGTGAAAGACGTCCAACTCCTTTGATGCAGGGACCGCTACAGCCCAGACGCTTTCCCAAAAGGAAAGCAAAGACAACGGGTCCCCGTCCCGAGGACCTTACAATTAAATTAC
Organism: Elgaria multicarinata webbii; assembly: GCF_023053635.1. Classification (NCBI taxonomy): domain Eukaryota; kingdom Metazoa; phylum Chordata; class Lepidosauria; order Squamata; family Anguidae; genus Elgaria; species Elgaria multicarinata. The sequence continues at coordinate 17,844,947 of NC_086190.1, read as the reverse complement.
AATTGCGAACCGCCCAGAGAGCTTCGGCTATTGGGCGGTATAAAAATGTAATAAATAAACAAATAAATAAATAAATGCGACACGATGTGGGGAAAACATTTCAGTTACACGTACTCCAGGCTTCATTTTGGGATAGTCCAAAGCATCTACACTGGTACGTTTGTAACAACCTCACCTGAAATTAACCCCAGAGTCTTAACACACAAAGGTAACGCAGCCTAGTGGTTCCGCTACATACCCCCCGCTTGGGATCTGAGAGCCACCTGCTCTCAGGAATGGCTTTTTCTGATCGCGGCGGTTGGGAAGTCAGCTTGATTTGAACCCGGCTCTTGAATTCTTCTTGATTCGCTTTCAGCTTCCGAAGGAGCTCTTGATTCATGTGACGCAACTTTTCCAAGTCCATCTTTTGATCACCTGCTTCACGAGAGAGAAAACAAGGCCTTGTGTGGGTAGGAGAGAGAGACGGGTATTTTAAAAACAAAGAAATATAAGAGCAATTTTACAATGGGACAACGCCGATGATATCAACAGCTTTGAAACAAACGAATAATAATATCATGCTAACGAGAAGTATAACAAAAATAAAATAATGTTATATGGCAAAGTTGGCTTTGGAGATATTATAATGTCTCTCGTGATAAGAATGTGACAGTGGAGACTTTTAAATCTTTTTATTCTGTTATTCTGTCACATTGGGGAGGAAACTAAATAAAATAATAAAGTTATGGCAATGTTAACTTCGGAGATATGACATTCCTCACGTTGTCGGGGAAGTGGAGGCTTTTTTAATTGTGTTATTCTGTTGTCATGTCCTGTAGAAAAACTTTTGAAAATATTAAACGAAATGATAACTATTTTAAAACTGAACAACAACAGCAGCAGCAGCAGCAATAATGATGGTGATCACAACAGCTTTAAAACGAACGTAATAAACTAATGCTAATACAGAATTCCAGGAACTGGTCTGTGGCCGCAGCACTCTGTACATGCCCAAAGGCGCTCTTCACTATAGCTTCACGCATGCCGCCAAAGCTAAACCCAGCTCCGGCAAAACTTAAGACATGCTTCACAACCCTATGCATGTTTAGATAGAAAAACGTCCCAGGGTCAGCATGCCTGACCCTGGGCCAGGCTGGCTGGGGCTGATGGGACTTGGAGTCCAAACATCTGAAAGGCACCAGGTTTTTTCTTTGGATGAGTGGGGAGGCTGCTATAAGTCCCCTTGCCCTCCTCCCCCAGGCAAAAGGCGCAGGAGCCCTTCCTCTTCCTCCCAGATCCTCTCAGCCCCATAGATGCCCCCCTTGCTCCTCCCCAGCCTTTGAAAACCAGACCCCCCCTCCCTCACCCCACACAGTGCAAGATCAAAGGGACGCCCGTTTTACTCACTCATTCACCTTTTGCGTCAGTTTCTTACTATGTAGCAAAACCCAAGCTTCCGAACGCCTCCTGATTGGCCGGCTCTGCTTTTAGGGAGGGAGGGGGGGAGACCCAGCATGCAACGCGAAGCAACCGCCTGCTACTTTCATTCTTAAAGAAACAGCTCAACGACCCTCCACGTGGAGTCAGTGCAAAGCTGGGAGAATATACATACATACATACATGTATGTATGTATGTATAAATATTTCTTTCCATGGAGCAAATCCCTTAGGAGGAAAGATTCAGCCACTCCCCTCAACTTGGCGCCCTTGAGATGGGTCGGATTGCAAGTCCCATCATGCCCAGCCAGCATGGAGAAGGGCACCAGGTTGGACTGCAGCATCCATTATCCCCAGACAGCCTGTCCAAAGGCACTAGCTTGGTCTGCAGCTTCCCTTATCCCCAGTCAGCACAGCCAACAGCACCCGTTTAGACTGCAACTCCTATTACCCCCTGGGCATGTGCAGAGTATCCACATCTGCTTGCATGAACAGACCTTTCCTACCCATTGATGCTTCACGGTTTTTGCACATTTCTGCCCCATTCTAAAATGCGTCTCCCAAGGCTTCCTTCTTGGCAGGAAGACCTTGGGGCCCAAATTGGCTGGAGTGAGGCACAGCAGCTCCTCTGAATTTTTAAACTTGCCCCTTTGGCTGAAAACGTCCCATATACTAATACTGTCGGATTGCTCCCCAAAGACGCAATCCATTATTTATTACATTTATATACTGCCCCATAGCCGAAGCTCTCTGGGTGGTTTACAAAAGTTAAAAACAGTGAACATTAAAAACAAATATGCAAACATTTAAAACCATCAAAAGCATAAAAACAATATCCATTTAAATGGATATTCCGGCAGGCCTATCCAGTGTAATTTTAGGATGTTTTAAAATGATTTTAGGATGTTTTAAAAATGATTTTAGGATGTTTAACAATGTAGGTTTTAATTCAGTTTTATGTATTTTATATTTACTGTTGTTCCCTGACTCGATCAGAACAGAGGCGGGTAAGAAATAAATTTATTATTATAATTATAAAACTATTCTGGGGTCAGTTAAAAAAAAAACTCAGCATATGAATTTATTTATTAATTACGTTTCTAGATGGAAGAACAGCAGAATTATGGCAAGACGTAACCAGGTAGGGAAAGCATTTCTACCTGGGGTAAGAAAAGAGGCAGGCACTTTTCTCTTAATTCATCTTTTCGTTTTAATGGTTTCCAATATGAACAGCAAGAAACAAAATTTGCGCCCCAACGTAAAGAAAACCGACAGCCATAAATACAGCAGGTGGAATACACACTGTCGAGAGGGTTTTGAAAAACCAAATATTCTTCCCGGGTTGTGAAGTTAGCAGCAATAAAAGGAGGGGAAAATGAAAGAAAAATAAATAAAGTGCATTTGGCTAAACTTAGCTTAAAAATAGTAATAAAAAATAAACGGAGATTCTTGCGAGTGTGTTGCTTTGTGGAGGACTTGCTTCCCAAATCCAGAGATGACGTCTTATGTGTTTTATCAGTCAAAACATGAAAAAAGTTTCAGCTGAGTTGGTTTTAAGGGGAATCCATTGCTCAGGAGGGTTGGAGTAGAAAGCGGTCTCCAGCGTAGTGGTTTTTTCGGTTTTTTTGGCTTATGTGAAACTGGAGCAAGAGGAGGCAATTTGTCTCTAGCAAGCTTACACACAGGTAGGAAGAGAACTTTTAAAAGGGTGCGTGAGGACAATACCAATTCGAAACTAACCAGCTACACCTTTCACCTCTTTGTATTAATCAAACAACCTTAAATGGATATATGGGAGGGGGGGGAACCCAGGAAGTTATCAACAGAACACCATGTAATGTGAAAGAATTGTTTTTGCGAAGATTGGGGCATTTTATAGGGTAGGAAACGGAAGGTTTTGCCATTTTTTATTTTTTTTTTAGAAAGGGATCAAAACCCAGTACAGTTGGCATTCAACCCACACTATTACAGAAGCTGAATGGTGCAAATTGGAAGGACTCCTGGGGGCGACATCTTAGAAATTCCTCACTTCGTCACTCATCGGGGCGCCTGTGACCGTTTCGTGAACTCCATGAGGACCGGCGGCATGAGGAGTCGAGTTAAATACGAAGCACTCTCTCAAGGCAATCACGAAGGGGAAAGGAGACACCATCAAGTCGATGCAACGGACTGGGACTGAGAGAGGCAAGGAATTCATCCGTCATGTTCAATACGTCTACCGATGTGAAGCCCTCACTTTTGAGAGGCTCAATTTTACCTAGTTGGGAGCTTTAGACAGCAGTCCGGGTTGATCTGACCCACCTGGTTTGTGCATGCTGAAAAATCCTGCGTGCAAATTGACACATTTCAATCCTAGCTGGATGTTTTGCCAAATCTGGAAGGGCAAAACGAAACACTTTAATGGGTCGTCAGGCTACCGCGGAGGGTTCCTTTTACTTCCCGACACTTTACTAAAGGGAAAAACAACTACATTTTTCAGTGCGATAACCAGGGACACCTTTGAAGTCACCTGGATACTCATGAAACTCACTGCCCGCTCTCAAAACGATATGGACAAGTTTCCAGGACCTGGAAATTTCAGATGGGTGGGGATGAGTTTGTGAGGGTATTCTTGTAGAATCACACAGGCGTCTAGATTGCACGTTTCTTCGTGGTAAGAGAGAGAGAGAGAACGGGTACGCAGTTGGGAAGGACATTTTCCTCTTGCAAACACTGGGCACAAACCATTCTAAGTGAAGAACTCTCTTCATGTTTCGATTTCAAAATGGGAGATTCAAGTCTCCATTCCAGTGAAACCAACGAGAGGGACCTGAAAACGTGCTTCACTTTAACCGGACGGGATCCTTCCTTACTTTAAGGCAGCCTGGCGCCCTCCTGATGCTTTGGACTACAACCCCCATAATCCTTGCTGTTGTCCAAAAACATCAGGAGGGAAAAGGTTCCCTTAGGGAATACAAGACTATCACTTTTTAATTTGGTGTGTGTGTGTGTGAGGAATAGGTGGACATTCATTCGTTCATTCATTCATTCAAGTCTGGGTGGATTTGTGGCCGATTTCATTCCAAACCCCACCGAAAAGGGGGATCAACAAGGGATTTCTCAGAGATCAATCTTGACATTTCATTGTCGGCAAAGAGGAGAAAAGACAGAAAACCGGGACCGCCCGTCCGCATCAAACGCATAAACCCGGCATTCCCCCTGCTAATTCATTCGCTTAAAAATCACCAGTGTGAGGAGTTTCTAAAAGGAAAAGTGTCGGGGGGGGGGAGGGAGGAAAATCATGCGGAGCGGAGCCACGGCGCTGGGAATCCCCCGGCCCCATGGCAGGAAGGGAGACGGACTTTTCCGTGGGTCGCTGCCTCCCGGAACATTTTTTCACAAGCGAAAGGCTGTAATCCCCCTCTGCCTCAGCTGCTTTTATCTGCTCTGCTCCAAGTATTGATGCGTGAACATGTTGAGTTCGCTGTCTAACCAGCCGGCTTTATTCCTGCAGAGGAGAGAGAGGGAGAGAAATTAAAACAGACTGGTCCGTCGAAAGACCCTACAGGTTCATAAAGCACCGGGAATAACAAGGTTCCAGATACCTGCCTACGTTGCTAGGACAAACACAACTGCTTTTCACCTTTCCCTGTAAACCTAATTGCGGGCGGATGGCCTGAAACGCTGTCTGGTTTCTCCTTTGCAAATTAGTGGGTTCGTTTTTGTAGGTCTCGTCAACTTTTTTAAAAATAAATCAAAGCTTCTTTTTTTAAAAGAAAATGAAAAGGAAGAAAAAGAAAGTGTTGCTGATGAGGGCTGCAGCATTTGAGTTGGATTCTTCTCCCCTGCCGACTTTCCGGGCCGGGAGGGGCGGAGCTTGAGGAAGGGGAGGGGCCTGTGGCGGGCCACTCCGCGGGCTGGACTAGGCTGGATAAAAATTAGACAAAAGGCGTCCCCCTGATTTAAAATCGGGCAGTAGAACTCCTTGTTTGGGGGGGGAAAAAGTTATTGTTTTATTAAATACAAAAAGTCACATGCTAAACATCACCTTAAGAGAAGCATAAACCCTTTCACCCACTCTATCATACGCCTCGAAAACAACCTAGTAAAATGGGTTGGGACTACAATTCCCATCATCCAGCTGGGGCCGATGGGAGTGGTTAGACCTCATCTTAAGACCAGCGTTCCACATCCTGGTGTCCTCCAGATGAGTTGGTAGTACAATTCCCATCGCCTGGCTGGGGGATTATGGGAGGTGTTGGACATCGCCTAAAGAACAACCTTCCCCCATCCTGGTGCCCTCCATCATCCCCAGCCAGATAATGGGAGTTGTAGTTCAACAAAACCAGAGGGCGTCACACTGAGCTCTTGAGACGACGTTTGACAAGACAGACGTGTGCAACGTTAGAAAAACATCCTGCAGAAAGCACGCTTTTACTCATATGTAAATTTCATTGAGTAAGCCCAGTCAATGGAAACTCCTTGTACTAAATCGGGGAAGGTTGATTTAAAACCAACAGGCATACACAAATAGCGATCTCGGTTCTCCGAGGGTCGGCCCCCGACAAAACCAAAATGCACCCCACCCACTCACCCACGCACGACAGGAAGGCCTCGGCGGACCCTGGGGCGACCGCAAGGTTTGCAGGTGTGCAAAAAGCCTTTCGGATGACCCCCTCTGTGGGGGAACCTTGGCACACAGCCCCACGAGGAAGGAGGAGGAGAACCCTGACTAATTGAAGTGTGGGGTGGGAAGGAATGAAAAACCGGGGGACAAGAAACACACATTCTTGTCCTGTTGTCCTGGTTTTAATTCTGCTGGTGGTGAGCTACTGGTTCCTCTCTATTCGGCCCTGGTTAGGCCTCATCTAGAGTATTGCGTCCAGTTCTGGGCTCCACAATTCAAGTAGGACGCAGACAAGCTGGAGCGTGTTCAGAGGAGGGCAAACAGGACGATCAGGGGTCTGGAAACAAAGCCCTATGAAGAGAGACTGAAAGAACTGGGCCTGTTTAGCCTGGAGAAGAGAAGATTGAGGGGAGACATGAGAGCACTCTTCAAATACTTAAAAGGTTGTCACACAGAGGAGGGCCAGGATCTCTTGTCCATCATCCCAGAGTGCAGGACACGAGGAGGGCCTTCTCTGCTGTGGCACCCCGGCTGTGGAATGAGCTCCCTAAGGAGGTTCGCTTGGCACCTACATTATATGCTTTTAGACGCCAGGTGAAGGCCTTTTTATTCTCCCAGCATTTTAACAGTCTATAAATAAATTTGAACTTGGTGTTTTAAATTTGTAATTTTGCACTGCTGCTGTTTTTATCTGGTTGAGCTTTTATATTGTATTTTATATTTTGGTTTTATACTGTTGTTTTATACTTTGAATATTTTTAATTTTTGTGAACCGCCCAGAGAGCTCCGGCTATTGGGCGGTATAGAAATGTAATTAATAAATAAATAAATAAAATAAATAAATAAATAACGGGCTCAAGTTAAAGGAAGCCAGATTCCAGCTGGACATCAGGAAAAACTTCCTGACTGTTAGAGCAGTACGACAATGGAACAAATTACCTAGGGAAGTTGTGGGCTCTCCCACACTAGAGGCCTTCAAGAGGCAGCTGGACAACCCTCTGTCAGGGATGCTTTAGGGTGGATTCCTGCATTGAGCAGGGGGTTGGACTTGATGGCCTTGTAGGCCCCTTCCAACTCTGCTATTCTACGATTCTATGATGTTTTTAATGTTTTCCACGTATTCCCCCCCACTCTGTAAACTTTTGCATGTATTCCCCCCCCCACCAAAAAAAAAACTTTTCCAGGCTTTTCTCTTTTTCAATCTTTTCAAATAGCTCATCGCTTTCTGGGCCCTCTTTAAGGCTAAAGGCGACTGATTTGTTTATCCGTAAAAAATAAATGCACTAAAACTCAAAACATCCAGAGCGAAGTCGACGTTATTTTAAAGTGGAGCAGCCTTCCCCAACCTGTGTCTTGCCAGAGGTTCTGCACTTCAATTCCCATCATTCCTGAGCCCTGGCCATGCTAAGTGTGGCTGATGGGAACTGAAGTCCAGAACACCTGGGGGGGGGGCGCTGAATTAGAGAGGGCTGAATTAGAGCCTACGTACCCAAGAGAATGCCTCCCACTGTGGGGCTAAACCTTGCCCCACCAGTGAAGACTTTTATAGACTGCAGAACACGGGTGCAGAACCTTTTTTAGCCCGAGGGCCACATTCCATTCTAGAGGCTCTCGAGGGCTGCATTCCAGTGGTGGGTGGAGTCAAAATACCAAAAGAACTTGCCTATTCTAATTTAAAGCTCTTACTGCTAGCGACTTAAACCTCAGGAGAAGCATTTGGGAGAAAACATTCAAGGCATGGAGAAGGGCAGCATCATGTGAGGAAACGCGAGCCAGACCCGGCCCACAGGCCCGAGGTTGAACACCCCGGTGTAGGAGGAGAGGAAATTCGCAAGAACGGAAGCAGAAAACGGCATACCTAAGCAGCTTGGCTTTGCTCTGCAGGGTGTCTAAAATCTCAATCTTCTGATTCAGGGCATTAATTTCCTTCTCGAGATCCGCTCTGGTTACGTCAACCTGCTGGCACAGCTGAGCAAACGTTCCGGCGAGTTCTCTGTAGCACGTTGGTTTGGGTTTTTTTTTAAAAAAAGAAGGGTACAAAAAGAGGGAGACGTCAATAAGAGGAATGGGAGGACGAGGTAATGAATGCAAAGTGAGGACGTTGCTTCTAAAAATACATCTTTGCTCTGGCTTACCGAAAGATTAAATACAATCCTGGAACAGAAAAGTGTAAAATTCCTTAGAATGGGTGTAAGCGACTGGCGGCCCTGGCATTAAAACCGGCCTACAGCAAATCAGCAATTGCCCCGTGCGTTGGGAGGACGTGTTTGGCACCTTCGCTCTGTGCTAAAAACTCCCCGCGATTCTGCAGAGTGAAAAACCCGAATTCCAGCCATCGCTGAAATGACGCAAATTAAGCAGGTGGGAATGCATTCTTTTCTGTATCCCGCAAAACCTCTACCGTTTGTACGCTAGAAGTGGAGTCCTCTATGATCTTGAACCTCACTTGTGGAATAATAATAATATATTTATTTCTTACCTGCCTCTCCCTTTGGATTGAGGCGGGGAACAACATTAGTAAAGGAATCAACACATCTTAAAAATTCTTGATTTTACATTGATCTGGGTAGGCCTGCCGGAAAAGGCTCGTCTTCAAAGCTGCTTTAAAATCACAGAGAGAGTTAATATTTGTAATCTCCTCCGGCAGGCCGTTCCACAATCTGGGGGTGACAGAAGAAAAGGTCCTCTGGGAAACTGACGTCAGCCTAATTTTGGCTGACTGAAGTAAGTTCACCCAGAGGACCTGAGTGTGCGGGGCGGACTGTATGGGAGAAGGTGATCCCGCAGGTAACCTGGACCCAAACCATTTAGGGCTTTAAAGGTAATGCCCAACACTTTGTACTTTGTCCAGAAACTAATTGGCAGCCAGTGGAGTGATTTTAATGTTGGTGGAATATGCTCACCCCTAGATGTACCGGTGACCAACCTGGCTGCCATATTTTGAACTAGTTGACGTTTCCGAACAAGGTACAATGGTGGCCCTATGTAGAGCACATTGCAGAAGTCAAGCCTTGAGGTTACCAGCGCGTGCACTACTGTCTTTACGTCTTCTGACTTCGGTGTATCAGCCAAAGCTGACAGTAGGCACTCCTGGCCGTCGCGTTTATCTGCGTCTATGAGAATATTCAGACTAATAAAAGGTAAGGCTTTATTTGCCGTATCCCCAGGAAACACACACATTGCAAAGTCAATTTTATTTTACTTTTAAAAGCCAGCTGAACGGCCATACATTCTCCGAGCAGTTGGAATATTGATGAGCATTCCATGGCATGTAATCTGAACAGCTGGAACGTTCACAAACATTCTATCACAATGGGCTAGGGCTTACAGGAGACCTACGTGCCTCCTCAGAGAACCAAAGTTCCCCCAAAAGCACACGAAACTTGAACAAGTTTGAAGCTGGTTTAGAGGGAAGCCATGTAGACGCGTCCTTGCAGAACTGGAGCGGGGACAAACTTACTGCTGGACTTGGTGGCTGCAGTTGGAGCCCGTGTAGCTGACGATCAACTGGAGCTTCTCACCGGCGTATTCCACGAACTGGCGCTTGAAGGTCCTCTCCTTCGCTCTGGTGGTCCAGGTGAGGCGCTCGTAGACGTAAAGGAGTCCGTAGAGGCCGAAAGAAAGAGCAATCAGCCTCCAGCCCACAGCTTTCCAAACCTGGAGACGTCAGGGAACACGGGAGAGAAGGAACCAAGTGCTTAGAATTTGGAAACGACTCTCATTGCTATTAAATGGCTCGTAAGTTAAAAAGAAAGGCCTGATTGCTTGTGCTCTACCATACTCTGTGATGTCACGGCATGTCCACAAACATTTCAACTGCTCAGATATACACAGAGTTGTGTTGTCTGTTTATATGTTTGTACCTAAATGGTTCTTTATATTATACACAATATTGTATTTTTAAGGTTTTTAATCTTTTTTTTTTAAAACCACTCAGAGAGCTTTGGTTATTGAGCAGTAGAGAAACGTAACAAACGTATTGTGTTTTGTATTTGTGTTTTTAAATTGTTGGTTGTTTTATTATGCTCTTCACGGTTTTAATTTTTGTGAACCGCCCAGAGAGCTTCGGCTATTGGGCGGTATAGAAATGAAATAAATAAATAATAAAAAAAATGAAACTGGCTTAAAATAGACTCGGTTGCTTTACAACGTTCCCTCTTACATTTGCACACTCACAGGTTTTGCAAAGCCGTAACTCAAGGGTTGAATGTGGGCTGGTCTTGAAACGTGGGTTATCGTGTCGTCTGAACAACCCGTGGTGTGTTAATCATGAGCAGCCCATGAAGAGAACCCACGGTTTGTTGATGGGTTCTGAACTGCAGCTTGTTCGTGGTTAACAAATCATGGTTTGTTAGCACAGCTTGGCTCACATAATGCAATAACCCGTGTTTCCACAACAACCCACGCTCCAACCCTGAGTGCGGGTTATCGCGTCGTCTGAACCCGGTCAATGTCTGAAAAGTAGTAACGCCTTCGTGTTCACAGTGATTTCTTTTGTAAAGCCATTAGAAATAATAAATAGCTGTATGGATACGTCACAACTTCACCATAAGAGGAAGCTCTTTGGAAGTGCCATGGAGGAACGGGGTTGGAGGGAAAAGATGGCAGAAACATTTCAAACACCACCCGCTCAAAAGGTCAAGATCCTGCGCCAAGCCTACCACTCCGCCGACCACGAGAAGGCCCATTGACGTCCGGGACGTGAGCGAGGCCAGGCCGGTCACCATGGAGACCATGAGCTCCTCCTGAGTCAAGGATCCCTGGGGTAAGGGAGGCAGGCTGGGGTTCGCCGGGGTCAGAGGCAGAGGCCGGGAGACCTGATTCGAAGGCAGAGGGTGAGGGGAGAGAGGAGGGGGACAGAGGGCACAAAGTCAGAGACGAGCTTGAATTCCCCGACGAGGCCTTTTCGGCACGAGGCAAGACGCTCGTTTCCTAAAACTAAGCTGTTTTGGTTACTCCCAGTAAGGTGGGGGAGGGGGGAACCCCAGGCCCGGGGGCAAACTCCAGCCCTCTTGGGGTCCTGATCCATCCTTCGCGTTTTCCCAGCTTTTGGGCAGCTTGTCCTCCCATCCTGAAATGGAAAAATGCCTCTCTCCTAAGGCTTGGTTATCGGCAGCTTCTAAGCTAAAATAAGCTGGCATTTTTTTTAAAAAACTGACTCCTCCCCCTTTGCCTTCAAGCCACGCCCACCGCCAGAATGCGGGCCCCGAGAGCCTCTCCGGCCCCCGGGCCGAAAGCGGTTCCCCACCTGAACAGCAAGGATTAGCGAGTCCTAGGTGGTTTTTCAACTTGATCCGGGCAGGGCTGTTTTTATGGAGGACTATTACGGTTGCCAAACTGAGCTTCCACGTGCAGGGGGAATCTATCTGAGACTAATCAATGCTATGGGACAAGGGACCCGGGAGGCTTGCTGCTTTTGCGCCCGAGGCTCTTCGGACGGGCTGCTCTCACCTGGTCGTTGTAGCCCATCAAAGCCCGCCGGGTGTTCTTCGGTCCCAGGAATCGGTTCACGAGCATCGTCCAGCCGAGGGAGAAGTGGAACTGGATGTCTTCCTGGAAGTCGGCACAAAGCTTGTCGCAGTTCAGGTCGTAGCTGAGCGTGAAGCATTGCCGGGGGATCAGCATGTCGATTTGGCCCCTCAGGGCCACCGGCAGCAGGGGCTTCAACCCGTCTGAAAGGCAAGGGGAGGAGGCGAGATTGGAACAAGCCGCCGCTCACCCTGCGGGGCTGGCACGGCACCAAGGGCGTGACCCATTTCGGAGTGCAGGAGCTCCTCTCCCACAGCGCAGGGCGCAGCAAATGTACGGGAGAAGGCAGGACTCTCCGCCCCAAGGAGTTTACAGTGGGGAACAGGCATGGAGGTTTTCAAGGGACGGGTGTGAGCATGGAAAGAATGCTGGGAAAAGGGCAGAGGGAGCTCCAGGTGTAAGGGGCAGCTCAGAAGAAAGGTTGGGTCATTTATGGAGCTCAGGGAGGGAGCTCCAGATATCAGAGGCAGCATAGAAAAAAGGTTGGGTCATTTACGGAGCTCTGGGAGGGTGCTCCAGACATCAGAGGCAGCACAGAAGAAAGGTTGGGTCATCTACGGAGCTCAGGGAGGGAGCTCCAGATATCAGAGGCAGCATAGAAAAAAGGATGGGTCATTTACGGAGCTCTGGGAGGGTGCTCCAGACATCAGAGGCAGCACAGAAGACAGGTCGGGTCATTTACGGAGCTCTGGGAGGGAGCTCCAGACATAAGAGACAGCATAGAAGGTTCAGTCATTTACGCAGCTCTGGGATGGAGCTCCAGACGTAAGAGGCAGCACAAAAGACAGGTCGGGCTATTTACGGAGCTCTGGGAGGGAGCTCCACACATAAGAGGCAGCAAGGGAAAGAGGTCGGATCTCTTCAAGGGAGCAGATTTTTGAGGCTTTGGAAGGGGGCTCCAGTCGTACGAGACAGTAAGGGAGAAAAAGGATGGAGCCGCTGAACTCAACACTCATTCCTGCCCCATTCCCTAAAACCAAAACGGATCCATTTCCACCCCAGCGTCAACAGCATACGGAAAGCAGTGCAGCGAGCCCCAGCACCCGCGGGGCCCCACGCGACACGCGAGAGAGGCGGCTTCCTTCCCTCCAGCTCTCACCGATCATCTCCTGCTGCATCGCCTGCAGGGACGTGGTGATGGTGCTGGAGCACCGATCCGACATGTTGCGCCCCAAGCCTTCTTCGATGTGCCTGTGCAGCTCCTGAAAAAGGACCAGGCGGATGTGGGTTTAGGGGTTTGGCCTAAGCACTTTGAACGACCCCCTAACCCCAATGTCGGGGGGCAGCGGAAGAGAAACCCAGGCGGGACATAAAAGAGTTGAGCTGAAGGTAGAGGAAGTTGCCTTAGAACCAGGCCGTCAATATCCCCTACTCCAGATGTTTGGGACTTCAACTCCCATCAGCCCCGGGTAGCATGGTTAACGGGCCAGGAGTTGTTGCCCAAAACACCAGGTCTCCTGTACTGAATGGCAGGTTTCAGGCAGGGTTCGTGGCCAGCTCTTCCCAGGGAGCTCCGCAAAACGGGCGCTCCACCACTTAAAAAACCAAGGTTCCAGTCCTCATGGTTCTAATCACTTATCAAGGCAGACACTTGGTCTGTCTGGTTCAGCTGTGTTTCAGCCGGCGGCTCCTCTTTGGAGTTTCCAGTGGGACTCGGGGCCAGTCGCTAACTCTCAGCCTGGCCTACCTCACAGGGCCGTTGTAGGGACAGAATGGGGAGGAGGAGGAGGGGTCCTCGCAAAGGAAGGAAAGCCAGGCTATCAAATGTGATAATAAACCACGTTAAAACTAAGGCGTTCCGTAGGGAGAGAGCCAGCCAGCCAACCTTAAGCCGCTACTCACGTTCTTATAAACTTTGATGACCACCTGCGACGGGTGGAAATCTAACTGGAAGTCGTCCACCAACACGGAGAGACGTCGGATCTCCTCCGCCATCGCATTCGACACCTGGAATTTCAAGCCCGCGTCAGGCAGGTGGGCAAGGATCGGGGCCCGGGCTGCGTTGCCGCAGTGCTCAAAAGCGGGCGTGTGTGGGTAAGGAAGTGCGGAACCGACGCGAAATTAAGGAAAGGCGGGCGCGGGCCTCAGTCCCGCTGACAGCAAACGAGGGTGCTGCGTGCCGACAGAAATAGAGCCCCAAGCGGGGCCACCGAGAAGCGAACGGGGCCGTGCCGCTCTTCCTCACCTGCCTCTCGACTTCTTCCGTGATCTCTTTGATTTTCAGCTTGTAGTTGTGGGTGAGCAAGTCCAGCTGTTTGTCTATGAAGCTCAAGCGTTCCTCTCGATCTTCTCGCATCTCAAGGCAGTAAATCCTACAGGAGAGAAAAATAAAATGTCTCAAGAAGGAAGGGGGGGGGGAGAGTCCTTTTCCAGCTTCATTGGCTGCCAGTCCAGATCTGTGCCCGATTCAGAGTGCTGGCGTTAACATTCAAAGCCCTAAACGGCTTGGGGCCAGGTTATCTGAAGGAACGCCTCCTCCCATATGTACTTGCCCGGACCCTAAGGTCATCCTCAGGGGTCCTTCTCCGTGAGCCCCTGCCAAAGGAAGTGAGGCAGGTGGCTACCAGGAGCAGGGCCTTCTCTGCTGTGGCACCCCGGCTGTGGAATGAGCTCCCTAAGGAGGTTCGCTTAGCACCTACATTATATGCTTTTAGACGCCAGGTGAAGGCCTTTTTATTCTCCCAGCATTTTAACAGTCTATCAATAAATTTTAAGTTGGTGTTTTAAATTCGTAATTTTGCACTGCTGCTGTTTTTTATCTGGTTGAGCTTTTATATTGTATTTTATATTATGGTTTTATACTTTGAATGTTTTTAATTTTTGTGAACCGCCCAGAGAGCTTCGGCTATTGGGTGGTATAGAAATGCAATAAATAAATAAATAAATGCAGTGTGTATCCAACCTGGCCCCGTATATCGGCCAGAGAAGGGACAGTGGCAGAAACCTTGTTCTGCTGTTTCACGTCTTCTCTAGGAAATTCAGCGCCCATGTCCGGACGGAGCGTTCTCAGCTGCCTCACCTCTGCTCCTGGGCCGCGACGTGCACCGAATCCATGATATGACGGACCTCTTCCGCTATCTGCTTGGCTCGGACCGTGTGCTGCTCAAACTTCGTCTTCACGGCGGACTGCGAGATGCATTCCTGTGGGGGCACAGCAAAGGGAAGGGAAAATTCAACCGCGACGTTTTGCGAATTTAAACTCATAAAGTTTTACAGATACATTTGGAAGTGCTGCTCAGCAGCTCCACGCCACGCTCCGAAATAGTTCAATTGGCATCGCCCGTACGCTTTGGACCTTGAGGGCTAGGAACTTGATTCTTCTTTTAAAAAAATATATATGAAATGGAGATTCGCAGGGTGCTGCATTCAGAACCCAGTTCAAACATCTGCAAGGTTCAGAAATCTAAGATCCCAGGTCACCGACTCTGCTACTTAACACCATAAACTTCCTTGTCTCAGATTTCGGAAACTGAGAAACTCCTACAAACTCTTAGTTCAAGGACGGTGTGCGGGGAAGAGCTTTTTCTTACAGGAATAGACGAGAGACCAATTTGGGAAGCCGGGATTACTTTAATTGCTTTGACTTGTACTCCGCCTTTCAAACAGCGCTCAAGGCTGCTTACAAGCGCTAATAAAACTTGATAAAAACAATAATAAAACGAAGACGTTACATTTGAGGGATTTGAGGGGGGCACATTAAAATGGGGGGGCATTTAGGAAAACAAATAAACGGGCGAATTCTGTACACAGATTTAGCATCAGTCCAGATGCCCTTCTTGGGGGCAGGGATTTGGCCCAACACGGACACAGGAAGGTGTCTTAGATTATGTGTCCAGTAGCCCAATATTAGTGGCATGAACTGGACATTTTCTGGAGTTGCAGGAAAAAAGAGGTGCTTTGCTTTCCCTACAACCTGCTACCTGACCCTTCTAATGGGGGACACAGGGATTAAATCTGGAACCTTATAGAATCATAGAATAGTAGAGTTGGAAGGGGCCTCTAAGGCCATCAAGTCCAACCCCCTGCTCAATGCAGGAATCCACCTTAAAGCATCCCTGACAGATGGTTGTCCAGCTGCCTCTTGAAGGCCTCTAGTGTGGGACAGCCCACCACCTCCCTAGGTCACTGGTTCCATTGTCGTACCGCTCTAACAGTCAGGAAGCTTTTCCTGATGTCCAGCTGGGGCTCCCGTTCCGTCCCCTCCTGATTTAAAATGCCGCTATGTTTTACGATAGACGAATCGCACTCACCTCAAATCGTCTCTCGAAGTTCTGGAATTCGAACATCCTCACTTGGAAACCTTCTGCCAAGGCCCCGCCTAGGAATAAACACACACACCCAAATCTCCTTATTTCTCCTGCAGTTTCCACGCCCGCTACCACCCCACCAGCAATTTATTTCTTAAACAAAGATGTTATTAGTTATTTTATTTATTACATTTCTAGACAGCCCAATTGCTGGAGCTGTCTGGGCAGCTCAGAACGATGAAAACCATAAAATACCACGTGAGCCAGGCCGTGTTCCGAAGACACCTTAAACCATGGCTTTAACCATGGAGATTAAGCCAGAAAGCCAGGCTGTGTTCAGAAGACACCTTAAACCATGGCTTTAACCATGGAGATTGAGCCAGAAAGCCAGGCCGTGTTCTGAAGACACCTTAAACCATGGCTTTAACCACGGAGATTAAGCCAAAAAGCCAGGCCGTGTTCAGAAGACACTTAAACCATGGCTTTAACCATGGAGACTAAGCCAGAAAGCCAGGCCGTGATCAGAAGACACCTTAAACCATGGCTAACCACGGTGAATAAGGCCTTTTCGCTTTATTCACCATGGCTAAAGCCATGGTTTAAGGTGTCTTCTGAACGGGGCCTCTGAGTGCAAGCAACTAGCCCTTAGGAGCACCTGAGCACAAAGCCGTCCCCTCACCTCCTTCGGGCATCCCCTGCGCTTTCTGAATCCTGGCACTCAAGACCTCCTTTGCGGAGACGAAGAAGATGCGGTCTCCGGCCTGGGCCCGGTCCACCACTCCCAGCTCGTCCACCAGGAAGCTGGTGCAGCGCTCCATGTGCTGACGGCGAACCTAAAACAGGAAGAGAGAAAGATCCGTAAATCGACGTTTCCTTTCCGAGACATTCTCCTTCCTGGATGCTTCCGAACCACTCACCTCTTCCATGTACTCCGGTTCAGAGGCTGAGGCGTCCCAGCGGTTATTCAAGATGAAGATGTTGGGCCGAGAGAGCCGGGCGTTGACTTTGTGGAAGAACTGCTTCTCCTGGAAACGGGGACCCGGAAACACAGGGCGTCACAGAGCTGAGACTCGTCTCTGTCTCATTTTGTCACCCCTGCCATGGAGTGCCATCGAGAATCGCACACGCACACGCCCCGACACAACCCACTGCAGGGACTTGGGGAAGTAAGTCCGGCTGGCCAGCCACTCGGGAGTTAAAGGCAGGAGAGGCGGCCACGCCCACAATCACGGCGATTGGATGGGGACAGGGGCGGAGCCAAAAGGGATGTATAAAAGAACCCAGGAAACTGGACATCCCAGAAGCACCTTGACAATATGTGAGATAAATCACACAAATCTACTCATAGAATCACAGAATAGCAGAGTTGGAAGGGGCCTACAAGGCCATCTAGTCCAACCCCCTGCTCAAGGCAGGAATCCACCCTAAAGCATCCCTGACAGAGGGTTGTCCAGCTGCCTCTTGAAGGCCTCTAGTGCGGGAGAGCCCACCACCTCCCTAGGTCATGGGTCCCAGCGTCGTACTGCTCTAACAGTCAAGACATTTTTCCTGATGTCCAGCCAGAATCTGGCTTCCTGTAACTTGAGCCTGCTATCCCACGAGAAAGAGGTTCCCCACCCCCTTGGAGGCCCGGCTCCAAAACAATCCACCTTGTAGGCCTCACAACTCCATTACGGCCCGAGTGAGAGCCCTGCCAACTCTCGGAACGGTGTCGGCCTGTTGCAAGGCCGGGCCTGGCTGACGGGAGAGAAGGCGCTACCGTTTGCATCAGCGTCGATTCCGAGTTGGCCACCAACACGAAGACGTCGGCGTCCAAGCAGAACTTGTCGATCCAGCTGTCCAGTTCGGTCGTGACGTCAATTCCGGGGCTAGAGACACACAGAGGGATGCAAAATAAAAGGCTGGCAAACTTCTGGCCTTCAGTGCTGTCCAAATGTGCCCCACATAGGGCAAAGTCGTGATACGGCATTTGGAGTTCTTGGCCAAGAGCCTCACCAGCCTGCCTTCTGGGAAACGGGCATCGTGGGACTGGCCACGCCCATCAGGGCAGCCCTTTTGTGAGAGCGCCCACAACACTTGCCCTGAATTCCAAATATGCCCACCGACCCCGAAAGGTGGATCTAAATTTTTACTCCTCTTATGATTTCTTCTTTAAAATCCCCTTTCAAAGCGAGTAGCTGATAACAGCTTCGCTCGGGCTAATTGGGCTGTATGGAAAATAAATAGATAAATCCTGCAGGCATTTCCAGAGAATGGAGGACGACCATGTAAGCAGGCATCCAGGAGAAACAAAAAAGGCAGGATATAAATTGTAAGTAAAAGTAATTTGTATGTAAATCATAGAACAGTAGAGTTGGAAGGGGCCTCTAAGGCCATCGAGTCCAACCCCCTGCTCAAGGCAGGAATCCACCCTAAAGCATCCCTGACAGATGCTTGTCCAGCTCCCTCTTGAAGGCCTCTAGTGTGCGAGAGCCCACCACCTCCCTAAGGTTACTGGTTGTTGTAACGTATTTCATTTATTTATTTATTATTTATTTATTCTTGCATTTATATCCCGCCTTTTTCCCTCCAAGGAACCCAAGGCGACGTCCATAATCGTCCTCCGCCATTTTATCCTCACAACAACAACCCTGTGAGGTAGGTTGGGCTGAGAGTCTGTGACCGGCCCAAAGTCACCCAGAGGGTTTTCCATGGCCGAGTGGGGACTAGAACCCGGATCACCCAACACTCCAACGCCCTAACCACTACACCGCACTGGCTTATTTCATCTTTGTAAACTACTATGAGGTGGTACAGAAATGTATAGAAATGTAATAAACGAAATGAAAATATAGTAACTAAATAAAAGTTAAAAACACGCCGCAGCACACTATTAATTTTGCCGCATCAGAAACGCACAGGCTTCGAAGAGTCTTTAAAAAGGAGGACGGAGTTAAAGCAATTATGCAAATCGCCCACTAAAGCTCTCTGCAATTAGCACACTGGAGAATTTAGCATCTGGTCACGAATTAATTCCCGCTAAGACGAAGAGCCGGGCACATCCCGAAACGCAGAAGGCGCTTCCAAAAAATAAATAAAACCAACGCACCCACACCCACGGAAGCGCTGTGTCCTTTTAGTGTGCGGTTTTGGTCTTTTAACTGTTTGCGACCTGCCCAGAAAAACCTAGTTATAGGCAAGATGAAAAAAAATAAATACAGTAAGAAATCAAGTCATTTTTGCACCGCTAAATTTGTTAAGCCGGCTCTTGGGAAGAGGACTTTGGGTTTTCATCTCGACGGATGAAAATACAGGTTATTTGAGCAATTTTAATTAATCTAATAATGTCCAAGTATGCAAACCACTTGCAGACTGCTTGTTAAACTATTTGTCACCTTTATGTTTAGTTTGATGTTCCTGTAGGCTGATGCTCCTGTATTTTTTGTTGTTGTGCTTAGTCTGATGTAGATATAAAGGGCAGTGTGGTGGAGTGGTTAGAGCGGTGGCGGGGACTGTGGAGACCTGGGTTTGAGTCCCCACTGAGCCATGATGCTTAATGGAGGACTTCAGGCCGGTCACTGACTCTCAGCTTGGCCTACCTCACAGGGTTGTTGTGAGGATAAAAAGGGAGAGGAGGACCAGGATCTCTTCTCGATCCTCCCAGAGTGCAAGACACGGAATAACGGGCTCAAGTTAAAGGAAGCCAGATTCCAGCTGGACATCAGGAAAAACTTCCTGACTG
This sequence comes from Elgaria multicarinata webbii, assembly GCF_023053635.1. NCBI lineage: Eukaryota > Metazoa > Chordata > Lepidosauria > Squamata > Anguidae > Elgaria > Elgaria multicarinata. The sequence continues at coordinate 17,825,428 of NC_086190.1, read as the reverse complement.
TTAGAGCGGTACGACAATGGAACCAGTTACCTAGGGAGGTTGTGGGCTCTCCCACACTAGAGGCCTTCAAGAGGCAGCTGGACAAGCATCTGTCAGGGATGCTTTAGGGTGGATTCCTGGCATTGAGCAGGGGGTTGGACTGGATGGCCTTGTAGGCCCCTTCCAACTCTGCTATTCTATGATTCTATGATTCTATGCAAGCCGACTTGGGTTCCTTGCAAGAGGAAAAGGAGGGATATAAATGTGTTAATACAAAGGGAGAGATGTCCTCTTACCTGTCCATCAAAACCAGGTCATCTTTGAGGAGCGGGCACTTGGAATTGGGCCACATGACGCTGACCAGGCCGCCGGCGGTCAAGACCTCGTCCTGGTGGAGGGCGTGAGCCAGCTGGTTGACCGTCTGTTGCAGATGACGGAAGAGAGAGGAGAGACGTTTTGCAACGGCTGGAACTTACAGTGGTTAACAGCAGGGGTGGGGAATGTCTCTCAGCCCGAGGGCCGGATTCCGTCTCGGGGGCCTCGTTCCAGTGGTGGGCGGAGCCAAAGGCAAAAGGGGAGTGGCTAGAATTTTAAAAAATCCAGCTGAAAGCTCTTACTGCTGGTAACTAATTCTAGAGGGATCTCAACCACAGGGACGCACAAAAGCCATGAAACCAACACATGATTGGTGGAATGAAAAAAGGGGGTGGAGCCTAGGGAAAGGGGGCGTGGCCATTTGGGGGAAACCAGAGAACGGAATGGAGACCCCAGATTGGGCTCCAGCAAATGGCTCAGCCGCCTTGCCTAATGCGAACAGGGATCTGTTTTTTCCCCCGTTCCCTACCAGGCCTCAAAGCAACACGCTCACCTTGACGCTCTTCTTCTCCTCGGATCCCTCAGTGAGGAGGAAGGCGTCGTGGCCTTCCGTCCCCTCCACCCGGAGGAAGCAGTTCGTGGTGTGTCCGATGCCCGAGGGGAGGACTTTGTCCCACAGCATGGCGTTGATCACGGTGCTCTTCCCGTTGCTCGTCCTGAAAAGCGACACAAGATCCCGTGTAAAGAAGCCCAATTTGATCCCGCAAAGAGTTCTTCGGGGGAGAGGCCGGACCGCGTCACCTCGGACCCCGTAACTCTATTGACTGAGTTATTCATGAAAGTATTTTTTATCAGCTAACAATGGTTCCCAGAACAGCTTACACGTAAACAGTAAGATCAAAGCAGGCTCTGCCTTTGCAGGCTTACAAATGAAAGACGCAGCATACGAGGAAGAAGGGATGACGAGGGAAGAGGGGAAAAAAAGTCTGGCGGATCGAGTCGTCGTATTCCGTCATCCCACCTCGGTGCGGCGGCCGTATGCGCCGATGGCGTTTTACAGATAAATAAGAACTAGTTGGCAATGGGAAGAGAGGGGAAGTAAGCTTTGCCTGTGTGTGTTGGAAGGGTTCTATCAGAAGGAGCTGCTTAATTTAAAGATTTAAACTGAACCTTTTTATAAACCTTTTTATTCTCCCAACATTTTAACAGTCTATAAATAAATTTTAACTTGGTGTTTTAAATTTGTAATTTTGCATTGCTGCTGTTTTTATCTGGTTGAGCTTTTTTATTGTATTTTATATTATGGTTTTATACTGTTGTTTTATATTATGAACGGTTTTAATTTTTGTGAACCGCCCAGAGAGCTCCGGCTATTGGGCGGTATAGAAATGTAATAAATAAATAAATAAATAAACAAACAAACAAGACAGAGGTGCTGCTCTTAGGGAACATGGAAATGTTCCTGTACTGGACAACCTGGGGTTGGACTTGATGGCCTTGCAGGCCCCTTCCAACTCTGCTATTCTATGATTCTAAGGCTGAACCAGGGTTAAACTAGTAGTTTTTCAGGATACAGGGCTGCTTTTAGGTTCGCTTACTTCTGGTTTTTTTTTAAAGAAAAATAACAGCCATGTTGCATAATGGTTAGAGTGATAGATTAGGACTTGGGATCCCCTACTTGGCCATGAAACTCTGGGTCAGTCCCTGACTCTCAGCCTAGCCTACCTCACAGGGTTGTTGTGGTGAGGATTTAAACAGAGAGCCACATGCCCCACACTGAATCCCTTGCAGGAGGAAAAAAGAAAGGTATAAATAATAATAATAATAATAATAATAATAACAATAAAAAAAAATTTCTTACCCGCCTCTCCCTCTGGATCGAGGCGGGGAACAACATTTAATACAAAAAATACCATATAAATCAAATGCATAAAACTGATTAGAAACGTATAAAACCGATACAGTAAAATAATTGCAATTAATGAATTCTTGGGGGGGGGGGGACTGTTCCTGCCTTTGTGCAACTTGCAAATACAAAACAAGGCTCCCTGCCTTGCCTAAGATGGCAATAATGACTAAGGGATGATGGGAGTTGTAGTCCAAGGCAGCTGGAAGCCACTGGATTGGAAAGGGACCGTTAGTTTGCTTTTAAGGACTAAGTGGGGATTTGAACGTTGGGCACGTGGTGTGTGTGTGTGTGTGTGTGGGATTCGTGCGGCCTTCAGGACACACTAATTTTTCCAGCTGAGAATAAAGTGAGGGAATGACTCAACCGGACGGCATTTGCTGGCAGACGCAAGGCTGTCATCTGGGTATCTGGGCAAACAAGCAAAAGTCCAACACTCAGTAAAGACTCTTCCCTGGTGCCAAATTCCTTAACAGGCAGGCAGGCAGGCAGAGGGCTTCTCTGCACCATGCTTTTATCCCGCAACTTCCCCAGGACTTCTGCTTCCAGATTCTTCCCGGTATCACGACAGCCTTCTTTACACGTGCCTCCGCTTGCTTTCCTTTTTCCTTTTTCTACAAGTTCTATATGTTTCGTCAAGCAGCCACTAGGTAGCATTTCACATGCAGCAATATCGCTCGTCCCAGGTTTAATACCACGTTTCCCCCCCGCCCCCCGTTAAGGGAAAAGCCGGGATAAGGGTCACAAAGCCCAGGAAAAGGCCGTGGAGCTTCACAACGTCGCGTAAAGGGGACCAATCATGAGCGCGCCATCAAAGCCCGGAATCTCTGCCTGGCATCCAACTCACCGCCCGAAAAACGCCACCTTCATGTGCCGCCGCGCCAAAACCTCGCTGATGCCGCTGACTTTGGACAGGTAGCCTTTGACTTCCAGAACCTGCTCTTCGGTAGTGACGGGATCCAGCTCCACATTCTTGTGCGTCTCTGGAAGCCAAAAGGAAACCGGATTCGGGTCAAAGGGGAGGAGGCCACCACTCGACAGCAGCCTGCTGGGCATTGTAGTCTAACACATCTGGAGGGTGCTGAGGCTGGGAAGCCTGACCTACTGCACCTTAACCAATGCATGCACAATTGAAACAACCACATTCTGCTTTCCCCACCCTGGTGCCCTCCAGATGTTTCGGACTTCAACTCCCATCAGCCCCAACCAGCATGGAATTTGGCCCTTGGGCTGAAGGAGGTTGCAAATACCAGCTTCAAGCAGAATATATTTAGAACTTATTGCACACACAATATCTATGCATTCACTTTGCAACAAAATGTGTAACAGACGTGTGTATGTATATTACAGTCCGGTGATTTAACGGCTGTAGTTTGTGCTTTCGGTGGGCATTTGTTGTTTTCTGAGGCAGTAAATATTACCACTTGCCTAGCCTTGTTGCCAGCCGACCATTCATTTATTTTTAAGTAGCGTGGTAAAGGGGGGGGCGTGTTTCCAAGCCCTCCTGCTCCCATGGGAGACAATAAAAAGGTTTGCCAAGTAATCCACAAAGCTTTATTCAGCAAATAAACGTCTCTTCGCCCCTGAAGAGCGCTTAAGGACTAGGAACTTTCCTCTCGGCTGACTGAGCGAGACCATTGTCCTTTCAACGAAAGGGAAGGTCTTTCCCCTGAGTCCCTTAATTACAAGGAGGATTGCTGAGTTCACACAGACTCTGAGTTGTGAACATTTTCAGCGATAAGGTCCGGTGAAGATTCATCCCTGGCTGGTGAAGGGCCTGGGAGAATCTCCTTCGCTGCTTCCTGTGTAGGCTGGGATGTTTCTAGTCCTGTTGCTACTGCTTCAGAAACTGATTCCGACTGATAGCCTGAAACTCCTTCGCCCACACGAAGGGAAACAGGCCTGATCCCGGCACCAGCCTTCCATGCTGGCCACGGAGGAGGTGAAAGCTCCCTCGTCTCTGCAATCAGTGCAGAACCACAAGATACTAGTCTCATCTGGTTTAAAAAAGGAGGGGACGTGTCTACCGAATGACCAGACGGGAGGACGGACAGAGTGATCTATTCCTTCTCAGTCGGCCCTCCCACTCGCCCACACGGAATTCCTACTCGCCTACGGCGACCAGGCGAGGTGTGAACTGCGAGGCTGACTCACCTTCCAGGAACGTTGCGCTCTCCTGGATGTAGGCGGCCAGCTGTTCAAAGATGCCGTTGATCTTCTTCTTGGCGGTGACAAAGTGCTTGAGCGGGGAGGCGTTGACTTCCGCCATGTGCCTTTTGTCCTTCTTAGCGGCGACGATGGACTTGGAGCGGGTGAACAACAGGGACATTGCGCTACAGGAGGGCCAAGAAAGAGAAGGAAAAGGGCGTCAAGTGGAGAAACAGGCTTGGCTTGGTAACAGCAAAACTTCGGAGTTCGGCTGGGCTTTGAGAAAGGGACTCCTTGGGAAAAGTGAAAGTAACATTATGAAGGGGCTGGAGCATCTCCTCTATGAGGGAAGGTTACAACAACGGGTTGTTTCGCTTGGGAAAAAGGAATCATAGAATCATAGAATAGCTGAGTTGGAAGGGGCCTACATGGCCATCTAGTCCAACCCCCTGCTCAATGCAGGAATCCACCCTAAAGCATCCCTGACAGATGCTTGTCCAGCTGCCTCTTGAAGGCCTCTAGTGTGGGAGAGCCCACAACCTCCCTAGGTAACTGATTCCACCGTCGCACTGCTCTAACAGTCAGGAAGTTTTTCCTGATGTCCAGCCGGAATCTGGCTTCCTTTAACTTGAGTCTGTTATTCCGTGTCCTGCACTCTGGGAGGATCGAGAAGAGATCCTGGCCCTCCTCTGTGTGACAACCCTTTAAGTATTTGAAGAGTGCTCTCATGTCTCCCCTCAATCTTCTCTTCTCCAGGCTAAACCTGCCCAGTTCTTTCAGCCTCTCCTCATAGGGCTTTGTTTCCAGACCCCTGATCATCCTGGTTGCCCTCCTCTGAACACGCTCCAGCTTGTCTGCGTCCTTCTTGAATTGTGGAGCCCAGAACTGGATGCAATACTCTAGATGAGGCCTAACCAGGGCTGAATAGAGAGGAACCAGGACCTCACGTGATTTGGAAGCTATACTTCTATTAATGCAGCCCAAAATAGCATTTGCCTTTCTTGCAGGCTGAGGGGAGACAGGATAGAGGGGTATAAAATGATGCACGGTGTAGAGAATGTGGAGAGGGAGACATTTTTCTCCCTCTCACATAATACTAGAACCCAACGGGGGTCATCCCATGAAGATGATTGGTGGGAGATCCAGGACAGATAAAAGAAAGTACAATATAAAAGTACAACCAGAATAAAACCAAGCAACAATGCAGAAATTTAAAATACAGATTCAAAACGGCAGAGCTAACAGACTAGGATGGTAAAATGCGAAAATACTGGGGAAATGAAAAGGTCTTCACCTGGTGTTGGATGTACAGGTTAACCTCTCTAGGGAGCTTATTCCAGACCCTTTTCACTTGGCAGGGACTCACGGAGAAGCAAAAAAACCCAAATTGTTTCGTGTCTATTGGACATCACAACATCTCTTCAACAAGGGATTTTCTAATTCAGCTAATTGCTCGAGGTGCTAATTGCTCGTTTAAACACACGTTTTGGCACCGTCCAGTAGATGCTTCTGTTTGGAAGGAGGTTATTACAGATACATATTGTACGGGAACCACCTTTAATATTCACCCACGTACGTGCTCTTTTAAATTATTTACCTGCTTCGTGGAAATGATCAAACGGCCAGCGTAAATGGATTCTCAGAGCCCTCCTCCCAGCTGAGAGACTGATATCACAACATCACTCACCTCCTATAACGCAACGGCTTGAGGAAATTACAACACGTTCAACTTCTGAACGAGTGGCGTACAGGTGCCACCTTCAAACGGACACTTTTTGAGATATCTGGTCCGCTTTCGTTGAAGCCTATGTCTGAACCCAGGACGTTTTCCACAGGATAGTTTGTTAATCACGCAGTGTGGCTTGCTAACCTGTGTAAACCGCCCAGAGAGCTTCGGCTACGGGGCGGAATATAAACGTAATAAATAAATAAATATCTGCTAGAAAGTTGCATGCATTTCATATGTATTAATTACTGTGGATTATAACAGATGTGGGCATTGGGGATCCCTGATGTACAGAATACCTAAGTTAGCTCTTCCGGTATAAAGCACGGAATTATGTCTGTGCTATCACAGACATAATTCCGTGCTTTATACCGGAAGTAGATTGCAAGCTGAATATGAGCCAACAGTGCGATATGGCTGCAAGAAAGGCAAATGCTATTTTGGGCTGCATTAATGGAAGTAGAGCTTCCAAATCACATGAGGCGGCCCTGGGTGGCCTCATCTAGAGTATTGCGTCCAATTCTGGGCTCCACAATTCAAGAAGGAGGCAGACAAGCTGGAGCGTGTTCAGAAGAGGGCAACCAGGAGGATCAGGGGTCTGGAAACAAAACCCTATGAAGAGAGACTGAAAGAACTGGGCCTGTTTAGCCTGGAGAAGAGAAGATGGAGGGGAGACAGGATAGCACTCTTCAAATACTTAAAAGGTTGTCCCACAGAGGAGGGCCAGGATCTCTTCTCGATCCTCCCAGAGTGCAGGACACGGAATAACGGGCTCAAGTTAAAGGAAGCCAGATTCCGGCTGGACATCAGGAAAAACTTCCTGACTGTTAGAGCAGTACGACAATGGAATCAGTGACCTAGGGAGGTTGTGGGCTCTCCCACACTAGAGGCCTTCAAGAGGCAGCTGGACAAGCATCTGTCGGGGATGCTTTCGGGTGGATTCCTGCCTTGAGCAGGGGGTTGGACTCGATGGCCTTGTAGGCCCCTTCCAACTCTGCTATTCTAGGATTCTATGAGCTACCCCCCCCCCCTCCAATGGGCTATCCAACTTACTTTTAAGATACAGGCTGGGTTTTCACCAGTTCAGCATGTTCAGCAGCTCCTCCTCCAAGTGACTGGATCAACACAATAAACTTCCACCAAGAGGCAGAATCCAATTTCCCCTCCTGTTACCATAAGGAGAGAAAGATACATAAGGAACAGGGAAAGCGCATGGCCTGCCGTTTACACCTTCCATAAATGGTGCAAAACATACCCAGCTCCGGTTGAACGCTCCACGCCCACACACCTGAGCCCAGCTGTGAAACACACACTATTTTGGTCATTTATCGCCCCCGCCCCCCACGTTCTGGTCCGGCCACTTATGAAGAATTTCGCGACACAATTTAAAAATAGAATGAATCCACCCAAACTTCCTTCACAGACTGCAAACATGGATTTTCCTGCTTTTACTGAAAACCATATCATTGTTAATCTTTGTAAGGTGCTGTGTAAACCTTTTTTTTTTTTTTGGCTGAAGGAAATAAACGAACAAAACAAAATGGAAGAATCTCAATGCACACAATGTATAAGCTTTAGAGCCTTGTGGAACCGCAAGGACGAACACATTTAGGGCGTAATCCTATGCATGTTTGGATAGGGAAAAAAAGTCCTACAACGTGACCCAGTCAGCATGGTTGACTGGGGAATACTGAGAATTGTAGGACTTCTTTTTCCTGTCTCATTATGCATCGGATTGCACCCGGTTTCTGGCATTTGCAGATTATAACCCAATAGTCCACGAAAGGTTATGCCAAATTGCATGAGTTGGTCTTCAAGGTGACACCAGACTCTTTGTTGTTTTCGCTGCAACAGACCAACCTGGTTATCCGTCTGGAAATAAACACACGCTTCTGGCAATTCAGAATTAGTGACTTAATTCACGGCGGGTTATTATTAACCCAAATCTAATCAAATACTTTGGCTGCTTCTTGCGCCGATTACCGACGCGTCGTTCCACTTCCAGGCTGTGGTCCCATCTTGCTGGCGCACCTTGAGCAGGTGAGATGAGCGGCGATGTACACCTCTCCACGCCCCCCACGTGGACTATGAGCTCCACACCTGCAAACCACACCTGTCGCCGGCCCGGCTCGGCCCGGCCAGACAGACACACAAACTGTGGCTTAGGAGACCCATCACTCCGCATCCCTTGCCTCACCCACCTGTCCGCTCACACCTAGATCTCCAGGTGGTGGGCGGGAGACGCTCCAGGCGGTTCCAGGCTGAGACCCACTTCGGAAAGACCCATCGAAAGCCTTGGGGCTTCTGTGAGTCATGAGTCCCTTAAGCCCCACCGATTTCAGTAGGTCTACTCTATGTACGATTCGGTCTGGATTCAACCTTTTCTGCGTTACGCAGGTCGCAGGTGATTCCCTCCTGAGCCACAGCGCTTAAGATAAACCTGCTTTTCCCAACCTGACGTATCAGACTGCAACTCCCCATTATCCCTGGCTCTGGGCTCTGTAGGCCGGGGCAGATGGGAGTTGAAGTCCGAAACCTCTCGGTCGGGAAAAGCTGATGAAGACTTACCTGCCCCTCCAAAGGTCCCACTGCAATCAGTGCCACAGCAACTTTGGGATTAAGGCGCAGCGACTAAACCGGTGACACGTGCACGGGGCTGACACGCCTTGCTCCACTCCCCCTCCCCACGTGCATTATACACGTGAGTGAGTGAGCAACCCCCTTTTCTTCTTTCACCCCCAAAGAGCCAAATTCCCAGCAGCAGGCAAGAAAGGCTCCGAAGAAGCCGCTTGTAACGTCTGAGCCCACTGACACGCGTCGCCCCCCGCTGCCTTGCACGCGCTCCGCTCTCACCTTCCTCCCCTCTTGTCTGCGCTGCTGCAAGCAGGAACCACGCCCAAGGTGTCGTCAGAGGAGCGCGCAGGGGGGAGGTGACGTCACACGCTCCGCGACGCCCGCTGCATTATGGGAGTTGAAGTCTGGCAGGGAATTATATTATTTCCCTTTTTTCTTCTTCTGCTGGGATTGTGGGAAAGGAGGAGGGGGGAAGGTGGAAGTCCCCTCCCCTTCACGGAGGCAGTTCTCAAGAGAAGGAAATGCACTCTGCACATGCTCTGGTGTACATAAATATATATTTATATTTATATTATATTTATATTATATTATATTTATATTAAACCGCCCAGAGAGCTTCGGCTGTAGGGCGGTATATAAATGTAATAAATAAATAAAATAAAATAAATATTTTAAAAAAGCAATAAAGACTGATCTATTCCAGCAGGCCTATCCAGTGAAATTTTAGAATGTTTTAAGAATGTTTTAATCATGTTTTTAATCAGATTTTATGTGTTTTATATTCACTGTTGTTCCCCGCATTGATCCAAGTGGAGAGGCGGGTAAGAAATATATTATTATTTATTATTATTATTATTAGAAATAGGGTGACCCTATGAAAAGGAGGACAGGGCTCCTGTATCTTTAACAATTGTATTGAAAAGGAAATTTCAGCAGGTGTCATTTGTATATAGAGAACCTGGTGAAATTCCCTCTTCATCACAACAGTTAAAGCTGCAGGAGCCCTCTTTTAAATCTGGTCGCTCTAGTATAGCTCCTGCAGCTTTAACTGTTGTGATGAAGAGGGAATTTCACCAGGTTCTCCATATATTCAAATGACACCTGCTGAAATTCCCTTGTCTATGCAACTGTTAAAAGATACAGGAGCCCCGTCCTCCTTTTCATAGGGTCACCCTAATTACAAAGCTAGTGCCTCGTCTTTCCCAAGCGCTTCAGAGGTGGGGGAGCGTGTGGCTCTCCAGATGTTTTTTGGATTGCGATTTGCCACTAAGAATGTAAGCGCCTGAATTTGCTTTGCTTTTCCCCTTCCTCCTCCCTCCCAATCCCCTTTCCTTTTGTGTCATGTCTTTTAGATTGTAAGCCTGTGGGCAGGGACTGTCAAGAAATATTTTTGTAAGCCGCCGTGAGAGCCTTTTTTTGGCTGAATAAAAATGCTTAAATAAAATAAAATAAAATAAAAATTCCCTAGCCAGCATGGGGATGAAGGAACATGCAGTCCAACAAGATCTGGGAAGGATGCATGCTGCCCATCCCTGGTTTATTTCTTAATTGCGACCAGGTTGAGTGTTTCGTTGCTTTTAAATTATAAGCAGTTCCTATATCCCTTTAAAAATGATAATAACAATAATAACAACTCTTCTGTAGTACACACAGATATATTTCCTTACCCCATAAGGCAACACCGGGACAGGGACTGGCAGTGCCAGTTCTATATACGTCTACTCAAAAGCAAGTCCCATTGTGTTCAGCGGGGCTTTACTCCTGGGTAAATGGGTCTAGAAGCAAAGCCTGGTTTGGTCAGTTACAAGATAGGACACATCCCCAGTAAACGGGGGGAGGGAGCATATCAGCAAAAGGAAGTGTACTCTGCACATGCTCAGAGCCATTATGTATCCTTGATACATCCCCCCCACACACCCGGCCTGCCTTCCTCCAAGCTCAGGATGGTACACAGTCCTTTTCCCCACCCCTGTTTTTTTACCTTGCCCCTGAATGTGCTTAGCTATAAGGACATTGAAAAGTGTCCTTCTGCATCGGACTAAAGGTGCATCATTCTACTTTCATTCGTGGCCAGCCACAAGCAGGGTGTACAGATGGCTGGGACCATTCCCCTGACGGATATAGCCCAAATGTGCCCACCACTTAAGTGGAAACGTGAACAGTACAGGAACAAGAACACTCACACACACACATGCCAAACCTCACCCTAAAGGGGTGACCGAAACTTTTGCATCTACGCCCACGTAAAGAAAACCGACTCGCCCGGCTGTTTCCGTAAACGTTTTAATGTAAAAAAAATCTCCCGTCGAAATCTGTACACCTTGCGCAGAAAAGGAACGAGACGTCGGAACAGAGAGGCCCGACGCTCCGAAATAAATACGTAGAGCTCTTAGAAGGCTCCTCCATGACGCACAGGTTCGAACTGGCGTCAAAGTGAGGAGAGACGGGTGGGTACCTAAAAGGGTGCGTCCACGTTTTGCGTTCCGGATAAAAATGTAACGGAGCAGCCGCACTTCCCAGAAAAGGAGGATGTGAAGGCAGAAATGATAATAATCTTTTTTTAAAAAGTGGTGGGTGTTATTATTCCTCCACCTTCTCTGCAAACGGCTCAAAAGGCACCGTGCGGTATTTCCAAAGGCCTGTCAGAAGCACTTTGCATTTTTCCGAAAGAAAAGAAACCCGAGTGCAAAATGCTTCTGCGCATGGGCAGAGAGCTTTTCTCTGCCAATAGGGAAAGAGAGAGGAAAGCGACACCTATGTTCTACTCAGAGGCCGGGCACTCTGTGTAATCTCAGAGGCTTTGACAGCTTGGCACCTCCTCCAAGGTGAGGAGACGGCTGCAGATATTTCGGCAAGGCGGCATAGACCAATTCCACCCCGCCTCCCCCTCGGGTTGCTGTTCCTGAAGGACGAGGAATCATTTAAGCACGTGTTTTAGCTCTTTTCTTTGGCAATGAGGAATTTAGTCTAACGCTACTGATTAGGGATGAAAGAGGATTTGTGTGGCCCCGACATTGAGTAGCCCTGAAGAATTTCGTGATCTGTCACAGCTCCCTGCCATGCAATTTTCATCCAACATAAACCGATTTTTTGGGCAGATTCGAGAAAGAGCAAGAAACGGACGAGGTGGAAGAAGAAGAGATGACCCTGGCACTCTTCCTCCGACTCACCTCACTTTTCCAAATAACTGTATTTTCAGTCTGAGATGAACTCTCTCAAGTCACCTCTAACAACCGGAAGGAAGAACTTCCTTTCTGATTAAGCAGGTTCCGGCATAATGAGGCGGTACAGTCCTGATGTTGTGAAGAGGGCTGTACCACTTCAGACTGCAGGAGGCCCTTCCCTTTTCTATGTACTTCGTCCCCCTCCCACAAACCTCCCTGCCAGCAAGAAAGCTAGTACATCACGGTCTAGCTTAGCTCCTTCCTTGCTGCACTAGCGTTCTACATGAAGAGACTGTTTATTAGGGTTTTGTTTTAAAAAAAAAAATGGCGAGTCCTCCTCTTTATTCCAAAGTGGTACAGTCCATTCTGCCACCGCAGAACTCCACCATCTCATGCTGAATCCAGGCCTGAGAGGGTCCAGCTCTGGTGGACAAGATTCAGGTGCCAAGAAAGGGCACCGAATTGGGGAGGAAAATGGTTTAGTTTGTTAGATGTTTACTGCTACTGGGGATGGTGGCCCCGTTTGGATGCCTGGCTTTGGACACCAAATGCTTTGGGCTCTCGCTGGATGGAAGCTACAAAGCAGAAGCAAAACGTGGTGGATTTTGGCCACCAAGAGAGCAGTGGAGAGCCCAGCCTGACTCAGGGGTGTGTGAAATCCGCTGGGGAAATTCTCCTGTACAGGCCTCTTGAAATGGATGGGCGCGTCCTGCGCATCACTTCCTGGGAGGATCGTGGCCCCACATTAACTAGAGGGATGCGAGAGCCTCAAGCCCCCAGATATCTTTGGTAGATCCCGCAAATTTTAGGACTAGAGACCCCCGAAAGGCACTAGAACAGCCTTCCTCAACCTGGGGTGCTCCAGATGTGTTGGACTACAACTCCCAGAATGCCCCAGGCTGGCTGGAGCATTCTGGGAGGTGCAGTCCAACACATCTGGAGCGCCCCAGGTTGAGGAAGGCTGGCCTAGAACATGTGATTGAAGGATTCAACAAGTCGGTAGTCTAATTTAATCCATTTGGGAATTTAAGGATTCCCATTCCCGGTGTTTTCTTATTGAGGAGAGAAGCTGGCAGGAAAACATTTCCCCCTCCTCGCTCTCTCTTTCTCTTCCTCCTTTCGGAAAAGGCCGCTCTAAGGATCCAGAAAAGACACCGCAATGTAACGGGTCCCCTTGGTGGTGGGGAGGCCCTCGTGGTAATGCGTCAGGCGGCCCGGGTGCATCAGAGTCCAGCCTTTCCGGGGCGCCCTGATGGAGCAGTTGTAGCGCAGGAATCGGCAGCCTCCGCCCTGCAGGGAAAGGGAAAACGGTAAAAGGCTCTTCCTTCAGCAGCTTACGCTCTGGGAACCTCCAGGTTAGACTACTGCGATGCGCTCCACATGGAGCTGCCCTTGAAGGCGGTTCGGAAGCTGCATCTTGTGGGAAATGAGGCAGCCAGATTGATAATGGAGAGCAGAAGACTTGAGCGCAGAACACCGATTCTGGCCCGCTCACACGGGCTGCCTGTACATTTCCCAGCCCAATTCAGGATCCTGGTTTTAGAGGCTATAAAACCTAACACAGTTTGGATCCTTATGGAGCGCCTCTCCCAACGTAAATCTACCAGTACATTGTGATCAACGATCGAGTCTGTCCTCTGAGTGCCTCCTCCAAGGGAGGTTCAGAGGACGGAAACAAGGGACGGGGCATTCTTGGTGTTGGCCCTCCCAATTGTGAACCACTCTCCCCAATGAGATTTGCCAGCTGCCAACTTTGTCATCCTTTCGACACCAGGTTAAGACTTTCATTACTCCCAAGCAGTTGATGGCATACACCAGGGCTTCTTAATTTGGTCGTTCCGTGGGTTCTTGGTATTTTACCGCTAGTTGCTTTTAACAGTTTTAAATCCTTTTGACTGTTTATATGTTTTAATCCCTGTTGGCCGACGCCTTGAGTCTTTTTCTAAGAAGGCTCCAGGCTGGGGAATGCTGCTTTAAACTTATACTCTGTCAGTGTTAAAACTCTTTAGCCTGTAGGTATGGGCAGAAAGACCCTCGGTGGGAACCTACTTCATAATCGATCCCAACGTGGTTCAGGGCGATGTTGATGGTGAACGTGGAGGCGTCGTGGTGTGGCATCAGCGACGGCTGCTCGTCAGGCTTGTACCGGACGACAAAGGCCAGCTCGAACTGGGTCTGAACAGGAAGAGAGAACGCCGTGAAAGGTGAGCTGCCCCTCGGGGCGTTACAATAACTGCAGGGCAGGCAGCGATACAACCGAAAGGAATGGAGTATCATCACAGAATCACGGAATAGTAGAGTTCTGCAATCCCTGACTTGTGTAGGCATGGCTGGGAAAGCCTCCTCCCTGGAGAGCCACTTCCATCAGGAAAAACTTCCTGACTGTTAGAGCAGTATGACAATGGGACCAGTTATCTAGGGAGGTTGTGGGCTCTCCCACACTCGAGGCCTTCAAGAGGCAGCTGGACAAGCATCTGTCGGGGATGCTTTAGGGTGGATTCCTGCAGTGAGCAGGGGGTTGGACTCGATGGCCTTGTGGGCCCCTTCCAACTCTGCTATTCTGTGATTCTATGATTCCTATGTCCTAGTCATAGGATATGAACTTCCAAGTACAGCGAAAGTTGTTTCAAATGTATATTTTGCACATGTTCCAAGGTATCTTCTCCCACGACAGCTTGGACAGCCCTGAATTTTGCCCCCCTCCACCCACCTACCCCGTGTCTCCAGTTCAATTTCTACTTCAGGGGGCTATTCCTGCTGATTATATCCAGGCCAATAAAATAATAAAAACTGGCCCTTACCTTGGTGTAGTATCCGGGGTACAGCTTCTCTGTGATGGGCGCGATGTAGTCCAGGAGAAATTTGTACCACTCACGCTCAAAGTGGATTTGGTTCATGTGGATATCAATCGTCGGGACGTTCTCATAACCCCCTAGGATCCTGGCGTCCTGTAATGTTATTGCACAATGTTATTGCACAAAGGCAATTGCCGTTGGGCAACCGAAACAATCGAATGCGAAGGGTTTGGGGAAGAGATTTACACTCTGGACATCTCTTTGGAAGTGTTCAGTATAGACCCTCATATAGTGAAGGCACGAAGGGAGCAGTTCTCATCCAGGGATCAACAGTGAACATGCATACCCTGAAATATTGCCTTTTATTTTATTTCTTTACCATGCTCTTAGAAACACCCACTCGCCTGGGGTGAGTCAAAACCTTCTGTAGGCGACCAGGCAAAGACGGTTGCACAAATAGAGGGAGAGGCGTGTAATAAATAAATTTATTATTATTATTACCGTATTTCTTCGATTGTAAGACGCCATCGATTGTAAGACGCACACTAATTTCGGTACCACCGACAGAAAAAAAGCTTTGATTCTATGAAATAATAAACGCACCCGCGATTCTAAGACGCACCCCGTTTTTAGAGATGTTTATACGGGGAAAAAGTGTGTCTTAGAATCGAAGAAATACGGTATTATTATTATTAGGAAGTGAGGAGGGTTTCCCCCTCTCCCCATTCTTTCAAGCCTTCGGTGTGCCTCTGTTAGCATAGGTGACTCCATTTTCAAAAGGAAACTACGAAGCAGCCATTATGCAGCAAGCGAGGCGTCACGTACCCGCAGGTGTCTCCTTGTGTCTGTCTTATCTAACAAAAACAAGACCCTCGGGTCCAGCCCAAAAGTTAGCTTACAGTAGAGCGAAGGGGTTGTTTAGCAAAGATTAGCTATGCTCCAGTGTTACGTTCTGATTGGCTCATGCCGCCACTGGGCCCTGCCCCTTTCAAGCTTCAAATGCTGTACTGAATTCCTTGCTTCTCTGTCTGACTGTTCGCCTTTCAAAGAGACTCAGATCTTGATTATAATCAATAAAGCGCTTTTGAACCCTCTGTCGCTGGAGTGTGGAGTTGTGCTTTGGGGCTGGGGGAAGAACATTTATCTAACACCTCTACCTACCTATGGATGGACCAGGCAGTATAAGAGCAGGACAAATCCCATCAGCCCTATTCTTGGTCCACTTAATTTCTCTCTCTCTCTCTCTTTTACCTCTTCCCTCCTGGACTTCTTTTCCTTGTGTGTCATGTCTTTATTAAACTGTAAGCCTGAGGGCAGGGACTGTCTTTTTTGCTAAGTGTTAGCCGCTCCGAGAGCTTTTTTTTTGGCTGAGTAACAGGGTATAAATATGATAAATAAATAAATATAGTGATTTTGTAGGTGTTTTTATACTGCCTTGTAATAAAAATTCCCATGGGGATTTATACAAAAAGGAAACACGAAAACCGCTCCCCCCCCAAAAAAAAACCCAAACCCCACCCTGATCCAAACAACCAAAACGATAGAATAACTATTTGTGTACTTGTGCTAACAAATGTCGGTGAAGTTATTTGTAAGTTTGCCTTACTGTGTTGTCTCCCCCGGACCACTGGCCGAAATTCTCCATCTCTTCTACCAGTTCGTCGCAAGCCGTTTCAGTAAATATGGGAAACCAGTAAACATCCGGGCAGGGCTGGGAAGACAGAGGTATTGTAAGAGCTTAAGCGGTGTGACCGGGGAGAGAAATGCCTTGAAATAAATCCCGAAGTGGTCTGGGCCTCCCTTACCCCTGAAGATTTGAGATTACCTTTCACTCCTCTCCTCCTCCTCCTCCTCCTCCTCCTCCTCCTCCCTGCTGCACCCAAATTCAAAGTGTAAAAAGAGGCAAGAGCTATTTACCGTTTCTACCAATTTGCCTTTTAAGGCTGCGGTGTAGTTTTCGTGGATGTATTTCTCCTTCCAGTCCTGTTTTAGCAGTAAATGAAACCAAAAGAAAATGTTGAGAAGGGGGGGGGGTACTTGGCTGATTATTCATTTCCCCTGGCCCCCAAAGCAAGAGGTCACTGGGTTCAAGCTTGCCTGAGAACCATTCACTCTCATCTTAGAAGTTTGGAGGTTTAAAATTTGAGCAACGTCATAAACATATCGGGGGACTGTGAGTCCTCATGGCTCTCAAACGTTGGCAGCTGAATTAAAACTGCCCTCGTTTACACACAGAGACATTTTTGATTTTAGAGAATTTAAGAGTAAAAACTGTCGGCCCTCAGTCGAAGTCATCCACCCTCGTGTTTCTGCATGAGTTCCCTGTTCTCGGAGTGCCTCCTGATTGGAAGATCAGCCGGGAACAGTGACTCACGCACACATACGACAGGGATATTTTGCCCTTCCAGACTGGCTCTTGGAGAAATCCGACTGGCTTTCAATTTTTGTCCAAGACACTGACAGCTGACTTATCCTACAAGGGATGTCTCACCTCCGGGTTGTTGAAGATCTGCCAAAGATCGTTGTGCAGGTGACTCGTCTGGTAGTTCTCCACAGAGAGGATGTGTCCAAACTGCTGTTGATTTGTCACGAACAGGAAAATGCTCTGTGGGACAGAG
Source organism: Elgaria multicarinata webbii (assembly GCF_023053635.1). Lineage (NCBI taxonomy): Eukaryota > Metazoa > Chordata > Lepidosauria > Squamata > Anguidae > Elgaria > Elgaria multicarinata. The sequence goes on along the minus strand of NC_086190.1, from coordinate 17,808,203 downwards.
AGGAAAAGGAGACCTCAGAAGCTCCCCCAGGGCAAATCCGGCCGGTTGGAAAATGCCCCTAGCTGCCTTACTGTTCAGCTGTCCCCGGACTCCCACTCCCATCAGCCCCAGTTAGCGTGAAGGGAGCTGTAGTCCACCATCATAGCTAAAGGGAAAGGAAACCGTGAGCACGCAAAAACAGGTAATGATGGCGATAGTTAGTTTTTAGCAATCTGTATGTATTATTGCATTTAGATCCTGCTTTTTTTCCTCTCAAGGAACCCAAGGCAGCGTACATAATCCTCCTCCTCCTCTTCTCCATGTTATCCTCACAACAACAACCCTGTGAGGTGGGTTGGGCTGAGAGTCTGTGACCGGTCCAAAGTCACCCAGTGGGTTTCCATGGCCAAGTGGGGACTAGAACCCGGACCTCCTGACTCCCATTCTAACACTCTAACTACTACACTATGCTGGCAATTTGCCTCCTCACCCTTCCAGAAACGGCAGCCTCTCGCTTGCCGTACCAACCTGTTTCCGGATGTTATCGCAGAAGGCCATGTCTGCATCCAGTTTGCCGCTGTGGAAAAGGTCCGTCTGGGTAAGGTGAGATCTCAGGACATTGCCTTTGATTAGATAGACGCTAGAGATGTACGGGACATTCCAGAGGCCTCTGGGAAAGGAAGAGAGAGGGCGAACGAACCATGAAGAGAAGTGGATCACCCCCAAAACATTGATTGATTGATTGATTGATTGATTTCGTGTCCTGCCCTTCTACCAAGAAAAAGAGCACTCCAGGCAGCTTGCAATCACAAATAAAACTTGATTGAAACAATAACGCAACAAATGGATTAAAACACAACGAAAAGCACACCACAGCAGAATAAAAATACCAGATCGACCTTTTCCACCTATAAAATTGATAGGGCTGGAACAGTCAGTCAATTAATGGTTTAGAATAAGATTTGTCACGAACGATGTGATTAAAAATTCATTTAGAATGTTTTTTAGGATGTTTTAAGGATGTTTTAATCATGTATTTTTTTTAATGTGTGTTTTATATCATTGTTTTTATACTGTTGGTTTATATACTTTTAGTTTTTGTGAACCGCCCAGGGAGCTTCAGCTGTTGGGCGGTATAAAAATGCAATAAATAATAATAAATAAATACATTTAAAATCACCTAGTGAGGCAGCATGGTGTTAAAACACACACATACACACACACACACACACTCTAAAATCAGGTTATACGACAATCAACAGCCCAGAGTGTAAGTTGGTCGAGGATTTTGGAAGCAAAACTCAGAATGGCTACTGCAACCACATAAAGCTTGGTCCGAGCACTTGGTGATACTCACGTCCTCCGCCCCTGGACGATGTCCACGTAGTCCTCTGAGCGGGCATAGTAGCCCTCGGCACTCAAGGCGCCCCAGAAATTCGACCACAGCTTCCCAAGGCGGCTTACGAGCGGAGCGATGACAAACCTGTTCCATCGGTGTGGAGAAGGAAGGGCACAGAGAAGGAAAAGGGATTATTGGGGTGTGTGAAAACCTTCAGGATATTCGGTTGCCGAGAGACGGGGAGTGACGGAACAAAGGATGGGATATTCCCAGGTTTCTGTCCGCCATGAATTCACAACCCACCCACCCCCGAGCTCACACGAAATTGTGGAGTCCAGGGTGGCAGGCTTAAAATCGAATTTATAACAATAAAAAAGAATGTGTGTTTGCTTGTGACTGATGTCTGTCTGTCCGCGCTGCAGCATGAGGATCATGAAGACACCTAAAATTGGAATACATACTGGGGACCCTGCGGTTGTACACCTTGGGGTTATTTGGTTTTTAAAACGCATTCATTTAAATTAATTTAAAGGTGTCCTTGTGATTGAAGCCCGTAATAGCATCTTCAGCCACTAGGGGACAGACCAGCGCATAGTTTTGCAGGGGTGAATCAAACGAAGAGTTATTCCAACTAGTACGAAACCAGGTCCCTTCACTACCCTGTTTCCCCGAAAATAAGAGAGTGTCTTATATTAATTTTTGCTCCCAAAGATGCGCTAGGTCTTATTTTCAGGGGATGTCTTATTTTTCCATGAAGAAGAATACCTTATATTACAGCGGGGGCAAAACTGGAAGTAGGTCTTATTTTCGGGGGGATGCCTTATATTACAGCGAGGGGCAAAAATGGAAGTAGGTCTTATTTTCGGGGGGATGCCTTATATTACAACGAGGGGCAAAACTGGAAGTAGGTCTTATTTTGGGGGGATGTCTTACTTTCGGGGAAACAGGGTAGTAGCATCTAAAACCTCCGGAACAGATTCAGACTCTGCCGTCCTGGGAGGAATTTGTTTCAATCTAGCAGCTACGTTCACACCTGGAGCAAGGAACAACCGCCCTTCCTGCACTGAGCAGGGGGTTGGACTCGATGGCCTTCTAAGCCCTTTCCAACTCTACTATTCTACGATTCTACGACTTTGCCCAACCCACCCACGTAAAGGGAAGCCAGAGTGAAGGACTCACTTGTTCCGTTCAATCAGGATCCGCAATGTGTCCGGGTTTTTCAGCGCCACTTCGGCGTCCAGGCTGAAGTAATATTCGCATTTGGGGTCTTGCCGGCATAGATCCCTGGAGAGGTAGCAAGAAGACAAGTCAGAACAGGATTTGCGCAACAGCAGTGACGGGCAAGAGCATTTTTCTCGTTGCTTTCGTTCCCTTACGCGCCCATGTTCCGAGCGTCGGCGTTCTCCAAGCGATCTCCCGGCCCGATCACTTTGACGGAGCGATATTCTTGCTCGTGTTCATTCACAAAGGCAACCACGCGGGAGTCGTGATGGTTCTCCTGGGCACAAAACAGAGCGAAGCGCGTTACGGCGGAGTCACAGCCGGCCACAGCAAAGGGCTGTGGTCAGGGGACGGCCCTGTGGGAGCCAAGAGAAACAAAGGCTTCTGGGAGACGGGCGGTCAGCCCCAACCGAGATGACATGACTCACGCGGCTGTGTATAAAGAGCTGGGTCCGTTTCTTCGGGTAGCGGAGCTTCAGAAGCCTCTGGAAGAACTGGGACAGGAACGGGGTGGGCTGCTCAATGAAGACCCCGATCAGAACCACCGGCAGCGCGTCCTCCTGCACTCGGGAAAGAGCGACGAAAAGAAGGACAAACTTGGACGCTCTGAGGTTTAATCCTCGAATACAAGTCGACTCTACTGTTGCAGCTTTTCAGGGCTGAGAGAGAGAGGCACACACTCTGTACGGGCCCGGAGCTACCTGCTCCTTTGTTGCTTCATAGAATCATAGAAAAGTAGAGTTGGAAGGGGCCTACAAGGCCATCGAGTCCAACCCCCTGCTCAATGCAGGAATCCACCCTAAAGCATCCCTGACAGATGCTTGTCCAGCTGCCTCTTGAAGGCCTCGAGTGTGGGAGAGCCCACCACCTCCCTAGGTAACTGATTCCACTATCATACTGCTCTAACAGTCAGGAAGTTTTTCCTGATGTCCAGCCGGAATCTGGCTACCTGTAACTTGAGCCCGTTATTCCGTGTCCTGCACTCTGGGAGGATAGCATCTAGGGTTGAGCCTTGGGTGCTTAAAAAACCTAGTCCCCTCGTTGGGACGGACCTAAAATTAAGCCCAGACTCTACCCTGAAAGCTCAAACCAGTTTAACTCTAATGGCATTGATCCCATTCCCAGCAATGAAGGAACAGGCTGGTCTGCTCCTCAGACTACAACTCTCATCCTCCCTGTTTCTGCATGCTGGTTGGGGTTGATGGGCGGTCTAGTCCAGCGTATCTGTAGGACACCGGGTTTGCGTGGGGGCTGCTCAAACAGAAGCCTCCCGTCTCCGCAAAACTACGGGGCCAACGGTTCTTTGCAGGAAGCCAAGCCGAGGAATAGCAGGCTTTCGTGTGGGCTTGGGGACTCTCCTTTGGCCTGAGGGGCTGATTTCGGACATGGTCTTGGGGGCTGCGGTCCAGCGGTGGGCGGGGCCAAAAGCAAAAGTGGGGGTGGCCAAAAATGCCAGCCTATTGGACCAGTAACAAAGTCTTAGGAGCGGCATTTTGACGCTATAGAAAGTTGAGAAAGGTGTCAAATGTCAGGCAACCACTAAAGGATCAGTGGTTGGGAGAAAGGGGCGTGGCCTGGGAAAGTGGGCACAGCCAAGTTTAGCCTCTGGGCCTGCACCCCTGGCTTAAAGCCAGCGCCAGAGAGCTTCGGCTATGGGGCGGTATATAAATAAATAAATAAATAAATAAATAAATAAACAAACACGCAAGCGTGACTTTTGGTGCTTTCAGCTCCTCCACCCCTCACCCGGCCTGATCAGCACCAGTCCTTACTTTCAGGTCCTCCAGACTCTTCAAGCCTTCGTCACAAACAGTGCAGCCCGTCTCAAAGGTCCAGGTCTGAGGGACGTAGTTCCCCAGGTAGTTGAGCTGCAGCTTTGGGAAGAGAAAAGGTTCCCGGAGGCTTATTCCCAAAGCCAAAACAGAAAACGCAGGTTGGCTTGTCGACACAGCTCTGCCAGCAATGACGCCTTCCTTCTACGGTGAGGTTCAGTGCCCGCCATTAATAACTGTAAAGTTGGCTATCGTGGCTTGCCGGGTTGCCTGAACCCAGCCGCGCGAACAAACCGCGGTGAACAACCCACAGTTCACAACCCAAGGAAAAACCATGGATTCTCTTCATGGTTTATTAACACAGCTGGGTACAGACAACACGATAAACCACATTTCAGCAACAACCCACACTCAACCTCTGCGTGTGGGTTATTGTGTTGTCTGAACCCAGTGGTTCAGTAATGGAAGAATTCCCTCCTGAGAGAGAGAGAGAGAGAGAGAGAGAGTTCTGATTCCAGCGGTTGCTGCTGTGGTGTTTTTTTAAAACTTGTTTCCTTTAGCTTTCAACTGAAAGGGTGTTTTACTCTATAGGATGCTTCCATAGTTGGTTTCAGTTTGGAATTTGGCTTGTTCTAGTTCATTCTTAAACATGTTGAAAGCTACTTCATGGCTTGATGGTGATGATGATGATGTTGATCCAGGGAGTTGTGGGACTTATTTCTGCCTGAACATGTGTAGGATTGTGCCCTAATTCATTTGAGGCTCAGATTCTGGATTCTCTTCACACAAAATACACTCTGCTCTCCCTACCGGTCAGCGTAAGCGCACAGCAGACCAGTTTCCCAGAATTCCTGGGCCAAATCCATCTTCGTCTGGGATGGAGAGAGAGAGAGAGAAAGAGAGAGAGAGAGAGAGAGAGAGAGAAAGAGAAACACACTTATTCTAATTCTCGCCACGGTTCTGGAAAGTTGTGACCTCACTGACCTTGGTGGGGCCGTTGCCATGGATCAGAACCGGAAGGGTGTCAAAGGCCAAGTTGCGCGCCCTCACTCGCTGGTTTTCGAATTTCAGAACGACTTCATCTTTAAAAATATAAATTAAAAATTAGAGAGTCAGGGGAGAGAGGAATGGGATGCACACACCGCCAAGGTTCAATCGAGCTTTTGGGCTCCTTTTAGAACAGAGGCGTGGAATCGCAAGCCCACGGGGTCCAAATCCTCTGTTCCTCCGTAACTTTTACGCTACTCAGCCCACCTATACTCTGATTCCCTAGAGCACCCAGGTGCTCCTTTCTCCACCCCACCCAGCCCCAGCCCCGAGTTTTCATTCCTGCTACAGCCCTTAGGCACAGATCTTTGTTGCTACATGCATCAAGACCTCTCCCTACATCCACACCCAAAGCAGCCATTAACCCAAAGCCAATTTTATTCCCGGTGGCAATATATACAGATAAGAACATCAGATGAGCCCTGCTGGATCAGACCAAGGGACCATCCGGTCCAGCACTCTGTTCACACACCTGTCGACCGGGGACCCACAAAGCAGAAAACCATGGAACCGCACCACCCCACCCATGTTCCCCAATTTCAATTGCTGCCCTCCTTCTCCGTTCCCCAAGTCTCACCTAGAGCGCCGTTCAGGTTTTGGAAGATCCGACACCTGTGATCCAAAGTTATATTGATGCTCTCCTGTGTGGGGAGAAAATAAATATCTCACAGAATCGTAAGAGCTGGAAAGGGAGGTTTATAGGCCAACCTTTTCCCAGCCTCTCTGTAAAAGCAGAACGGGAGGTCGATTTACACCAGGGGAAGACCGGAAGAAGGTTGTGGGGCATGGGGAATTTCCAGTGGATTACCTTGTAGCTAAAAACAAAACAAAACCCAACTTTAGAATCCTATAGCTGGAGGGGGCCTTTTAAGGCATTAGTGCCACTCCCTACTCGATGCAGGAAACTCAGAACTTGGATGTTCCTAGCAGACAGCTGTCCAGGCTAAATTCCTGGAAGAGGAGGCGAAGGCTGTCCATGGCTACTAGCCCGGATGGTTGTGTGCTGTCTCCAGTATTCGAGGCAGTAAGTCTGTGTGCCCCAGTTGCTGGGGAACATGGGCGGGAGGGTGCTGTTGCACCATGTCCTGCTTTGTGGGTCCCTGGCTGACGGCTGGTTGGCCACTCTGTGAATAGAGTGCTGGACTAGCTGGACCCTCGGTCTGCTCCATCAGGGTTCTTCTGATGTTCTTATGAGATCCAACACTTCTGCTCTAGATAACGGGTTGCCTTGTCAAGCTGCTCTCATCGAAACCGTTCTCCTAACGTTCAATCAAAATCTACGTTCCTTTATCTTAAGCCCATTAGATCTAGCCCTGCCTTCCAGGGCATCTGAAACCAAGTCTTTGCCCTCTTCTATGAGACAGCCTTTCGAGCATTTGATGAGGCCGTGGTGGATTTGAAAGGGAAAAGGGCAAGGTCGGAGGCAGGACAGAAGATTAGGAATGAAAAGGGGGCTTGAGCCAACCCTGGCCTGATTTCTTAGAATCCTAGAATCGTAGAAGAGCCTCTAAGGCCATCCAGTCCAACCCCCTGCACTCAATGCAGGAATCCACCTTAAAGCGTCCCTGATAGATGGCTGTCCAACTGTCTCTTGAAGGCCTCGAGTGTGAGAGAGCCCACCACCTCCCTAGGTCATGGGTTCCATTGTCATACCGCTCTAACAGTCAGGACATTTTTCCTGCTATTTTGTCGAACTGCTCTTAGTCAGGAAATGTTTCCTGTTGTCCAGCTGGAATCTGGCTTCCTTTAACTTGAGCCCATTATTCCGTGTCCTGCACTCTGGGAGGATCGAGAAGAGATCCTAGCTCTCCTCTGTGCGACAACCTTTCAAGTATTTGAAGAGTGCTCTCATGTCTCCCCTCAATCTTCTCTTCTCCAGGCTAAACGTGCCCAGTTCTTTCAGTCTCTCCTCATAGGGCTTTGTTTCCAGGCCCCTGATCACCCTGGTTGCCCTCCTCTGAACCCGCTCCAGCTTGTCTGTGTCCTTCTTGAATTGTGGAGCCCAGAACTGGACGCAATACTCTAGATGAAGCCTAACCAGGGCCGAATAGAGAGGAACCAGTACCTCACGCGATTTGGAAGCTATACCTCTATTAAAGAAACAAATGGTCATGCAAAGTTCTCAATGGATCCCCCAGTTGCTGGGGAACATGGGTGGGAGGGTGCTGTTGCACTTCTGTCCTGCTTGTGGGTCCCTAGTTGATAGCTGGTCGGCCACTGTGTGCACAAAATGTTGGACTAGCTGGACCTGTGGTCTAATCCAGCAGGGCTCTTCTTTATAGAATCGTAGAATCATAGAATAGTAGACTTGGAAGGGGCCTACAAGGCCATCGAGTCCAACCCCCTGCTCAATGCAGGAATCCACCCTAAAGCATCCCTGACAGATGGTTGTCCAGCTGCCTCTTGAAGGCCTCTAGTGTGGGAGAGCCCACCACCTCCCTAGGTCACTGGTTCCATTGTCGTACTGCTCTAACAGTCAGGAAGTTTTGCCTGATGTCCAGCCGGAATCTAGCTTCCTGTAACTTCAGCCCGTTATTCCGTGTCCTGCACTCTGGGAGAATCGAGAAGAGATCCTGGCCCTCCTCTGTGCGACAACCTTTCAAGTCCTTGAAGAGTGCTATCATGTCTCCCCTCAATCTTCTCTTCTCCAGGCTAAACAGGCCCAGTCCTTTCAGTCTCTCCTCATAAGACTATCTGGGCACACCAACCTACACACACCACATCACATTGGCTTGGGATTCTAAAAGGCAATTCAAGCACTACACACAGTTCTTTGTACAGTGCTTACCCGCTTTGCGAGATCCAGGAAGACTTGAGTATAAAACAGCTGGTCACTATCGCTGTCAAGGCCCTGCCAATCTGCCACAAGCTTGTTCAGATGAGAAGCGTAACCTATGAACCCTGAAGAAAGAGAGAGTGCAGGTTCCTTTTCCTTCTTTTCGTCCCAGAGAGTGAAAAAGATCCTCTACAAAGCCATGTTAGATACCTAAAAGCAACTGTTGTCAATTCTTAACAAATAAGCAATACAAATAAAGTTTCTAACTTTTGCTGAACAATCTGCTGGTGGAGGCACGTGCAAGTTTTTCAGTTACACAAGGCTGTTCATCACACAAGAGGGAAGAGGAGTTGAGCAAATTCTTTCATAACAGGCCACTACTTAAAGCAATTAAAGGCACAATCCTATGCCGGATGAGGAATGCTGGAGGTGTAGGGCTTTTTTCTGTCTAAACTTGCATGGGATTGTGCCCTAAGAACATTTGCCTTTGAGAACCCACTTTGCTCTCAGGGATAACCAAGAGTTAAGTGCTCATTCTATTCTGCTAGATCAGCCTTCCTCAACCTGGGGCGCTCCAGATGTGTTGGACTACAACTCCCAGAATGCCCCAGCCAGCTGGCTGGGGCATTCTGGGAGATGCAGTCCAACACATCTGGAGCGCCCCAGGTTGAGGAAGGCTGTGCTAGATGAAGCGTTCTGTGTAACTGGATGTTTTCCACTTCTATACCAGTTGAAAAATAAAATCCCTTTAGCTGTTTTATATCCCTGCGAGCTGCGCCAGTACAGAGAAAGATCAAAAAATAGATTATTATTTTTAGGAAGATCGCAGGATTCCTCCAAGGCTTAGAATTCATTGTAACAACAACAACAAAATGGAGAAAGTTTCTAGACCTAATTATCATGAAGGAAATTGTTCATGGGCATTTCCTGCCAATGACTCCAAAATGGTAAGAGTTCTGGAGGTGGTCCCAGGGAGGATGGTGGCCAAATTTGAACCCAGCTCTCTTTCTCTGACTGCTTTTCCAACGCTCCACGTTCTAGCTTTATGCTTCAACCTTGCTTTCCAAACCGCCAGGCGGAAGGCCCCTCTCCCCTCTTACCTCCGGATCCAAGAAACCGTTTCCCTTCTCGGACCTGGGGGTACTTGGTTTCAAGCCTTCGGTCCGGGTAGATGAGCGTCTCCGACGAGAAGACGACTTTAGACTTGGCTTGTCTGAATTTTTTCAGGAGTTCCGCAGGCCCAGACGCAAAGATGACATCGTAGCTACAGCGGGGAGAGGAGAAATTAGGGTCGGGGTGAGGGGTAAATTGCGTTGGAGAGAAAATGAAAAGAGAGGAATAGGTAGACACCTTTCTTGGCGTTGCCAGGCTCCCTGATTTTTATTTCTTGGGGTTCTTTTTAGGGCACCCTTCAAAATATAATTATTTTTATTTATTTATTTATTTATTACATTTCTATACCGCCCAATAGCCGAAGCTCTCTGGGCGGTTCACAAAAATTAAAACCATCATAAAACAACCAACAGGTTAAAACCACAAATACAAAATGCAGTGTAAAAAGCACAACCAGGATAAAACCACGCAGCAGAAATTGATCGAAGATTAAAATACAGAGTTAGAACTGCAAAATTTAAATTTAAGTTAAAATTAAATGTTAAAATACTGAGAGAATAAAAAGGTCTTCAGCTGGCGACGAAAAGAGTACAGTGTAGGTGCCAGGCGGACCTCTCTGGGGAGCTCATTCCACAGCCGGGGTGCCACAGCGGAGAAGGCCCTGCTCCTAGTAGCCACCTGCCTCACTTCCTTTGGCAGGGGCTCACGGCAGGTGCTCCACAGCCGGGGTGCCACAGCAGAGAAATTAGACAGAAAAATTAGACAGAAAAAAAGTCTGACAACTCCCAGCTTCTAGCTGGGGCATCCTGGGAGTTGTAGAACTTCTTTTCTATCTTAACACGCATAACACGTTGCACCCTTATTTTAATTTTTATTTATTTATTTTTTAGCTGTGAAGCTGGGCACGCTTCGAAGCAAAGGGCTGCCTCCTAGTCCTATCTCCATCTTTATTTGGGTTCAAAAGAGTGGTTTTGAATTCCGAAGCTTGCCTTAGGCTTTTGGGCAAGTGACTTTTCTTTGAGCCTCACCAGTTTAGCTTCCGGGAAAAGAGTGTTGTGTGACCGTCCGTGCCTACCACGGCAGCCATTTTATGAATGGGCGAGCGCCGTTGCGGCAGCCATTTTGTGAGGGCGCCCAAGACATACGCTGAAAAATGCCAAAGATGTCCACTGACCCAAAAAGATCAGGCATCCCTGCTGAGTGGCCTAGCTACTCTTACCTCCAGTCTACTTACCTCTCTGTGAAAAGGATGACCAAATCTTCCTTGTCTGCATATTCTTCCAAAGCTGATTTCAAGAGACGGATCTTCTGCCCGCCTCCTGCCGTCTTCTCGTTATCTCCGCCATGCCATTCTTCGCCGGATCCCAGGACCTAGGGGTTTAAAGCAGGTTCATAATGAGCTTCTTTCCTCCTATTCCATTTCAAAAGGGTTAGTATTGGTAGATTTTATTGTGAACCGCCCAGAGAGCTCCGGCTATTGAGTGGTATAGAAATGTAATAAATAAATAAATAAATTTAACACTAATCTGATGGTAGCAGTTGACATCTGTTTTAGGGAAAGAAAAAGACTGAGGAGAGAATAGCTACGTAGCCTTCTATGGATGCTTAGGGGGTGAGCTAAACAGATGGTCCTTCAACTAGAGGGTTAAAACAGGTGTAATGTGTAATGAAGTCTTCATCGTATTCCATTTCAGTGGTTCGTGTTTGCGAGTTTTAAACTGATCCCAAAGTACCAAATGAAGTTGACTGTGGGGGAATGAAAACCACTGCTCTGAGAACAGCATAGACTGAAATTAGAATAAACTCATCAATAATAATAAAAGAGGATGTGTGTGTTCATCTGTCTGTCAGTGCCATAGCACCAAGCCCATGTAACCTAAGCACCTGAAACTTGGTATGCATAATAAGGGGACCTTAGGGGTGAGAACCGTGGGGTTGTTTCGTTTTTATATTGCATTAATGAATTTTAATTAATTTTAATGTGGTTGACGCCTACAATAACGTCTTCAGCAACTAGGGGGCAGACCTCCCTAATCAGAGCATAGCTTTGCCATTCATACAATGCGAAGCCAGGAAATGTTCGTAGATTCTGCCACAAAGTCGCTGGCCTGTCACCTGCCATGGGGCAGCCCTCCTCAGGGGGATCAATATTATTTCAGCCCCTCTCGGAATTCCCCATTCAGACCCCCTTCTGGCATCACCTTGAGGTCGTAGTTGAAGAATGCAGCTGATCTTTGGAAACGTCTGAATCCTTCCGTCTCCTTGGTGGCCACGGTAAGAACTAATAAATTATCTGGAGGGAGAAGAAAACACAAGGAAAATTACGATGCTAGGCTCCCGCTGAAGATAACCCTACCATGACTCAGCCCAACGTGTCCACTATATTCTTGCATCCGTCCTGGTGAGAAGCTCCTGTCCTTATGGAAGGGCTGTCTAAAAGGTCCCAGGTGTGATCATCAACATCCCCAGGTAAGGCTAGGAAAAACTCATGCCTGAAATTTGTTTTAAGCTTGCTCGAAGGCTTCGCTATATCAAACGAAGGGTTACATCAACCCATGCAAAGCCGGGCTCGTTTGCTAGTACAGAAACAAACCCTGGCGAAGATGGGGACCCTAGCTAGCATCAACCATGGTTAGAGTTGGTGAGGGTGCAACGTTAAGCCACAATTAAAGTCAGCAGAGAGAGTGGAGGATTTGTTCCGGGAGGGGGAGAGAAAACGGGGAGGGGTTTATGGAGGCTGTTTCTCGATTCTCAAGTTATTTTGGGGGAGCCAGGTGTCGTCTTTCTCTGCAAACTCCTGCTTTTGATGGGAGGCAAATGACGAGGCCTGCTAGGTAATCCACAAAGCTTTTATTAAGCAACAAACATCTCTTCCACCTGAAGAGAGTCTAATCCCTTGGAAACTTCCCTCTAGGCAAAACTATACAAACTAAGCGAGACAATTGTCCAATCAAGAACAGGAATCCTTTCCCCAAACGCCCGTAACTTCAGAGAGCCTGGTGCGGAGTCAGGTTCGGGCGCAATCCTAGTCGGACTGACTTTCTCACGCCTTCCTTCCACTCCGTGCGTTTTAGCTTCCGTCGGACCCTAGCATAAGCTAGCTTGTCGGGGTGCTCTCCTCCGGAAGAAGGCTCTCTTCCCACTGAGTGTGTAGGATTTGGCCTTGAGGATATAAGCTCTGGAGAGGGCTGACTCCCAGCTGGGAAATCGCCCGTGAGAGCTTTCTCCCCCACTGGTACAGGCTGGCTGGTGTCCGGCGGCGCCTCCTCTAGTTCTGAATCTGAGTATGATCGATCTGAAACACCTTCTCCGAAAGCAGGGGTTAGCCATGACACCAGGTTTGCCTTAGACCAGACACAAGGTTCTCCATTATAATTCATATCTCCAACAGAGGAGGGACACTGCATTGAAGCCCAGGTTTTTGGGATTCTCAGAGGCATCTGGGACCTGCTAGAAGCAGAAAACCAGGGCGGATGGAATTTTGGAAGGTAGATCTCACCTTCGGGCGGATGGGAAAGTGAAAATTCTCACGTCCTCTTGGATGGGAAAATAAAAGTCCCCCATCTCTCTCCCCCACTTCTTGGAAAACCCACATTAATGCCTGACCCCCACTCCAAAATGGTTATTATTATTCAGTGGAAAGCTGACCACTGGTCTCCGGGGCCAGCTGACGAGAACAGCAGTTTTGGAACTTATCAGAAACAGAGTCTGCAGCATCTAAATTCTCCAGCGAAGGGCAAGAGATGAAATAAAGCGAAACAGGAAGCTCAAAATATCAAGGATCTAAATATTATCCATCTGCTCGTCTGTGATGCCCTGACTTGGACTGAATCAGAGGGGAAAAAACAAGCAAAAGGCCAGTTGGCTACGATTTCAAACAGGAACAGACGTCTCTTTGTCAAAGCGGACATCTTCTTATTTTTCGCCAGATGCCATAGCTTACTTTTCGTTGCCTTTATACAGGAGCAGCAGACCAGAGATTTTGGCAAGGAATTTGGATATTATGACATTGCGTTTTGTCTTCTGTGGTTTTCACTTTCCGGCAGGCAAGCAAGCTCTGGGTTGCAGATTATGTAATTCAGACTAAATATATCACGCAGCTGTCGGTCACAGCTCCACTTTTGTCCTGTCTCCTTTCATGTCCACTTGGAAGCCAAAATTCTGAGATCTGCATTTGGTTCTTGCTCAGCTCCCCAATGGAAGAGGTGCCTGGATCCAGGACTGCTTTGTCAGAACAATGTATTAGTCATAGAATCATAGAATAGTAGAGTTGGAAGGGGCCTAGAAGGCCATCGAGTCCAACCCCCCGCTCAGTGCAGGAATCCACCTTATAAAGCATCCCTGACAGGGAGCTGTCCAGCTGCCTCTTGAAGGCCACTAGTGTGGGAGAGCCCACCACCTCCCTAGGTCATGGGTTCCATTGTCGTACCGCTCTAACAGTCAGGATGTTTTTCCTGATGTCCAGCTGGAATCTGGCTTCCTGTAACTTGAGCCCATTATTCTGTGTCCTGTACTCTGGGAGGATCGAGAAGATATCCTGGCCCTCCTCTGTGTGACAACCTTTTAAGACTTTGAAGAGTGCTCTCATGTCTCCCCTCAGTCTTCTCTTCTCCAGGCTAAAACATGCCCATTGCTGAGGCCTTTCAGTCTCTCTCCATAGGGCTTTGTTTCCAGACCCCTGATCCTCCTGGTTGTCCTCCTCTGAACCCGCTCCAGCTTGTCTGCGTCCTTCTTGAATTGTGAAGCCCAGAACTGAATGCAATACTCTAGATGAGGCCTAACCAGATCCTCAAATCCTCCTATACCACGGGGTAAGGGGGAGGGGCTGTGTCCCTCCAGATATTCTTGGACTCCAACTCCTTTCAGTTTGACCAATGGTTATGCAACATGAGAGTTGTAGTCCAACATCATCTGGATTGCCAAAGATTGCTCATCACTAAAAGCTTAAGAGGTATTTTTGAATATGGTCAGCAATATATAAATAAATATACGAAGCTCTTTTTACAATGTGGCTATAAACTGGGGGACTCCAACGTGTTCCCCGCAGATATCTCTCTTGGTACAGACTAGGCTTCCTGCGCCTGATATTTTTTTTAACTTTCTTTAGGTTTTTCTAAAATATTTTTATTTTATGGCTGGCATGTTGCAAAGCAAAGCACCATCTTTATTTCTAATACTACCTCTGGGACCAACATGGCGTAAACACGGGATTTGGCATTTGGAGTTTAAGCCCTCAGTCAGTTTCTTGGCCAATAAATGACTTGTCTCTGAGCCTCATCAGTTTTGCCTTCTGGGAAATGGGTATTTTTCCACTGCCCATCATGGCAGCTATTTTGTGAACGGAAAGGCCTCCTGCGGCAACCATTTTGTGAAAGTGCCCGCAGCACTCTCAAAATTCCAGCGGTGGCCACTGACTGAAAAAAAGGCTGGGGACCCTTGCGATAAACCATCCGTATTAATCTCCTGATGGGTTTCAAAAAAGCAGACCGAGGGTAGCTATTTCCCCAGCCTTTCCCTGCTATTTCCCCAGAAGTACATCAGTCGACGAAGAAGGCTGTGCGTGTGTGTGTCAGAAGAGAAACATGACTAAAAAGATTAAGGCCCAATAACCAAGAAAATAAGATCTGAAGTCATTTGGAGAAGAGAGAGAGGCCCTCCAAAATCCACTGCTTGTGTGAAAACTGTATGGTAAAATGCTGCAGTGGCGAAGTCAAGACACAGCTGTAGGAAAGGATCCAGCAAACTTTACAGTTGTTCTCAAAACTCTTTTATCCCTGCTGTTGGGTTTCTTCCACGTTCCCAAACACTTCCCACGACCC
Source organism: Elgaria multicarinata webbii (assembly GCF_023053635.1). NCBI lineage: Eukaryota > Metazoa > Chordata > Lepidosauria > Squamata > Anguidae > Elgaria > Elgaria multicarinata. The sequence continues at coordinate 17,793,137 of NC_086190.1, read as the reverse complement.
AGTTAACGGCCATTTCCGGTTTTCGACACCCTCGCCTCCGTTCAGGCACCGTACTCCTCTCCCAAACGCCCAGTTGTGGTCCCTGGAGGTCCAGAAAACACATCCAGATGCTGCAGCAGCAAATAACATCTGCTGTGTCAATCAGGGGGCTCAATGACACCGGATATGGCAAGTTGGACGCAAAGGAAAATGCTGCTACGTTGTATATTCAGGCTGCCCACTGTGGTAGTCTTGATGGATCTTTCAGGCCTCATATAGAACAGTACAGAGTATAGAATAGTAGAGTTGGAAGGGGCCTAAAAGGCCATCAAGTCCAACCCCCTGCTCAATGCAGGAATGTTCGACTGTCTTTGCAGAACAGATTTTAACCACCTGTTGTTCTCCCCCTATCAAGAGAGCAGTTAAATGCATATGGGGGAAATGATCTATAGGAGTTTTTAACTAAACGCAAAGCCCAGCTAGGAGTCATTTTTGAGAGAAGGTGGTAAATGCGTAAAGGAAAAAATGATTTGTAGCAGCTTTAAACTGAATACAAAGCGTGGCCTGGAGTCGTTTCTGGGCTGTTTAAACACTGCTTGAAGCAAGTTTGAGATTTGTGCTGAACGCTACAGCGGCCTCCCTGATGAACAGATGGAGGTATCATATTTCCGGGGAAAGAAGGTCTCACTGTGTAGGCTGCCAAAGTTGCTGGAATGAGGAAAAGCGAGCAGAGGAAAGACACTGTCCGTCCGTGCAAAGTTTTTTCTCTCTTGTTCTAAAGTCCTTCGATTTCTGTGCCACGGATGGAAGACCCCAGGGAGTGGTGGAGACACGTTTGTATACTCTGTAAAGAGCCCTGTTTGTTTTTTAAAATAGGATAAAAATGCACAAAGACATGGCAAGTGCCAGACAGCCTGCTTCTTTCAAAAAACGGCGTACGTGCAGGGCGCGATTTCAGATGGGGTGGAAATGGGTGTCCCTGCAACGGCTGAGACATGTATGAACAAATTACCTCTTGAGTCTATTATCTCAGGTGACCAGCAAGAACATATTTCCCCCCTGCAGAACGACGGAATTAAAATGTAATCGCCTTTGGCATTCCACCGGCGCGGCCATGGCACGGCTGGAAATTTCTGTGCATGCCAAACGTTTTCAAATATTTTTACAGCCTTCGTTCGGGGCAACTCTGCCACACTCCTTCCAGCTGTAGTTGCGCCTGTACGGGGGAAAGCTGGCGGGGACCCCTCCCCAAAAACTTTTGCAAAAATAATAGAATTGGAGTGGGCTGGCTTTTGGCCCCCTTCTTCAAATGAGGACTCTGAAGTGTGATGGGAGGAGATGAAGTTTCCAAACTGCCCACATACCCAAGACCACAATTTCATACTCTTGTATGAATTAACACGGCACAGATACCCTGTTGGCTCCGAACTTCCACTTATCAACACAGATTAAAATTTGGTGCACGAACACGCATTGAAAGGACGTACGTGGGAGGGAGAGGGGGGGAAATCCATCCTTCTACCTCCCTGGCACCATCCCGATTGCAATTACCCCAAATTATTTCCCCAAGTCTTAAGGGGAAACTATTTTGCGTCACTGCCCCCCTGAGCCACTCCGACCCTAAAATTGGGACCAGGTCCCACAGATTTCAAAGAGAACTCGCTCCCAAATCAGTCCTCAGCCTAGGCACGCCGGGGATGCACAGACAAACCACGGTAGCTATTCCTAGGTAACTCACACGGAGTGAAAAAGGCATGAATAACCGCAGTTGCGGGCAAGAGGGAGGAAGAGGAGAGGATCAAAGCGGAGTGCCCATCCCGTGGGGCACTGGCTGCATTGTCTTGCTTACCGTCCTGCTGTTTGGCACAGTGGGTCCTCTGGGTCCCTAGGAATAGCAGCAGCAGCAGCTGAAAGGAGAAGGACATGGTGAGAACGGGCTTCCTGCTGTAGGAGACCCTCTGCTTCCTTAGTTGGAAAAAGCAGCTTTTCGTGGAGTGACCCAGAGGCAGCTGGGACGCCACCCCTGCTCCACGAAGTCCCTCCCAGACATCCCGGGGCTTCTGTGCCACGCAATAAGCACGCCCCTCCGAGGGGCTCCTCCTCTCTCACAGCTTAGCAGGCCTGTCCCGTCCCCCCCCCCACCTCTCCTTCACCCCGTGCCCCTCAAACCATCCCGCATCCAGATCCTGAAGGTTGTGTTCAGCAGAGACAAAAATGCTACGCTCCAGAAACACAGGACTAATTCATTAAGAAGGTTGTTTTAAACTGGGAGGTACAAACCTCTGCTTGCTGAATTTTCACCTCTGGCAGGTTTCCTGAGTGGAACGAGATCATTGACTCCTCACCCACGAAAGACCTCAGGGCAAAGTGCCTCTGAGTGCGTGCAGAATGTTTTTTCCTTGAGTAGAATGAAACAGACGAACAAAATGTCTGTTACCACCTGGTTGTTTTATTGTTGCTGAGTTTGAACTCTGCAGATGCTCAGAGACACTTTGGCCCTTGTTTGAAAAATGGTTCTGTAAGGGAACAGGGACTCTGCAGATGCTCAGAGACTCTTTGTCCACTGCTCCTTGTTTGAAAAATGGTTCTGTAAAGGAATAGGAACTCTGTAGATGCTCAGAGACACATTGGCACTTGTTTAAAAAATGGTTCTGTAAGGGAACAGGGACTCTGCAGATGCTCAGAGACTCTTTGTCCACTGCTCCTTGTTTGAAAAATGGTTCTGTAAAGGAACAGGAACTCTGCAGATGCTCAGAGACACTTTGGCCCTTGTTTAAAAAATGGTTCTGTAAGGGAACAGGAACTCTGCAGATGCTCAGAGACCCTTTGCCCCTTCCTTAAAGAATATTCTGTAAGGGAACAGGGACTCTGCAGATGCTCAGAGACTCTTTGTCCACTGCTCCTTGTTTGAAGACTATTCTGTAAGGGAACAGGAACTCTGCAGATGGTCAGAGGCACTTTGTCCATGGTCCCTTTTATTAAAAAAAAAAGTCAGAGAGAGAGAGAGCATCTGCAAAGGGAACAGGCACTCTGCAGGTGCTCAGAGGCGCTTTCCCCACCGCCCCCCCTTTAAAACGATGCTTCTGCTTGGGGCACGGGCGCGCTCTGCACGTGCTCAGGGGCCCTGGTTAAAAAGACGCTTCTGGCGCGGGCGCTCTGCAGATGCTCAGGGGCACTTCCCCCCGCGGCCCGAAGGCGGCGGCCTTGGCCTTCCTCTCCCCCCGCCTTGCAGCGCTCCGAGGGCGGGGAAGCCGGGAAGGGGAAAGGCGGCCGCAGCCTCAGCCTCCGCCTCCGCCTCCGCCCCGGCCCTCCTCCGGCTCCTCGGCCCCGCCTCGCCGCCGAGCCGAAGGAACGCCGCCCTGGGCGGCTAGACGACGACGCGAGTCCGCCCGATGTCGCCCTGAGGCAGGGCCCGCTCGCTCGCTCTCCCGCCCGCCCGCCGACCCACCTGCCCGACTAGGCCGCGGAGCCGGGGACTCGCGTGGCGGGCCATGCCGTAGCGGCCGGGCTGGCGGCGAGGGCCGTCCCGCGCGCGCGCCCTGCTGCGCCCCCTGCCGCCGCTGCCGCGTCGTCCCCTGCCGCCTCCATGTGGCTGCAGCAGCGCCTGAAGGGGCTGCCGGGCCTGCTGTCCAGCAGCTGGGCCAGGCGCTTGCTGGCCCTGCTGGGCTTCCTGCTGGTGGCCTACTGGTACCTGGGCGGGGCCCTGCCGCGCCTCGTGGCCTGGAGGCCCGGGCAGGCCTCGGGGGGCGCGGCGGGGCCCTGCCTGCAGGCCGAAGCCCGGGCCTGGCAGGCCTTGGCCCAGCAAGGGGAAGCCAGGCTCCTGCAGGCCGGCTCCGGCCTGGCGCCCGACCAGGCCGGCTCGCCCCCGGCCCTGGTGGGCAACGGCTACCTGCTGCTGGACGCCGCCGCCAACCGGCTCTGGGTGGCCGCCGGGGGGAGAAGCCCGCCGGCCACCCCGGCCCACGCCACCGAATACGTGGCCTTGGCGCAGCTCCGCAGCCCGGCGAACGCCGTGGCCGAAGCGGGGGCCGTGGTGGCCATGCTGAAGGACGGGGCCCTCCGGGGGGTCCGGTGCATCCAGACCGGGCCGGCCGACCCCAGCTGCGTCACCGTCCGGGAAGAGCTGCTGGCCCACCGGGGCCGGCCGCACCTGTACCTGCAGCGCGTGGCCGTGGCCAACCCCACGGACCGCTTGGTGGCCTTCGAGGTGACCGGTCCGGCGGCGGCCGGAGCCGGCCAGTTCATCACCAGCATGGAGAAAGCGGGCGACCGGCAGTTCTTCCTCTCCTCCGGCCGGGTGTTGCAGCCCGCTGGCGACAAGGTGGTGCTGGTGGTCGTGGCCGCCAAGAAGCTGGTCAACCGGGTCCAGGTGGCGCCCAAATCCCAGTTCGAGGAGACGCTGCTGTCCGTGGTCCACACCTCTGAGCCCATCGAGACCTCCCGCTTGGAGGAGGCCTTCAGCACGCTCCGGGAGGCGGCCAAAAAGGAGATGTTGGAGGTCATGAGGATGAGGACGGAGGACTTGGTGCAGGAACACCGGCAGGCGTGGGCCGACCTGTTCATCTCAGGTGAGGGGTTGTGTCGGCTTGGCCCCGCACCGGTGGCTTTCCCTCGAATCCACAACCGGGGCCAGATCCGAGTTTGCGGGAGCTTCCGGCGGTGTGCTGTCTAGCGGCCCCACTCCGACTTCGGTTCATTGTGGTGGCCGTGAGAGCCACCGCATTCCCAATTAGCGCCATTTTACTTTCCCACAATCCCCTGGAGCAATGCTATGGCTTTCCCTCGAATCCAGGGCCAGATCTAAGTTTGCGGCAGTGTGCTCTCTAGCGGCCCCACTCCGACTTCGGTTCATCCTGCTGGTGGCGGAGAACCACAGCATTCCCAATCAGCGCTGGTTGCCACCATTTTATTTTCCCACAATCCCCCGGAGCGATGTTATGTCAGGGGGATTGTGGGAAATTTAAATGGTGTCTGGCACGAACCGGAACGTAACTGGGATAGGATTTGTCCGTTGAACCTTCACTTCCAACAGAGCTATGTGTTTGAGGACGAGATTTAGGAGGCGTGTGTAAACCATGCGTGTCAGCCTGTGTTTGTGTGAAAGCAGCATTGGGTACTCTGGATAGAGGTTATTCAGGAGGGTGGGTTTTGCTACTGCACTACTCATTCACTTTTTATGTATAGGAATGGAGGAGCTTCAAATCTGTATCCCTCTCGGGGTGGTTCTGCTTTTTATCACAGTGTCACGTGAATGAAAGATTCAGGAACCGGGGATACGTAATGTACCCTTGAAAGAAGAGCATGTGATTTGGATAATTCTGCTGATGCTTCAGTACCCTTCGTGGTACTTGTTCCCTTCGTGGATTTTAATTCTTAATCGTAAGCTGATTTGGAGATCCTTGAGGCTAAAAATTGAGGAATAAATACAGCAAAGGACAGTAAAGAAATGAGGCTAAAGGCCTTTATGTCCCATACTGAACATTGACTAAGAATTTCCTGTTTCTCCTGTGTGTTCAGTCTGATTAGGAGCCGCTTCTAAGCATATGCAGAGTGCTTGCTCCACTGACTAATTGCAGCTCACGTCCACAGAGCTGCTGTGAAACTTTTCAGTTGCTGGTTTCAGCCCTATGACTTTGCATTTTGCTCTCCTCCATAATAAAATGCCCTGTCAGGAGGGAGAGATTTCCTCTCTCCCTGAATGGATTTCGGCCTTTTAATCACAAGAATGACCATTTCTGATGTGACATTTTTCCCCCCACCTATAATTTGTCATGGGGCATTGCAGTGGATTTAACCTTAGGTCAAAAGAATCTCTCTCCCTCTGTGCCTCTATAGTTTGATGCTTGTGATACAGTATTTATTCTATTTATATTCCCCCAACCCCGTTCCAACAAAAATGGCACTGAAGCTGGCTATTTTTGTATACGTGGGGTGATACTTAAACTTTTTCCAAGCTACTTTGCCCTTGGATTTCATAAATTTCTGCCTAGTAAAGGCAAAATATGTAGGTGGCTTACCTAGGTATGTTGCAAGGCATATTTAAAATCGAAGCCATGGGCCTAAAGAGGTGTTGCAACTCCTAGTTGACGTTCCTTCTTTTATACGTGTTATTCATCATTCTCAGTCTTGTGACAAAGGGCCCTTTGTTTACATGCAAACACAGGCTTCCTGCTTCCGCACGCCTGTAAATTTGCAGCTGGCTGAACCAGAATAGTGTAAGCAAACTGGGGTTTAGAACGATTCAGGTGTATGTCCACCCCTACACAAGAGGAGCCCTTCTGGATCAAAATGAAGGCCTAGTTACCCCAGCTGCCTTTGGGAAGCCCACAAGGAGAACGGTGTGTGGGTGGAAGGCAGTAGCCCCTTCTGCATTTGTTCCAAATAAACTGGTCTTCCGAGACAAGGTGCCTCTGACCCTGGAAACAGTACAAAGTTTGTTCAGCCTTTGCAAATTGCTCGCTCTCAATCAAGCTTACCTTGCAGGATGATCATTAAGGAGAAAAATCATTTTAGACTTGTATATTTATTCTATTTTATGTGTACACTGCCCTGAGATCCTTGTGATATAGGGCGGGATATAAATGCTTAAGTAAATAAATAAAATGAATTAGTAACAGGTAACATTTGTATAGCTCATTTCGAAGGGTTCAAAGCACCTCCCGGTAAACCAGGAAGGCAAAACCTCAGGTCCAGAGGAGAAATCTGGCCTGCTTCGATCCCAAGCCCAGATGGCCCACGACCTCTTCCGCTTTCCCCAATTTTTTTGGGGGGGGGGTGTTTCCTGGTGTTTGTGCATTCTGAAAGGTTGAAATGCCTTCTCTGAACCCTTGATTGCTGTCAGTAAGAGCTTTCTGCTCAAAAAGGGTAGTATTTTTGTAAATTGGCCCACTCAGGGTGACCATATGAAAAGGAGGACAGGGCTCCTTTTTGTATCTTTACCACTTGCATAGAAAAAGGAATTTCAGCAGGTGTCATTTGTATGCATGCAGCACCTGGTAGAAATTCCCTTTTCATCCCAACAGTTAAAGCTGCAGGAGCCCTGTCCTGTTTTATACCTGGTCAAGATGGCAGAGCTCCTGCAGCTTTAACTGTTGTGATGAAGAAGAAATTTCACCAGGTGCTGCATGCATAGAAATGACACCTGCTTCGATGCAACTGTTAAAAGATACAGGAGCCCAGCCCTCCTTTCCATAGAGTCACCCTACTTTTGCGTTTGACCCCGGCCAACGCTGGAATCCAGGGGTTGCTCTGAAAGGAGCTTTGGGGCTGAAAGAGGTTCAATACCCCCGTCGTAAACTTTACAGTGGCCTTGTAAAGTCCGCTGTTGTCACCCATGCTGCAGTTGTGGGGACTCTTTGCTTACTGGAGGCCATCCAGCGAATGTCTGACTGGGGTGAGAATTGAATTTCCCAGCTCACGGCTTCGTCACAGCAGATCAAGGTCTAACCCTTGAGCGATGGGGCAAAGGAAGGCGATATCTCTAAATAATCCCTTCTGTTTTCCAGGGGTTGAAATGAGGAAGATCACCGATGCTCACACCCCCTCCAGCGACACCGTCAACATGACCTTGTACTACGTCCTGTCCACCACCCCGTCTCCCCTTCTCGACCCCCTCCTCAGCAGTGAGGAAAGGGAGAAGATGGAAGCCACCTTGAACTACGCCGACCACTGCTTCAGCGGCTACGCGACGATGCACGCCGAGAACCTGTGGCCGGCCCGGCTGGCGACGGTGCCCCAGGTCCTGCAGCTGTCGAACCTGTGGAAGCTGACTCTTCAGAAACGGGGCTGCAAAGGCCTCGTGGCCGCCGGGGCCCACGGCGTCATGCAAGGCATGGTGCTGAGCTTCGGGGGGCTGCAGTTCACCGAGAACCACCTCCAGTTCCAGTCCGACCCGAACGTGCTGCAAAACAGCTACTTCCTCCGGGGCATCCATTACAACAAGGACCTGATCAACCTGGCCGTTCTGTTGGACGCCGACGGCAAGCCCTTCCTGCACGTCTCCGTGAAGTTCCAGGAGAAGCCGGTGAAGCTGTACGCCTGCGAAGGAGGCTGCACCAACGACCCCGTGGAGCTGACGTCGGAGCCGCACGGGCACACCTTCCCCGTCATGGTGACGCAGCCCATCACGCCGCTGCTGTACATCTCCACGGACTTGGTGCACCTCCAGGCCCTGAGGCACACGCTGCACCTCAAGGCCATCCTGGCCCATGAAGAACATATGGCCAAACAGTACCCCGGCCTGCCTTTCCTCTTCTGGTTCAGCGTCGCCTCCCTCATCACTCTTTTCCACTTGTTCCTCTTCAAACTCATCTACAACGAGTACTGCGGTCCGGGGGCCAAGCCCCTCTTCCGGAGCAAGGTATAAACCCAGCCCGGGACTTGAGTGCCTGATATTGAGTGAACTGAACCCACCCCTCAGGTTTGAGAGCGTTCGCCTCTCCCCGCCGCCCTGGAAGTCGGAAGTATCGGAGCTTGGAATGTCCTGCGGATAAGCAGCGTGCGTGCAAATGTGTGCGTGTGTGCGCACGCACGTATGTTTACTTTCATAGAAGGCAGCAGGAACTCGACGGGAGATTTGTACCACGCAGGGGGGAGTCTAAAATCAAGGTGGTTTTAAAAAACGCACTGTCTGCTCCTATTAAAAAAAAATATTGAGGGTGAGTGGGTGCACAACCGTAGCATTCCTGCTCTTCAGGGCCCTTTTCCCAGACTGCAGTTGCTTCAGAACGATTGTGTGACGATTGTGTAAAAAGTAGCACGCCAGCTAATGGCCCGAGCTCACTGTGTTGCAGCTCCAGTGTCCCTGTTAGAAGGGATCTGTTCGGCTAAGATCTCAGCTGGCATGAAGGTCGCTTTGCCTTGTAGACAGATGTGCACAGTTACCCTGAAACAATTGTCAGGTTTGGGGGTGGGAATGTGGCCACTGCTTCTTGTAAATTGACCCGCTGTAGGGTGTCGGGGAAGGGCAGGCTTTGCTAGAACTCTTGGCGGCAGTAGGACTTGTGGTTTTGAGTTATTATTAGATGCTCCAAGTTAATGGTGCAAAAAGAATAAGAGAGGAACCAGAGGTGAACAAAGAGTGGACCCCCTTGAGTCTGCCTCCAATACAGTCTAGTCCAGAAAGAAAGAAAGAAAGGAAGCTCTCCTTGGCAGGTGAAATGTTCAACGTTTAGTGACAGCAGCAGAGAAAACAGAAAACTGGAGGAAGGCGTGGACGTTGTCGGTCTGTTTTCTTCTCCGGAGGGAGGGGAGATAGGAGCTGAAACAGAGGGGAGCTACAGTCTTAACTGGGCGTGGAGTTTGAGCTTTGCGCTTTCCGCGAACATTATCCGTAGACGAAGGGTAGGGGGTTCTGGAAGTTTAGTGGGTTTGGGAGGGGAATAAATCATTGGCTTCGAAGACCAGGGTTCAGTGTGAAAGTATAGGGTAGGAAGATGGTGCATCTCCTGCATGGTAGAGCAAAGGTGTCCAGAAGCTCTTTCCAGCAAGTGCTCTTTAAGTACGATTCTTTTTAAAAAAAATGCAACAGAGGGAGAGAAGTCCTTTGTATATAGTGCGTGCGAACTACTGGAATCCTAGTTCTCTCTTGATCCGCTTCCGTGCGCGTTTCTTGCTCCTGGAAAATCCAAGCCTCCCATTGCTTCCGCACCTCCACCCCACTTCCCATCGCTCTCTTGTTAAACGTTCCCAGCCCAGACTGCAATTCCCATCATTCCCGCTGGCCATGCGGACTGGGAGTTCCGGGATTGGCAGTCCCAACGCATTTGCAAGGCACCCGGTTGGGAGAAGGTTGTGTTTAAACCACCCCGAAGCAGTCGGTACACAGAATTGCCGTTGGTCCCGGCAAAGCTGCCGACGAGCGATTTATCCACGGTGGATAAACTGTGCTGGTTGAGAAGCTTTGAAGCTTTGACAGCTCCTTCCTAGCAGCTTCAGTACATCTCATCCCATTGGGAGCCCCACATTCTTGGAAGGGGCAACCCGCGAAAGCGGAGCCCCGGACGACAACTATCAAACAGTGCAGTTGCGCGTTACTAAATTCCGGGAGTGCAGTTGCGCATTATCAAATTCCGAGAGTGCAGTTGCACATTACCGAATTCCGGGAGTGCAGTTGCGCATTACCAAATTCCGAGAGTGCAGTTGCACATTACCGAATTCTAGGAGTGCAGTTGCACGTTACCGAATTCCGGGAGTGCAGTTACGCGTTACTGAATTCCGGGAGTGCAGTTGCGTGTTACCGAATTCCGGGAGTGCAGTTGCGCGTTACCGAATTCCGGGGACTAAGCAACCCAGCACCTTCCAGATGCTCTGGGCTACATCTCCCATCATCCTTGACCCTCAGCCGTGTGGATGGGGCTGAAGTCCAAAACACCTGGAGGGTACCAGGTTAGCTAGATCTTGCCAATAAAGAAGGCAGAAATGCGGCCCTACAGAGATGCCTTCACATTTCCCCCCCTCTTCATTTTTAAAAAAGGAGTTTTGCAGAATGTCCGACTTAATCATTAGGAGCAGCTTGGCTTGCTCACGTTAACGTGGTTCAGAGCTTGTGTGTGTGTGTGTGTGATTCAAAGATAGCCCAGGAAAAAGATGAACACGGAGCAGAAATTATATCCGATTGAGTGTCTTCTTTTAAACTGTGACATGAACGGTGTGGCATAACAGTTCTCCCCAGCCTGGTTCTCTCCAGCCCCAACACATCTCGAGGAACTGGGCTGGGGAACCCTGAACGACGCCTTGTGCTATTAACTGAACCAAAAGATCTCTTGAGTGAGCGAATGAAGGAATAATATCTCCTGGATGCTTTGCATGAGCAACCCAGCAGTGGGCAAAGCCCGCGGGGGCCCTTTGAGACAGCATTCCCTTTTGTGCCTTCTTGGGAAGGGGGAAATGGAACTATTGGTGGTGATTCGAGGATTTATAGTAGCGCTTGTGTGTCTTTGCCTTGTGCGAATCTGTCTTCTTTTCAAACCCCCGTGTCTCCCATTAAAATTTACTCTTCAGTGGAGAATACTTGAAAATGACATTACGGCTTTTTATTTTGAAGCTTAATGTTGATAAGAAGTTAATAAGTAACACCCCCCCTTTTGTTTTTAATTCTTTCATCCGCAGACTTAACCTAATTGGAAAATTCCACTTTTTCTCTCTCATAGCTGAATGTTCCCCTCGTTTCTTGTGTGTACTTTAATTTATTGTTAGCGGATTTGGAACGTCGATTCTTCGAACTGCAAGGCTACTTCGAGAGTGAATAACAGCCAATTAAGAATGTATATGTATCTCACACTTTGATCTAGTGCTGGTAATAGGGGTTTCTCAGCCTTCCTGTGTGCAGAGTGTACAAAATAGTCAAGTTTAATTAACGTTATGGGGTGAAATGAAATGTTTGTTCTTGTTCTAAACTTGTTGCAAAGGTTCCGGATCGCGGGGAGGCAAATTTGGTGATTTGAACGCCATGGTTGTGATTATTTTAAAATACCAAAGGTTTTGGGTTGTCGGTTTTGTTTTTTTTTAAAGGAAATAAATACCTTTCAAATTTACACAAACTGGGCCTGTTGATTCTTCATTTATTTATTCATCCCATTTCTATACCATTTAGTATCTTAAAACGTCTAAGCGGTTTGCACCAGCAAAACATAATGCAATATTAAAAAAAACCAACGTAAATAAATGCATTCAAACATGACAACAACAGCAATACAGAGTAGTTTCAAAGTCCATTACAACCCAGGGAAAGGCTGAGTAAACAGATAACATCTTCAAGAGGCGTTTACCGCTCACCTGTCGAACCAGAGCTTGCCTGCCGCTACTGAAAATGCCTGCAAACCTGCTATTACCTGGTGACGTGTTGAGTCTTGTTTTGCCTTCGGCTTGGTGAAGTTACCAGCTCTGCCTCAGTGATCCTGGCTGTAAAAGGGAAATAATCGAGAGCTGCATTCACAAGGCTAGGCCAGACGTGAGAGGAAGGTAGATCTCCAGGTGTTTTGGACTTCAGCTCCCAGAAGCCCCTTGACTGCTTGGCTAATCATCAAGAATGCTAGGAACTGTAATCTAAAATACCTGGAGATCCATTTTCTGCCCACCCCTGAGTTAGACATCTAAATAGCAACTATGTCGTCCTGTGCCTATCCTCTGTAACATCTCTGTTCGATTATCCATCTTCTGAAGCTTATTTTTCACCTGTCTTTCACTCCTTTTGCATTCTCCTTTCACTACTTTTTACTCTCGCTTTCCTAACAGCTTTAGTTTAACTCAGATGGTAAGAGAGGCTTGATAGCACATTGGGTATAGCGGAGCTGATTCTTTCCTCGCAAACAGCATCTACTGCTTCAGAGAGTTAATCAGCGGATAGAATCATAGAATCATAGAATAGCAGAGTTGGAAGGGGCCTATAAGGCCATCGAGTCCAACCCCCTGCTCAATGCAGGAATCCACCCTAAAGCATCCCTGACAGATGGTTGTCCGGCTGCCTCTTGAAGGCCTCTAGGGTGGGAGAGCCCACCACCTCCCTAGGGAACTGGTTCCACTGTCGTACTGCTCTAACAGTCAGGATGTTTTTCCTGATGTCCAGCCGGAATCTGGCTCCCTTTAACTTGAGCCCATTATTCTGTATCCTGCACTCGGGGAGGATCAAGAAGAGATCCTGGCCCTCCTCTGTGGGACAACCTTTTAAGTATTTGAAGAGTGCTATCCTGTCTTTTCTCCATCTTCTCTTCTCCAGGCTAACCATGCTCAGTTCTTTCAGTCTCTCTTCATAGGGCTTTGTTTCCAGACCCCTGATCATCCTGGTTGCCCTCCTCTGAACACGCTCCAGCTTGTCTGCCTCCTTCTTGAATTGTGGAGCCCAGAACTGGACGCAATACTCTAGATGAGGCCTAACCAGGGCCGAATAGAGAGGAACCAGTACCTCACGTGATTTGGAAGCTATACTTCTATTAATGCAGCCCAAAATATCATTTGCCTATCTTGCAGCCACATCACACTGTTGGCTCATATTCAGCTTGCAATCTACAACAATTCCAAGATCCTTCTCGTTTGTAGTATTGCTGAGCCAAGTATCCCCCATCTTGTAACTGTAATCATCTCTATTTCTCATGGCCCCACATCTATTCATCAAAGCACTGATTATCCACTGGTGCCGTTGACACTTCCCCCCCTTAACTTAATTGCCACGCAGGGGGCAATTTTCAAGGGGGAACTTCAACTGGGGACAAAATGGTCCATTCCCCCCACCCACCCACATGCTGCAATCTCTTCTTTCCCCCAAAAATCTTCCCCTGCATGGGAATTATTTATTTATTTATTAAATTTATATCCCGCCCCATAGCTGAAGCTCTCTGGGCGGTTTACAAAAGTTAAAAGCAGTGGACATTAAAAAAAAGTATACAAAATTTAAAACCATCAAAAAATATAAAAACAACAGTATAAAACAGTATCCATTTTAAACAACAACAGTTCTGTTGTCCGTTAAAAAACAAACAAACTTAGCCTATGTTGTTAAATGCTGTTAAATGCCTGGGAGAAGAGAAAGGTCTTGACCTGGCGCCGAAAAGATAACAACGTTGGAGCCAGGCGGGCCTCGTCAGGGAGATCATTCCACAGTCGGGGCCATCACCGAAAAGGCCCTCTCCCTTGTTGCCACCCTCCGAGCTTCCCTCGGAGTAGGCACTCGGAGGAGGACCTTAGATGTTGAGCATAGCGTACGGGTAGGTTCATGTCGGGAGAGGCGTTCCGTCAGGTATTGTGGTCCCAAGCCGTGTAGGGCTTTATAGGTTAAAACCAGCACCTTGAATTGGGCTCGGAAACGTATAGGGGAGAAACTTCTTTCAAATGGTTTGGAAAGACCTGCGTCACCTAAACAGTTTCCGGGAGCCTTTTTTGGGAGCTGAGAAGCAGGATAGAAATTCATTAAATAAATATGACCGTGTGTGTGTGTGTGTGTGTGTGTGTGTGTGTGTGTGTGTATTAGCTTATACGACCATGATATATGGAGGTTGGAGGAGAGAGCAGATTTGGGACAATAGGTTTTGCTCATCTCTATCTCCACGCTTGCCTTCCCCAAAGAGTGAGCCATTGGTACCTTCCAATTGCTGCTTTTGGAAATCAAAGAGCTGTAGAGGAGATTTCTCTCGGCCTCTTCCTGGAGTTCTCTTTTCCCAGTTCCTGACTTGGGAAGGGTTCTTATGTCACCGGCCGGCAGCCAACGCCTCTTCACCTCCTCGACTTCGGTCAAGGGGAAACCCAGCCCGAGCCAAGAAGGCAAGAAGGTACCCCAGATCCCGGAGCGAGTGAACTCTTGTAATGAGTTCTTAACCTGCAAGTAAGTGCTAAGAGGACCAGCAAATGACAAATTCATGCTGAATTTTATTGATGGGAGAAGAAAGCAATGACTCCCTGTGGAAACACCCAAAAGCCCTGGGGCAACACCCGGTAGAATATTTTGGGGTGGGGGATTTATTTATTTATTTATTTATTAAATGCCTTTCTATGCACTGGATAAATTGTTCTCACTAAAACAGCCTCCTGATATTAACTAACGAAATTGACCAATATTTGGTGAAATGGATGGAATTCAGAGCTTCTTCTTTTTTTAAAGAATATTTTTTCCATTAAACCTCTTTTCAAGGAGAACAACCCCAAAAACCTGGATTTCATTATACAGGGCAGACGAAATGTATTCCCACTCTACAAGCCTTCTGCACGGGGCATGTTTTTTTTTAAAAAAAATCATCTTTAAACCCATTGAGAAATTCAGTTGTATCTACTAAATAAGACATACTGGTCAAGAGTCTATTGAAAGCATGAGGGATTTATTAACATTAAAAACAAGAGAGAAACTGACTGCAATTCGGAGTACTTTTCATTTACGCGAACTTATTTGCTCTGTATTCCTCCTTTCCCCTCCAACAATATGTATTTGTTGTAGAAAATAATACAGATCTAAAGATAAACAGGAACTCAATAGCAAAGGGATATTTTCTGCAAAAATTCCACCTTTAAAATAATTTGAGCTTGCTAAATATTTCTTAATGCGTTTTGTGAGTTATTGCCAATTTGCACTTAAAAGTTGCCGAGACAAACGGAAAGAAAGAAAATATGTATCTCATAGATGTATGCCGTTTTCCCCTTTCAAGATTCTTCTTTACTGTTTTAAAAAATTAAAATGGCTTCTGATTACATTTGGAGTCTTGTTCCAGGTCACGTCAACACAATGTCTTTCTAAACCAGTTTAGATGTGATATGTTTCCAAGATTCAAAGCCTCTTCCCCAACCTTTGGACAAGAGTAACTTAACAGGAAACCATGAAAGAAACCTAGAATGTATTTCATTGAACAACAAAAAAGAGAGAATTTTTTGCCCAGCACAACCACACCTTGTGAGATACATGTGTGTCTAACTTCACCTCTGCACTCCCCCAAACATTAATCCACTAAACTATTAGAGGTTTTCACTCCAACAGTGATCACAAATACTGAATTCTTGCATCAATATGTTTTAATATTTGGAAAAGGAGGGTGCAAACCCATTTAAAACCTATTATTTTTAGATGATGATCACAGAGTTTTGAAAAATACCCCAAAGTCATGGATATTATTCAGAGTAAGTATTGCTTTGTTGGTCTAAAACTCAAAGTACTGTAGCAAATTGGCAAATATTCCCTTTTTTTTCAAGAAACAGCCAGCAAATTCTCGATCCTGTTGCTACGTTATATTTATGGTAACTCTTGTGATAAAATTGGCGATCAATCTATCTCTGTGCATCTCAGCTTGCCAAAGGATTTGTTTTTTACAACTACAAATTGTAAACCGTTTTCATACATCTTGAGTGGTCTTGAGTTACTTACTAACTTGGTTATTGATAAAATTGCAAAGAATTTGCAGGGCCAAAGCAAAACCTTAATTGTTAGGTGTTTTGGGGATGGAAGCTAGGACAGATAAACCAGTTTCAAACCAGGTCCTGCTATATTACACAATTATTACACAATATTACCACAGAAGACAGGAGTGTGTCCTAAGAGAAACAGACGTCCTTTGAAGTGCAGATAGATTGAGGTGGAAATGCTAAGCAAAAAAATAAAAATGGGATCATCTTTTTTAAAAAATAAGGTTACCTTGATCTCGCTCTTTCGGCCATCTTGATTATGTTGAAACATTTGAGAATACTACAGAGAAATACAGCCTTTAAAATAAAAAATAAAACCACCTTTTAGCTGTTTTAAATGGGTGGGTTTTTTTTGTTTTTTTTAAATGTACGTTAAAGATTTTATATTACGTTTTATTACGTTGTGTCTGGCGTTGTCATTTTTGTGAACTGCCCAGAGAGTTTTGGCTATTGCGCGATACAGAAATGAAATGAAATGAAATGAAATGGATGATTGAAAATGCTTTTCTTCAATGGTCAGGGAGACCATTCTGGGCAGTGCTGGCACCAGGTTTTGGGTGGCCCTTGAAGAAGGGCTCCCATCCTCAGTGAACGTAGCTTCTCACCACAAGTGTGGTCTGGGCCAGAGCGAGAGACAGGTGAACAAGCAAGTTGCAATGGTGTCAAGGAGAAGCAAATCTAAACAGCCCAAAGTCATAGAATCCTAGAATAGTAGAGTTGGAAGGGGCCTCTAAGGCCATCTAGTCCAACCCCCTGCTCAATGCAGGAATCCCCCGTAAAGCATCCCTGACAGATGGTTGTCCAGCTGCCTCTTGAACCCCTCCTGAGGTGTGGGCTCTTGGCAAATGCCCAATCATTTCGACCCTTGACGCCCTGATTCTGACTGTGTCTGCAACCATCTACGTCTCCTAAACAGACTCATATTTATTTATTTATTTATTTATTTATTTATTGCACTTATATACCGCTCCATGATGGATCTTTAGTCCAACTCTGGAGAAAATGACATTCCTCTCTGTGTCATAAAAGGCAGGCAACCTGATCTAAATGCAGTCTTTATGTTGCACCTCAGCAAAAACACAGAGGACGGAAGGTACTTTGGGAATTCTGTTCGGCTGCGATTGCAGGGTGCGTAAGATATAAATAGTGAAGTCTGTCAGTGGTGCAGGGGAAATACTGACACGTAAGGACAGGCGAATCAATCAGTTTTGCTGTATTTGCATTTTTTAAATCTCAAGTTCTTTCTCTCTCGAATGTGAAGAACTTTCCACGTTTTGGTAAATTCTGATTAAAAACAAACAGAAACTACATTCCTACCCATCTCAGCAGCCAAATGCAATAAGGTGCATCTAATTCTTAGCATGAGTAAGTCCATGATGTGGCTGATGGCCACAGAGGTGTTAAAGAACACGTAGGAAATCAAACCCAGATTTTTAAGAGCAAAGTACTCAAAGCCCTGGAGCTGGACTGACACATACGTCAGTTTCAGTTTCTCAGTTGTTGTTGTCATTATTATTATTATTCTCAGTTTCTTTTCCTTCAGAACATGAAGAACGTTGCGAATTTTGAGCAAATTCTTATCAAAAACCGAACGAACGAAATTCTCCCCCCCTTCCTACTTACACATAATCAGAAAGAGTAAGAAGCATTTGAAGAAGAAGAAAATCTCGAGAGCCAGTCTGGGGCATATTGAATGAGTTAGGTGAAGGAAGGAAGGCTCGGGTTCAAATCCCGGCTCAGCCATGAAGCTCACTGGGTAACCTTGATCCATAAGGAATTATTGTCAGTATTTATTTCATTTCTATATCGCCCAATAGCGATGGGAGTTTATTATTATTACATTTATATCCCCTTTTTTCCACTTGCAAGGGACCCAAGGTCCTCCTCTTCTCAATTTTAGCCCCACAACAACCCTTTGAGGTAGGATAGGCTGAGAGTGTCTGGCCCAAAGTCACCCAGTGTGCTTCACGGCTGAGTGGGGACTCGAACCCTGGTCTCCCCAGTCCAACGCTCTAACCACTACTCCACACCAGCTCTCCATACTATAATAATGTGGGAGTGCCGTCAAACATATGAACTGGAGGGAAACCATTGCAAAAGTGCAATGTACTGAGCAAGTTCCCTCTTCCTTTCTCCAGGCGTTCGCCCCCCTCATGCTGCAGCGCCAGCAAGACGGTGAGACGGGTCCTGGCCGCCTGCCTGGTCTCCTTGCTCACCCTGATGGGGAACATCTCTCTTGATTTAAGCAAGACGCTGGAATCCTGGAAGAAGACCGAGGAGGCTCTCGCTAACTTACCGCCGTGTCGGAGCCTTCTGGCTCTCCACCTCGTCGGTTTCCTCCAAGGTGAGAAGACCCGGCAAAGGTGCTGTATGGAAGACGGAGTTGGAGGAGCTACGGAGAATGCATCTTTGCCGGAACGCACTTTGGAGAAACTAGCCGTTTTCTGCAAGGAGTCCGGAGAGGACGTCCACCGTGAGAACCGGCAGTGCACAAGAGACCCTGGGTGTGATGCTTTCATCGCTGAGTTCAGGAAGAGGCTGAACAGCACCCAAGCGGCGGACATGGCTCTAACGCAGTCCAGGATTGTTTCGGAAGTCCTGGAGACGTTCGGGAGCCCCGAGGAGGATCTCGAAGTCATGAGGTCAAACCCTGATTGGGTGGACGTGGCCGCTCTCCGGCTCATCCTCCGAACGAAAGCAGCCGTACTGAAGTCCCAAGAGATGCCGCCGTCGCCAGAGGCTATCCAAGCAGTGTGGCATCAGCTTTCCACCATCTTCACGTACGCCGTTTTCGCATCAGACAGCATCCGGGAATGTTGGGCGGAGAACCCAAACTTCTCCACCTCGTTTGCCCCATACGGAGGGCTCCTTGTCTTCACTCCCGCCGCGGGCTCCTCGCCGTTGCTGCCGGGAAAACCTCTGCTTGAGGAGTTCGACTCCCTCCAGGCCTGCCTGAGGGAGAAAAGCCAGAAGAAACTTGGCCAGAAGTCCAGAGAGATCCTTTCCTTGCTCAGCCTCAAGATCAGCCTCTTGGCCATCGCTGGCCTCATTTACCCCATCGTCCTGGTCTCCTTTAAGGAGATGACCGACTGGATCCAGAATTACGCCCGGAGCCTCAAGGAACGGACGGAGGACTTGAAACGGGAGCGGCGTTTGGCGGAGGACCTCCTGCACCAGATGCTGCCCAAATCCGTCGCCAACCAGCTGAGGCGGCGCGAGCACGTGGAGGCCGAGAATTATGAGCAGGTAAATCCGCCGGCATCCCTGACAGATCCTTTTACGGAACTCACCTCGGCCCAAACCGGAACCCGGAACCCATAGCTTTTTGCTCATGGAGGCTATCAATGGTTACGAGTCATGATGGATACATATCGCTTGCAGGGAGTGTCGAAGTGGTGAGTTTCGAAGTGCAGGTACTCATCCCCCTTGGTCACGTCCCCACGGAGAGTCAAAAATGCAGACGGCGGTGTGGATATATATCAGCAAACCAATTCTAGCCGGTTTGATCCCCTGCAAGAGCAGGGCTTTGGTCCAGGGAATGGGTCTGAATTGCCCTTTGAAGCCCAAGCCCTTGACAAAATATATATATATTTTGCACCGCAACAAGGAAAAATCCGTTTCCCCCAAAGCTCCTGTGAGGATTTCAGCCAAGCTCAGAGGCAATGGAGAAGTCTGAAGGGGGTGGCAGGTGATGTCAGCATCCCTGCTAAACAAATGCTCCTGGGATTTCAACCCTGCGAGTCCTGATTCCGCTATGCCACTACTTCCAGGATCAGAGGCAGCCTGGCTCCATAGGTCACTTGGTGGGGAACACAAGAGAGAGGCTATATTTGAGCTCGTGTTCTATTTACGGGCTTCCCATTCAGGCACCTGGTTGGGCCATTGCGGGCCCCGAATGCTGGATGCGTTAAGCGTCTTAACGTCCGAATTCAAATCCAGGACCACCAACCTTTGGCTTGATCCAGCTCAGCTATTCTCGCGTTCAAACGCCGTCTCTTTAAAAGGCCTGATGGGAAAGAGAGGGTTACCATTTTGATGCGGTACTCACGGGAGAGCCAAGGAGCGGATTGGGCCCTCCTTGAAAGCCATTTGCCCCATCCGTAGAGCCTGCTTGTTGCGATTGTGTCTCAAGGACAGCTTTGAAACGCAGCTTCCGACCCACTCCCAAAACCCTGTTTAGAAAATGTTACCTTCGAAACCAAACGATGACTCCCCTTCAGATCTGATTGGGCCATAAGCAAAGTCCTCGCGTGCCGCTAATCACATCTAATTGCTATCTCCTTCGTCTCTTTCTCTCATCTCCTTTGCTCCCAGGTGCTCAACTGCTGTCGCCTTCTCCCCACCCCGCGACTGAACATTTTGCATTTCGGTCGAGAGGGAAGCGTCATTAACCTAAACGAGGCCTTTAATTGGGCAATTACTCTGGGCCCGTTCAGAAGCAGAGACATCAAAGATGTACCCCAACCCCAAACAGAGGAGGGATTGGAGGAAAACACCTGGAAATAATTATGGCAAACACTGGGAATTTAGAAGAAGCGTAGAATCATAGAATAGTAGAGTTGGAAGGGGCCTACAAGACCATCGAGTCCAGAAGATGATGATGATGATGAAGCAGGCAGTGTTAGGCTAGGGGCAGCCATCTCAAACTTGGTGTCTCCCAGATGTGGGAATGATGGGAATTGCAGCCCGACACGTGTGGAACGTTGGGATGGGCTTTCAGATATGGCTGGAAGAGTTATTACACCATAAACAAGGGGGTGTAACAGGGGATACCTTCCCTTACTTTCCTCCAAGGACCTACTAAGAATCATAGAATCGTAGAGTTGGAAGGGGCCTCTAAGGCCATCGAGTCCAACCCCCTGTTCAGTGCAGGAATCCACCTTAAAGCATCCCTGACAGATGGCTGTCCAGCTGCCCCTTGAAGGCCTCTAGTGTGGGAGAGCCCATGGCCTCCCTAGTTCATGGGTTCCATTGTTGTACTGCTCTAACAGTCAGGAAGTTTTTCCTGCTGTCCAGCCAGAATCTGGCTTCCTGTCACTTGAGCCCATTATTCCATGTCCTGCACTCTGGGAGGATCAAGAAGAGATCCTGGCCCTCCTTTGTGTGACAACCTTTCAAGGCCTTGAAGAGTGCTATCATCTCTCTCCTCAATCTTCTCTTCTCCAGGCTAAACCTTCCCAGTTCTTTTAGTCTCTTCTCATAGGGCTTTGTTTCCAGACCCCTGATCCTCCTCGTTGGTCAGAGGTGATCCCCAGATCAAGGGTTCGTCAAACATGGCGCCAGGCCTGCAGGTGGCCTAGGAAACCGCCCCCTCTGCCGGGGAGACAGAGGTCATCCAATCTGTCCCTCTCTGGCAGGTGACCATCTTCTTCTCGGACGTCGTGGGCTTCACCGCCATCTCTGCCTCCTGTACCCCGTTGCAAGTCGTGGAGATGCTCAACAACCTCTACATCTGCTTCGACACACGGATTGAATCGTACAACGTTTACAAGGTCAGCCGTGCCCTTCGAGGGGCGGTTGCAGGGGACGGCAGAGGGGAAACCAAGATGGGCCAAGGTGGAAGGCAGGGCCGTAATATACATCGGGCTACCTGGGGTGGGCTGGCAAATGGCGCCCGCTTCCAACTCCATTACCATTATTAAAATGATCATAATTCTTATTACTATTATCATTATTGAAATAATCATCACTATTAAAACCACATTGAAATAAAAGACAGGTTTGGCTATTGGACGTTATCGAAATGTAATCAATAAATAGATAAATGTTAAAAAGGATCATTCATACGGTTATTACTAATAAAATTACCATTGTCATTATTATTTTTATCTTTAAAGGCAAAAGAATACCCCGTCATTGCTATTAAAAGGATCAGCATTAAAATTATCACTGTTAATATTATTACTAATCAAATGATGATGATTAAAATTATAATTACTACTAAAATTATCGATGTTAAATTAATAGAATTACTGAAATTATTATTGGGGGAAAGGGCTGTGGGTATCTGGGGGACCGTGAAGAGGTGGATTTGACCCCCCAGCCCAGCCCAATGGTAGGGCCGGCACCGTCAGCTGCCTCACTGTGCCCAACTGGGCTCCCTGACGCCCCCTTTCCTCTCCTCCTTCTCTCGGCTGTACCAGGTAGAAACCATTGGTGATGCCTACATGGTGGTCAGCGGCTTGCCCGAGAGGAACGGCACCAAACACGCCGACGAGATCGCCAAGATGGCTTTGGACCTGGTGGCTGCTGTCCGGCAAGTGGTGATTCCCCACATGCCCACCGGCAAGCTGCAGTTACGAGCCGGCATTCACACAGGTGAGCAAAAGAACAGGTGGGGGGTGATGGAGAAGCCGGATAACGGGCTCAAGTGACAGGAAGCCAGATTCCGGCTGGGCATCAGGAAAAACTTCCTGACTGTTAGAGCGGTACGACAAAACGTCAGGAAAAACGTCCAGACTGTTAGAGCAGTACGACAACGGAACCAATGACATAGGGAGGTTGTGGGCTCTCCCACACTAGAGGCCTTCAAGAGGCAGCTGGACAGCCACCTGTCAGGGATGCTTTGAGGTGGATTCCTGCCTTGAGCAGGGGGTTGGACTTGATGGCCTTGTAGGCCCCTTCCAACTCTACGATTCTAGGATTCTAAGATCCAGGAAGAAATGGCAACCAGGAAGGAAGCAACACTGCTCAACTCATCAGCCACAAACCTGACGTCGCCACAATTTTTGCACGGAGAGGCTGTATTATTTATTTATCTAAATCTAAAAATGCTTCTCCTAAGGTTACTGCCTGTAAAAGTTTTAAGCTGTAATATGCTGGTGTTTTGGAGGCTTTTACCTTTGGCTCCGCCCACCACTGAAATGCGGCCCCCCGAGATGGAATTCGGCCCTCGGGCTGAACGAGGTTCAACACGCCTGATGTAAATCGTTGCCCATTCCTGCTCACTTCCTCTCTGGGAGTCCAGTGTCTCCAGTCATAGACATCTCTCTTTTCAACACCGCTTGGAAGCAGAGCATTCATTAGCTACTTTTTGGGGTTCAGTCTCTCAGACTCTGTCTCTCCTTCCCCTCCTGACGTGAGTCCTCCTCTCTACCCACAGGTCCTTGCGTGGCCGGCGTGGTCGGACACAAAATGCCCCGTTACTGCCTCTTTGGGGACACGGTGAACACGGCGTCTCGCATGGAGTCCACCAGTTTACGTGAGTGCCCCACATTTCTCCCGTACGCACCCCTGTTTCACGAGGCGGCCTCCTGCCTGGCTCGGTCTGAACCAAGATTTGGTGGAAGGGGCAAATGACAAACAGAAAGATCTTCTGAGCATGTGCAGAACAACTGCCAGCTGCCCACATGCCTGAAATTAGGAAGGTCTGGAGTCAGTATGAGACAGACTTCTATGAGCTAGTACAGCTTGTGACCCTCTATATGTTTTGGCCTACATAGGGCTATCTTTGGGCCTAGTCCGGAAACTTCAATTAATTCAAAATATGGCAGCCAGATTGGTCACTGGTGCGCCTAGGGGTGACCACATTATACCAGTTTTAAAATCTCTTCGCTGACTGCCAATTAGTTTCCGGGAGAAGTATAAAGTGTTGGTTATTTATTTATTTATTTTATTACATTGACATACCGCCCCATAGCCGAAGCTCTCTGGGCAGTTTACAACAGTTAAAAATGGTAAACGTTAAAAAGTATACAAAATTTTAAAAACCATCAGAAACATAAAAACAACAGTATAAAAACAACAATTCTGCAGTCCATTAAAAACAAACTTAACGTTGTTAAACGCTGTTAAAATGTTAAAATGCCTGGGAGAAGAGAAAGGTCTTGACCTGGCGCCGAAAAGATAACAGTGTTGGCGCCAGGCGAGCCTCTTCGGGGAGATCATTCCACAGTCGGGGGCCACCACCGAAAAGGCTCTCTCCCTTGTTGCCATCCTCCGAGCTTCCCTGGGAGTAGGCACTTGGAGGAGGACCTTAAATACTGAGCGCAGTGTACGGGTAGGTTCATGTCGGGAGAGCTGTTCCATCAGGCATTATGGTCCCAAGCCATGTAGGGCTTTATAGCTTAAAACCAGCACCTTGAATTGGGCTCGGAAACGTATAGGCAGCCAACGCGAGCGGGCCAGAATCGGTATTATATGTTCAAACTCCTTGTTCCAGTTATCAATCCGGCCGCTGCATTTTGCACAAGCTGCAGCTTCCGAACCGCCTTCAAAGGCTGCCCCAAGTAGAGGGCATTGCAGTAATCTAACTTGGAGGTTACCAGAGCATGGACGACTGAGGCTAGGTGACCCCTGTCCAGATAGGGGCGTAGCTGGGCCACCAAATGGAGTTGGTAGAAAGCACTCCGTGCCACCGAGGCCACCTGACCCTCAAGAGACAGAGATGGTTCTAGGAGAACCCCCAGGCTACGAACCTGCTCCTTCAGGGGGAGCGCGACCTCATCCAAAACAGGTTGAACACCCACCATCAGGTCAGAAGAACCACCCACTAACAGCATTATCACCTTTAAAGCCCTACATGGTTTGGGTCCAGGCTACCTGCGGGATCGCCTTCTCCCGTACAATCCGCTCCGCACACTCAGGTCCTCTGGGAAGAATCTACTTCAGTCAACAAAGACTAGGCTGATGGGTATTACCCAGAGGACCTTTTCCTCTGCTGCTCCCAGACTGTGGAATGGCCTGCCGGAGGAGACTTGTCAGCTTGACAGTCTTTTTAGCATTCAAGAAAGCTATCAAGACTGATCTCTTCCGGCAGGCCTATCCAGTGGGATTTTAGGATGCTTTTAATATGGGTTTAGGATGTTTTTAACAGTGTATGCTATGCTTTCAATCAGTATTTTATGCTTGCTGTTGTTCTCCGCCTCGATCCAATCGGAGAGGCGGGTAAGAAATTTATTATTATTATTATTATTATTATTATTATTATTATTATTATTATTATTACAACTTCCATGAGCCCTAGCGAACATAGGTCATGGTGAGGGATTATGGGAGGCTGAAACATTTGGAGCGCTACCAATTACCTACGTGTCACCTAGAAACTTCCCTCAGCTGCAAGACGTTTAGCATGGGGTCAAGTACCTGATCTGAGGCCTCGTATATAATCTGGAGGCCTGGGATTGGATCTCTGATGTCACCTAACATCCAAGGCTAGGAGGATTCTGGGTTGTATGGCGTGAAGATCTCGGCCAGCAGTGTGAGTTTCACGTTTTCGAGGGCCCATGCAGGTGAACAATTCAGGTTGCAATGGTGAAGAGAAGGAGAAAGTGCAGGTGGGGTTTTTGCCAGAGGGCTCCTGCTGAAATGTGGGCCCAGGGCCCAGGCCCAATCGTGCCTACCTTTGACGCTGGCTACGTCAGCAGGCATGGCCTGCAACGCTCTCCTTTGACCAGGAGATGGCACAGGGACAGCGCTGAACTTAACGAGGTTTTTAATTTCCGCAGCTCAGAAGATCCACATCAGCTCCGCCACGTACCTTGCGCTGCTGGAGGACAACGCCTACGACATCGAGCTGAGAGGGGAGATCGAAGTGAAGGTGGCAAAAGCTTCTGTTGTTGTGTTTTACTCAGGCAGCCCTCCCCCCGCCTGCCCGCCCGCATGTGACATGTGGCTAAAGGAAAAAAGAAAAGGAAGAGAGGGTGATCGCTTCCAGGCCTGCTTGTGGCCATCAGCTTTTCTCTCCAGTGAGCAGCTGATCAGAGATAAGAGTGTTCCCAGAAGGGAAAGCTCTTATCTCCAATCAGCAGCTGATCAGAGATAAGAGTGTTCCCAGAAGGGAAAGCTCTTATCTCCAATCAGCAGCTGATCAGAGATAAGAGTGTTCCCAGAGGGGAAAGCTCTTATCTCCAATCAGCAGCTGATCGGAGTGTTCACCTCCACAACGGAAGAGGCCAGAGCAAAGGAAGAAGCTGATGGGTTGCATAGAGAGCTGTGAGAGTTTCCCCATCGCTGGACTAAAAGGGAAAGAAAATAATATATCTGTATCTAGAACATAAAGAAGGACAAGTTCCCTGCCCCAATTAGGTTACAGTCAAAGAGAAAAAGGACATCAGTTGTTTTCACTGAGGAAAACGACGAGAGAGAACAGCTTATTACTGAAAAAATATACCTAAAGCTAAGCAGAAAAAAAGGTAAGTTTAGAAAACGTATATTGTTTTAGGGACATCTTATATCCTTTTAAGTCATGTCCAATGCTTCTTAGCTTATATTTTCCTCCCATTTGGTCTTGTTTCCCCCCAAAATGGACTGTGAGGACAGCATAGACGAGGCAGTTAGAGAAACGAGAGGGTTTTTCAACTAATTCCATAGCATCAAAATGGTTTTTTTAAGTCAACGGCACAGAATTAGTTCTGTTTCCCGCTGAAATAAATTGCTTTTACTGCTGCTTAATGCTGCAACTGCGCTCTCAGCGAATTGCACTCTCTCTTTTGCCCTGCCTCTGTTCCTCCACGCTGGTGGTGGTGGCAAACCTCCCTGTTGAATTTCTGCCCATCTTCCAGGCATTAAAAACGCGGGAAGCCTTCCAACACAGACCTCGGCTAGGCTGAAGGTATTCTTTTGCATCTGTTTCTTATCCTGCGCAGGGCAAAGGGAAGATGAAAACTTACTGGCTACTTGGGAATAAGAATTACAGCGTCCAAAACGACAGCTTGGTGTGCCACTGGAACCCGGCGTTATCTCGGAAAAACACGGGAGGGAGCCACACCTCGGTCCAGCACGTATGTCTATCCGGAGTGCTTTCCCCAGGTGGCCACGCCCCCTCTGCCCAAACTGCTCAAGGGAAGAAGGAAAGGAACCTCTCATGCAAGCACTGAGTCATTGCTGACTCTTGGAGGGATGCCAGCTTTCGCTGATGTTTTCTTGGCAGGCCTTATAGCGGGGTGGTTTGCCGTTGCCTTCCCCGGCCGTGATTACCTTTCCCCCAGCTAACTGGGTACTCATTTTACCGACCTCGGAAGGCTGAGTCGACCCGAGCCGGCTGCCTGAAACCAGCTTCCGCTAGGATCGAACTCAGGCCGTGGGGAGAGTTTCAGCTTCAGAAACTGCTGCTTTACCGCTCTGCGCCACACGAGGCTGCCAAACATTTGGTAATTTCCCATATTTTGTGCAATTCCCCCCCCCCCCCACATTCCAAAAAGATGGATGT
This sequence comes from Elgaria multicarinata webbii, assembly GCF_023053635.1. Classification (NCBI taxonomy): domain Eukaryota; kingdom Metazoa; phylum Chordata; class Lepidosauria; order Squamata; family Anguidae; genus Elgaria; species Elgaria multicarinata. The sequence goes on along the minus strand of NC_086190.1, from coordinate 17,766,133 downwards.
TCCAGGACAGTGGGCTGAACACCTCTTTAGTAATTCCAGCGCTACGTTATAGAATCATAGGGTCAGATCTAGCCATTTCTTTATTTTATTTATTTATTCTTACATCGACATCTCACCTTTTCTCTTCATTGAGGAACCGAAGGCGGCTTACGTAATCCTCCTCTATTTTATCCTCACAACGACGACCCTGTGAGGTGGGGTTGGGCTGAGAGTCTGTGACCGGCCCAAAGAGTCGTAGAATCATAGAATCATAGAATAGCAGAGTTGGAAGGGGCCTACAAGGCCATCGAGTCCAACCCCCTGCTCAATGCAGGAATCCACCCTAAAGCATCCCCGACAGATGGTTGTCCTCTTGAAGGCCTCGAGTGTGGGAGAGCCCACCACCTCCCTAGGTAACTGATTCCACCGTCGCACCGCTCTAACAGTCAGGAAGTTTTTCCTGATGTCCAGCTGGAATCTGGCTTCCTTTAACTTGAGTCCATTATTCCGTGTCCTGCACTCTGGGAGGATCAGTGTGGTGAGAACCAGTGTGGTGTAGTGGCTAAAGTGATGGACTGGGAGACGGGAGATCCGGGTTCTAGTCCCCGCTCGGCCATGGAAACCCACTGGGTGACTTTGGGCCAGTCACAGACACTCAGCCCAACCTACCTCACAGGGTTGTTGTTGTGAGGATAAAATGGAGAGGATGACGAGGATTATGGATGCCACCTTGAAGGAAAAAAGGCGGGATATAAATGCAAGAATAAATAAAATAAAATAAAATAAAAAGTCACCCAGTGAGCTTCCACGGCTGAGTGGAGATTAGAACCTGGATCTCTCAACTTCCAGTCCAGTACTGTAACCACGACACCACACAGCCTCTCCTTGAATCATAGAATAGCAGAGTTGGAAGGGGCCTACAAGGCTGTCTAGTCCACCTCCTTGCTCAGTGCAAGAATCCCACAGCTACAGCTTCGCTGAAAGGCGTCTGCCCAGTCTCTGATGCAATACCTCCAGCAAATGTGTTTGAAAACAGGAGATGTGAATGTACCTTTCTCCAAGTTCTTTTTTCCCCTCTTTTTACATCTGACAGTCCAGCACAGGCACGCTGGGTGTACCATTGAGCGAGAAAACCCCGGTCCCATCGGGTTCCATCGGTCGGGATGGAACCACACTCGGCTTACCTGGCTCAGCTGTTGAAGATCCGAGCCGAGAAAGAAGATCTCGCCTTGGTCTCAAAGAGAGCCTTGAGATGAGTCCTCTTCACACTTCTGGAGCCCCGTATCCTAGAGAAGAGGAGAGAGGCCCAGACTTGTTGAACCACGGACGATACCACCCAGAGTGTGAGAAGCCGTCGCTGGAAAAGATGGAGAACTTGCCTGGGTTTGTGGATGGCGTGTGAATTGGGAACACGCCATCGGTTTTCCCATGGCCCCCGAGATTCCAAGACACCTATCCCCCCAAAAACCCACTTTTTTTTTAAGTGTCTAGCTGTCATTTTGGCATCTGGTTAGCTCGAGGTAGAGTCTTAGCTAGTGGTAAAATGGGTCCAGCCACCTGGAGAAGGTATATAAAAACATAAGAAAGCCCATCTAGAAGAAGACCAAAAGCCCAGATTGGTCTCAAACTGGTCCACCAGTTTTGCCCTGACCACTCTCTGGTGGCTTTTGTAGAGTTTTGTTTCCTGAATTCTAAAAAGCTGAAATGCCTCATGGATCACCCAATCAATGCGGCTTCTTTTATTCAGGGAAATCTCACGGTGAAAAGCGTAACAGTTACACACTTCCGGAAATACTTAAAAGCTGATCACAATGGTCAGAAAGCTTTTAGGCTCCGAGTTAACGTACAGTCAAAATGCTACTCTCTACAATAGGCAGCGAGAACAGCTATAAGCTAAAATATTGGGTTTTAAAAAAATATTTGGCTGTAGCCATTTTGCTTTTGACTCCACCCCTTTTTGCTTCTGGCCACGCCCACCACTGGGACGCCACCCCCAGACGCTTCTCTGAAACTGAATTCGGCCTTCTGGCTGAAAGTGTCCCGTCCCCCCTTACTTCTATTTAGTCCAACATTCCCACAATGGCTCACCAGATGTCTCTGGAACCTCACAAGGAGGACAGGCAGAAAATGGTATCATGTTATTGCTGGCTTCTAGCATGTGGTACTTTGAGGTATACTCTGTCTGAACATGGAGGTTCTATGTCTGGACTAAGAACGGCTCTCTAACAATGGCTGCTCAGGAGTGTACTGCTACCAAACCTTGACATTCCAGATCCGTTTCCCCCAATTTGTGCCCTCCAGACATCAGCTCCCAGCAGCCAGCATGCCTAATGGTCAGGAATGCTGGGAGTTGTAGTCCAAAACAGCGATAATACCCATTCTGCCCCCTATCAGTTCATGGGATCCTCTGAAAATATCAGGAACAACTTCCTGACTTTGCTTCTTTCCTCCTCCCTCCTCCTGTGTTTTCCTTTTGTGTCATGCCTTTTGAGATTGTAAGCCTGCAGGCAGGGTCTGTCTCATTATTAACCATTGTAAGCCACACTGGGAGTGCTTTTCAGCTCCCGAGCAGAGTAGAAATGCTTCAAATAAATACATTAAATGGGTAGATTTAATGTACGCACTCCAAAAGTCAATATAATTTGGCAGTGAGAGGCAGGAAGCATTTCTCAGCTATCAGAATATTAGAAGCAACAGTTGTAATGCAAGGAACAATTCATTTGAAAATGTTCGTACTCATTTCTTAAAACACACATACACATAATTTAAATAATTAGTTTTTAGAGTAGCCTTCTCCAGTTTGGTGCCTTCTAGGTGTATTGGACTACAACTCCTATTATCCCTAGCCAGCATGGGCTGGTGTATCTTGAGGCCACCCGCTTGGAGAAGACTGTTAGAGAAGTTTGTTCTTCATTTGTTCCAAATCTCTTGACAATGATAAAGAGACTAGTGTCATCTTGAAGGCAAACAAATTTATTACGGCTTTCCTGGACTTCATTGTCAGATGACAACAAACAAAAGACTGAAGTGTGGGATAAAACGGAAGTTTAGTGCAAAACGTTACAATCTGTGACAACTTAATTAAAGCTGAAATGTATGCAAAATAAGCATGGCAGCCCTTCACAACAACCACACGTGACAGCCACACAATCAATGTTGCTAAGTAAACGAACACCTGTATTGGGAGAGGAAACCGTTGTCCCTATTGGGCCCTGAAGACATAGAATCAAACTCTGTAATAAGTTCTCAGTCAGCTCTTCCTATCCACAAATGCTTTTGTTGCAATGTGTTAGTCTCTGAGGTGCCACAAGCGTTTTTGTTGCTTTGTGGTTCACACCACGGCTCTCCGCGCTTAGGAAATTCACAAAAATCAGAAGAGGCTGTGAAACCCAAGCTGCACTTACTCACAGAGACCAGGAGGTGTCAGCCAAGGCCTAGCAGGTGTGCCCCATGATGGATTTATTTATTTTTTAAGGAAATAAGAGCTTTTTTATTTCCAAAGCCCTTCCCTCTTTTAAATCTGGTCACTCTAGTATAGCTCCTGCAGCTTTAACTGTTGTGATGAAGAGGGAATTTCACCAGGTTCCCCATATAGACAAATGGCACCTGCTGAAATTCCCTTGTCTATGCAACTGTTAAAGGTACAGGAGCCCGGTCCTCCTTTTCATAGGGTCACCCTAGTGCTCAGTCTCCGCCACACATATATTGTAAGGTGACCATATGAAAAGGAGGACAGGTATCCTGTATCTTTAATAGTTGTATTGAAAAGGGAATTTCAGCAGGTGTCATTTGTATGACTGAAACACCTGGTGAAATTCTCTCTCCATCACAACAGTTGAAGCTGCAGGAGCTATACTAGTGTGAGCAGATTTAAAAGAAGGCAGGGCACCTGCAGCTTTAACTGGTGTGATGAAGAGGGAATTTCACCAGGTTCTCCATATATACAAATGACACCTGCTAAAATTCCCTTGTCTATGCAACTGTTAAAGATACAGGAGCCCGGTCCTCCTTTCCATAGGGTCACCCTAGTACAACCCCATGAACGGCACTTAACCAGATACAAGATTTGGCCCAACATTTGGCAACAAGGAAGCATGTATTCTGTCCACCCCGAAGGCCAGATTTGCCCAGAAAGTCCAGTTGCTGATTTCTTTCAATGTGGGTCTGTTTTGGCTGGAAATACAAAGCGTCATCAGGCGGGTGGAATTTCGCGTTTCCCTACTGTTGCGATGGCCTCCTGCTGCTGTCCCGCAACAGCGACGGTCTTGTTACACGGGGAGAGAAAGAGGAAGCAGCCACGACCACGTGGCCCATTCAGGGACTGTTTTTATCCCGCCGCTTTTCCTGCACTCTGCAGGAAACGGCGGCACATTCCATTTTTTAAAAAAAGACGGATTAACAGGGGTCTATTTTGCAACGGAAAAAGGAGCGGGAGGCAAACGCCGTCGTCTAAAGGACACGCGAAACTCCATCAGCGTGCAGCAGGGAGCATATTATAAAACACCCGTCTGATGACGCTCGCAGTGTGAAAATGTTGCTTTTGCTTTAGAAAGGAGAATGATTTCGTAAAAACCCCGTGAACGTTCAACGAACGAGAAACAGAGATGCGTGGTTGGAACTCGCCAGTTGCCCGGCATACGACCGGGCAACTGGGGAGTTTTGACGGGGAGGGCAAATTTCGTTGCAGGGGTTGCCTTTATATAGTTCATTCCCTTCTGGTCTGACCCAGGGCACCGTATCCATGTGCCTTTCATGAGCTAGACGCACAGGAATCTGGGGCTTCCTTTCGCACAAACACCTCCAGCTATCAAGCCCAATATGGGTCGAAATGAGGAAAGGCGACGAGGGAGGGGAATATGTCACCACTTCTCCATGTCAGATGATGCCACGGCAAGGGCGCCCGAGTGACTGGGATCACGTCGCCACAGGTCACCTGGCATCCACGCGGGCCCAAACACGTCCCCGGAAAGAGGGGAATGGAGGATTTTCCTGGGAAGGACGGATCGCGGAGGGACGGAATGTGCCGGCTAAGGTTGCTCTCCTAATTTGGGGGGGGGGGATGTGGAAGGTGGAAAGAAGACGCCCCACAAAAATACATTGTTTCATGCCCTAAGAGGGAGAAAGATCAGAATAACCTCAATGGCAAAGCCAGCGCCAAAGGTAGATATATTTGGGCACTTGTCAGGGGCCACTATCAAGTTGCGCCTCTTCTTCACCGTGGCGACCTGCTTCTTCACCTGCCTGTCATTCTGGCCCAGACAACGGTGGAGGTGAGAAGCAGGAGCAGGAGATGCCATGGCATACGTCCTCACTGGCTCACTGCCTGCTCAGCAAGCAAATTTGAGCAATCATGGGCAGCGTCGAGGGTAGGCATCTTAGGGCACTGGACGGGGGACCACATCTCTTCCAGGGGCCCAGTGACAGCCTGCCAATCAAGCAAGTGATAGCAAAGTTGAGAATGAGGCGCAAGAACAGCTGAACCAGAAGTCTCTTCGCTCCCCATGGACCGTTTAGCCTGGGAGCATCCTGGCTTCCCCTAATTCTTTGGGACTGGAAGCCCCTCTGCCCCATAAAATAGCAGGGCTTTCGACAGGCGTCCAATCTACTACCCTACATCAAGCTTGGTTACATGAGTGGGCCAACATTTTCAACCTTTAATTAAATTTGTGAACCGCCCAGAGAGCTTCGGCTATTGGGCGGTATAGAAATGCAATAAATAAATAAATAAAATAAATAAACCTTTGGCTCAACGATAGCTGTCTGCCAGGCTGTCATTGAGTCAAAGGAGGGCCAGGATCTCTTCTCGATCCTCCCAGAGTGCAGGACATGGAATAACAGGCTCAAGTGACAGGAAGCCAGATTCCGGCTGGACATCAGGAAAAACTTCCTGGCGGTTAGAGCGGTACGACAATGGAACCAGATACCTAGGGAGGTTGTGGGCTCTCCCACACTAGAGGCCTTCAAGAGGCAGCTGGACAACCCTCTGTCAGGTGTGCTTTAAGGGTGGATTCCTGCCTTGAGCAGAGGGTTGGACTCGATGGCCTTAAAGGACCCTTCCAACTCTACTATTCTATGATTCTATGCCACCGTGGTCTGTTGGATGCAAGGCAGTGAGCATCCTAGAGGAGCACAAAAAGAAATTTATTGGAGGAAAGGCCGGTGCGTTTCGGCCCCTTGCTTTTTATTAGTGCCTTCTTCAAACATGTTTATAGGATCCTGAGGTTATTCCCACTTTTTTGTGTCTATCATAGTCCCAGGGCCGGACGGTGTCCATTATGACTGGTTGGACGGAAGGCAGAGCAGTTAAGCCTAGGCAGAGAGGTCACATTGTACAAAAAAGGGAAACTGAGGCAAATCACGCCTGCAAGACAGAGGACTGGGGAGTGGGGAAGAGGCACACAGCTCCCCTCTGGGACCCACACTTTATTACTCCAGCAATAACCCCACTGCACAGAGAAGAAAAACCAAGACACGTCACTTCAAGATCATTTGTGCAAAGCAGGACATGATCTCTCTTTTACCCCATTCCATGCTCTATTTTAAATTCCCTCTCCCTCTCCTTTTCATACTTTAAGCACATGGGGCCCCAATCCAGATGGGCTCCATGTGCTTAAAGTACGCAAAGGGAATTGAAGCGTGAAAAGGGAATTGGGAACTCATGTGGTTGTCTTCGAACTTGGCTTGCGGGCTTCCTAGAATCACTTGCTGGGAACAGGATGTTGGATTGGGTGAGATCCTTTGTCTACACCTGCAGGGCTCTTCTACTGGTCTTGCGCTGGGAGATATTGTCCCAGGAGACCATTCACACATGTTTACCAAGGAGCCTTCACCCAACAGTTGACATCATTCCCAGTTGGGCTTTCGGATGTCCTGTTGACCAGTTACTATTTGTGGTCCAAGCGACGGCGTAATGGATCAGCAGGGCAGCCCATTAGCCGACCAAACCTGGCCCCAGAAACGAGAGCTCGCCTAATTACCTGGACTGGGGGAAGGCACCCCAGAGGTGAGCTTGCAGAAAGGGTGGGCAGGCGGTAGTTCATGTATCAAAAGGGGCATCCGGAATGCCGCCACCTTCCAAAGGTTGGCTTTGTGTCCCATTGAATGAGACAGACAAAAATGGAAACGCTTTTCAAGCCCAACAGGCCTCCACGAACATGGCTAATTAAAAAACGCCCCTTGAGTGGGTCTTGCGAATTTCGGCAAGAGCCGGAGAGGAGAAAGGGGTGAGTTAATTTGAACTAGGAGCCGACGACTACAATAAGGGGGTCTTGTCAACATTCGCGCCAGAAGTCAACATGTTCTCTTTACGGCTTGCCTCAAACATTAGTAAAAGAGCAGGTCTTCTGGGTCGGAAAGCGTAAAGATTCGGTTGCCAGATCCCCTAAAATATTCCTCCTCTGTTCGATTCCAACAAATAAGTCCACTGGTCTTAAACTTCAAAACGATGTTTTCTAATCCTAACATCCAATTTGATAGAGGAATTATTTCAAATTTATTTATCCCCCCCCCAAAAAAAAAGCTGGTGCGTGAAGGATGTGGTCATTATATGTTGCTGTGAAAACACTGCTCAGATTTGGTTGTTTTGCGCTCCCAGGCCTTTTGAGATCTTTATGTCCCTGCTGCATCACTGGTGATTTTAACTGAGAGATAGGGAATGTGTCATTCTTAAAAATGTTGGTGGATTGCAACTCCCATCTCCATGGGATATGCTGTCTGCGGCTCATGGGAGTTGTTGTCCAACAGCTGTCTCCCACCCATGTTTGAGCTTCTATATTTACTGACTATTTTCACTGCTGTGAAATTTTAAAATGCCTTGCGTTTTATTACGCCGGTATTTGTGTATTTGGGTCTTTTAAGGTTTAAAAAATGGTATTACTGTGTTTTTAATTGATTTCGTATGAAACTTGTTTTATAGGCGTGTAACCAATCTAAATAACAAATAAAAATATATCTAATGAAGTAGGCCTTCTTTGAAATTCCCCTTTTGGGTCATTATTTTTTGGGTTTTACCTTGACCCTCTGGACGACTCGGTCTCCATCATCACGGCGAACGAAACTTGGGCGGGTTTCCGGATCTTGCTCGTTGGAGATATTGTTGCCTATCTGGAGTAAATCTTATTCTATTTCCAGAAGGTGTCACTTTGTTTTTTGCAGAGAGGGAAGCTAAAATTAGAGGCCGGCGGGCCCGTTGTGGCTTAAAAAACACCTTGGAGACACCTCCCACCCCGATGTTTTGGAAAGAGACTCTTCAGTCCGGAATGTGTCGCTGGAAAAGCTTATATGGCCAGCAACAGTGACGTCACGCACCGTGGCTAGCCAATGCGGGTTGCCCAAGGAAGAGGAGGATTTAGGGGAAACAACGAGAAAGGAGTGTTCTGGAACGTGGTCAAACTACTGTGTATCGGCAGGCGGCTAAGCAGAGCGCGGGGTGTGAAGTTGATATGCCGGCAGGCCAACTTCTTAGTTCAACTAGATAAAGTTAACAGCCAGCCGAGATAGCTCCATAAACTATGCTTTTCTGTTCAAGTTCTTGGCCTTGTGTTGCTTGGCGATTAATAAATTTGGGGACCTAGGTCCCCAATCTGCATTCAATCTGCATATGCTGATTTATCTCTCTCTCTCTCTGAGTGTCATCACATGGGGGGAAATCGCGTTTGTTAACCGTCGCTTCTCCGACCGCGCGGTTGCCTCTCATGACGTCGTCTTTCAGGCCGCGCATTCAGGGAGGCTGTTTTGATCGCGTTGCTTCTCCCGCACGCAGCAGGCGAGAGCGGCAATTTCTGTCTTTAAAAACAAGTTTTTAAAATGACTTCACTGGCTGCCAATTAGTTTCCGGGCGAAGTATAAAGTGTTGGTGATTACCTTTAAAGCCCTACATGGTTTGGGTCCAGGTTACCTGTGGGATCGCCTTCTCCTGTACAATCTGCCCCACACACTCAGGTCCTCTGGGAAGAATTTACTCCAGCCAACAAAAACAAGTCTGACAACTATTACCCAGAGGACCTTTTCTTCTGCCGCTCCCAGACTGTGGAACAGCCTGCCAGAGGAGATTCGTCAACTTAACAGTCTTTTAGCATTTTAGAAAGCTATCAAGACTGATCTCTTCCGGCAGGCCTACCCAGATGAATTTTAAGCCTAAGAATTTTAAGATGTTGTGATTGTTCTTTTAATGTTGTATAGGTTTTACATGCTCTTTTAACCAGTTTTCTGTATTATATAGGGTGACCCTATGAAAAGGAGGACAGGGCTCCTGTATCTTTAACAGTTGTATTGAAAAGCGAATTTCAGCAGGTGTCATTTGTATATATGGAGAACCTGGTGAAATTCCCTCTTCATCACAACAGTTAAAGCTGCCCTCTTTTAAATCTGGTCACTCTAGTATAGCTCCTGCAGCTTTAACTGTTGTGATGAAGAGGGGATTTCACCAGGCGCTGCATGCATACAAATGACACCTGCTGAAATTCCCTTTTTGATGCAACCGTTAAAGATACAGGAGCCCAGTCCTCCTTTTCATAGGGTCACCCTACCTTATTCTTATTCGCCACCCCAATATCACATCGGCTCCATCTGTCTACTGCTGCTGCCGCCTCCCAACAGGACCAGGAAGGATTCAAGGAAGGCTAGTTGGACCTCTTTCGGGCTAAGAGCCAAATTCCATCTTGAAGAAGCCGTTGGGGACCACATTCCCATTGTTGTTGGAGGCTTTCTCTCTCCCCCTTTCTCTTTCTCTCTAGCTCTTTCCCTTCTCTCTCGCTTAAAGCCACGTAAAGATCAGAAGGCAAACCAAAGGAGGCAACACGGATCGGTGGCAGAACTGCAGTGATGCCGCCCTGGCAAGGCCTGAGCCCCACGTCTTGAGGGGGAAAGAGGCTGTTACCATATATGAGGCTCCTTGCCTTTCCCTCTGGCATCCACACCTCCAGCCTCCAGATGACTCAGAAGCACTCGGGGCCGTTTCCCGGTCGGTCGGTCGTCTGCTCTGGCTTTGGGGTGGGTGATGTCAGGGGCCGGTGCTAACCCTCACACGTCAACGGCAAGCAAGAATGCGCTGTTAGCCCCAGGGAGATGACACCGTGAAGAAAACCCTCTTGGGATCGTAAAACGGCTGCTATGCGCGGAATTCTAGGAGGGTGGCTAAAGAATCCGTGAGTGCCGCAGGCCTCTGGGTTCCATCTGCTTTCCTCTCTCCTTTCTTTGGCTAAAAGAAGAGAAAGGGTAAAGCTTGCTCATTTCATCCAGAGAGTGGTATGTGTGTTTTGGCAAAATCCAAGCCGGTTTAGGGTAAAATTGTGGGGGGGGGGGCATTTTGCTCAGGTGAGAGATGAACAATGTGTCAGATGTACTGTGAAATCCTAGGCATGTTTACTCAGAAGTAAATCCAGTATCCGAGGCAGTAGGCCTGTGTGCACCAGTTGCTGGGGAACATGGGTGGGAGGGTGCTGTTGCACCATGTCCTGCTGTGTTGGTCCCTGGCCGACAGCTGGTTGGCCCCTGTGTGAACAGAGTGCTGGACTATATGGACCCTTGGTCTGATCCAGCAGGGCTCTTCTGATGTTCCAGATGTGTATTTGTTTATTTTTAGCTTTACATCCCACCATTTTTTCTCTTCCCAGGAACCCAAGTTGGCTTACATAATTCTGGTCCTCTCCATTTTATCCTCACAACAACCCTGTGAGGTGGGTTAGGCTGAGAATCCGTGACTGGGCCAAAGTCACCCAGTGAGCTTCACAGCCAAGTGGGGACTAGAACCCGGATCTCCCAAATCCCAGTCCAACGCTCTAACCCCTGCACCACACCGGCTCTCGTGGTTGGACTACAGCTCCCATCCTTGGCCATGCTGGCTGGCAATCATGGGAGTTGTAATCCAAAACATCTGAATGGTGCCAAGTTGGGGGAACACTGAACGATATGCAGTGCACCTTCCTTGCATAAGGAATCCAGCCTCCAGTTATTAAAAATCCCCTTGGCTTTTCCCAACCGTTGTCTTGGTGTCGCTCTGCTTTTTCACGATATACTGTTTTGGAATATATTGCAAAGCAAACCACTTCATGGTTGTGGTTGTTGTTTTAACATGGGAACCAGTATATGAATATTCTTCAATGAATAAAAAAATAAAGGGCAGGGCATATTCAGCCCCTGATCTGTATCAATATCAGCAACCTCTCTGGCCACCTACATTCTCTCAACGGGTTTTTCTATAATAACGTTGCCTAGGGTGACCCTATGAAAAGGAGGTCTGCATCTTTAACAGTTGTATTGAAAAGGGAATTTCAGCAGGTGTCGTTTGTACGCATGCAGCACCTGGTGAAGTTCCCTCTTCATCACAACAGTTAAAGCTGCCCTCTTTTAAATCTGGTCACTCTAGTATAGCTCCTGCAGCTTTAACTGTTGTGATGAAGAGAGAATTTCACCAGGTTCCCCACATATACAAATGGCACTTGTTGAAATTCCCTTTTCTATGCAACTGTTAAAGATACAGGAGCCCTGTCCTCCTTTTCATAGGGTCACCCTAACGTTGCCTTTGTCCTGAACGGCCCAATGCCTTCCAGGTCTGGTAATTATTCTATTGTATTTTCATGGCTACAAAATTCTGAGTGCAACATAAGCCCCAAAGTGGCATATAAATCCTGACTTCAGGTTCGTGGGCTCTGCTTTTGTTTATAATCCTGAGATCTGCCAAGTATAATCCTAAAATCCACCAGGTATAATCCTAAAATCCAACAAGCATAATTTTAAGATCCACAAAGTATAATCCTAAAATTCATCAACTATAATCCTGAGATCCGCCAGCTTTAATCTCAAGATCCGGCTCGTGCAAAAGACATAAACATGTGGAATGAAAGAATTCGGAGTTCAAGAATGGTTTTTTGAGAACGAAAACTGAACGGCCCTTTCACCGCAAAATCCACTGTTGGTTAATACGTCTTTCCAGCTTTCTTAATTTCCAGTGGTATCGTTTCAGATGAGGGGGAAAGGAGTCATTTCCAGACAGGTGTACCTTCAGCCTTTCCCCCATCAACTCACTTTAAGAGGGTATTTAAAAGTGTTGTTTTTCCAGCTGACATTTTTAAAATAGGATCTGTTAAAGGCTTTTTAAGATAATGTTTTTGACGTCTCCACCATTTTTACTGTTTTATACTTCCCCCTAAATGGACTTCAAATGCTTTTTATTGTAATAGTGTATGCATGTGCAGTGAAAGGCAAGACATGCATTTTACTAAGCAACAATCATCAAAAAGTATAGACAGACCTCCATTTTGTCAAAAAAAGAATGCCTATAAGAATCGTGAAACAAAAAACTGGTGACTGAATTTTGCTGCTGCTTCTTTTTCCTCCTCCCTCCCAATCCCTCTTCCTTTTATGACGTGGCTTTTTAAGATTGTAAACCCGAGGGCAGAGATTGGTTTATTACAAATCTTTAAAAGCCTCTCTGGGCACCTTTTGGAGGGAGGGAGCTGAACAGTAAAAATACTGTACATACTAAATAAATGAATGAATAAATAAATAAATAAAAATGGCTTTTCTGAGACGTGTGTGGATGGGAACAGTTTGAAAAGACTGTAAGGAAAAATCGCCTGGTTAAAACATATTCCTATAAACAGGTTAAAGTGACCCAACATCATCTTAACTTGTCCAGGGTGTTTCATCTATTAACTTAAGTACTAGCAGAACATATTAAATCGAGGATGTTTCTAAGCAACCAGATCAGGTCTGTTAGCCCTAGGTTATGTGGCAAATAGTTTCATGATCTACGAATCATAAAGAGCGTTTGAAATGCTCTTCCTGGATCTGCAGATCTATGAAGACTAAGGGTGAAATCCTTTGCATGTTTAGACAGGGGAAAGTCCTACAATCCTATGCATGTTTAGACAGAAGTCCTACACTCCTATGCATGTTTAGACAGAAATGCTATGCATGTTTAGACAGAAGTCCTACACTCCTATGCATGTTTAGACATAAGTCCTACAATCCTATGCATGTTTAGACAGAAGTCCTACACTCCTATGCATGTTTAGACAGAAGTCCTACAATCCTATGCATGTTTAGACAGAAGTCCTACACTCCTATGCATGTTTAGACAGAAGTCCTACACTCCTATGCATGTTTAGACAGAAAAAATCTCACAACTCCCAGCATTGCATGTTTAGTATCCTGTCTCCAGCTGTGGGCAACGTGATGCCCCTAGGAAGACCACAAGACAATGAAATCCCCCTGTACTTTGTCCCTGGTGTCTGGTATTCTAAGGTAGAATGGCTCTGAACACAGAAGCTTTATGAAGCTCATGTAAAATCATCCCTCAGCCATACCTTTTGAATCGCAATCACAAAACCTTCCACCATGCACTTTTGAGTGCAGAATTTACACAGAAGTAGACCTACAACACAATTCTTGGAGGACCCTGTGGCATACACAGGAGTAAACAACGGTCCCCAAAGGGATTGGGACCACAAGCGTGCGGGATTTCGCCCCAGGTTCTGCATACCAGGATTAACCAAGGGGGATTGAGGAGACATCATTTCTAACCTTTCTTCCTCCTGCCTTGAAAACCTGTCACCCTACTTCTCCTCTTGCGCTCTGGTCAATTTTACTTTTACTAGAGTTCACGGCTTTCTTTGAGGCTTCCTTTTAAAAAAAATGTTGTCAATGGTTTTAAAGTTCCATTTGTAAGTCTTATCAGGGCCAAAATGCTGATTCATGAATCTATTTAAAATAAAATTGGGGGGGGGGGGGAGCGGGAAACCACTGATCCAGCTTTAACAAAACGGAGCTGCCGCATAACTCAGATCTACGGGTAAAAGCCAACGTTAGTCCTACGTCAAATAGAACCATTGAAATGAATGGGACTTAAGTTTTGATTGATTGATTGATTGAGTGATTGCATTTTTATACCGCCCAATAGCTGGAGCTCCCTGGGCAGTTCACAAAAATTAAAACCCTTCAAAGTATAAAGCAAACCGTATAAAAACAGGATATAAAATGCAACATAAAAGCACAACCAGTTGGGCCTGATTATTAACTTGACGCCCATTCACTTCAATGGGTCTGCTCTTAATAGGACTAACATTGGATATTACCCTAAACTTTTGAGAGCTGATGGGGTACATTTATTTATTTATTTATTACATTTATATACCGCCCCATAGCCGAAGCTCTCTGGGCGGTTTACAAAAGTTAAAAACAGTGAGCATTAAAAAGTATACAAAATTTAAAACCATCAAAAACATAAACAGTATAAAAACATCCATTTAAAAACAACAGTTCTGGGGTCTGTTAAAAAACAAACAAACTTAGCGTTGTTAAATGCTGTTAAAATGCCTGGGAGAAGAGAAAAGTCTTGACCTGGCGCCTGAAAGATAACAGTGTTGGTGCCAGGCGAGCCTCATTGGGAAGATCATTCCATGATTGGGGGCCACCACTGAGAAGGCCCTCTGCCTTGTTGCCATCCTCCGAGCTTCCCTCGGAGTAGGCACTCAGAGGAGGACCTTAGATGTTGAGCGCAGTGTAAGGGTAGCTTCACGTCGGGAGAGGCGTTCCGTCAGGTATTGTGGTCCCAAGCCATGTAAGGCTTTATAGGTTAAAACCAGCACCTTGAATTGGGCTCAGAAACATATAGGCAGCCAATGCAAGCGGGCCAGAATCGGTGTTATATGTTTGAAGCTTCTTGTTCCAGTTATCAATCTGACTGCTGCATTTTGCACAAGCTGCAGCTTCCAAACCATTTTCAAAGGCTGTCCCACGTGGAGTGCATTGCAGTAATCTAATTTGGAGGTTACCAGAGCATGGACAACTGAAGCCAGGTTATCCCTGTCCAGGTAGGGGCGTAGCTGGGCCACCAAACGGAGTTGGTAGAAAGCACTCTGTGCCACCGAGGCCACCTGGGCCTCAAGAGACAGAGATGGTTCTAGGAGAACCCCCAAGCTACGAACCTGCTCCTTCAGGGGGAGTGCCACCCCATCCAGGTAGTGCCCGTTCCCAAGCAACATCAACTCCTCCCCAAAACCCCCCCACAAAAAAACCCCCAAGCCACAGACTTCAGCATCAGCAGAACGCAAACACGGTTCTCCTACAAAGGTCTTTGCGTGGCCGTAATATGCGTCGGATGGGTCCAGCGACATCCCTTTTCCCAGAAGCCATGTCCCAACCCCTGGAAATAGCCATGTTCTTATGCGCTAGAGGGCCAGGGAGCAGAGGAGTCTGGGCAGCCAGGATATTTTAACTGTTGCCTGTCAACACCGACAGATTAGGAAGCCGAATTTTGAAACCTCACACTTCAGAAGTGCCGATAAGGGCCCGTTGCCCCTACAGGCCTGGAGTCTGAGTGAGGGAAGCAGATAAGTCCGGCTGTCAGCTCTGTGTTCACACCTCTGCAGTCCTATTAATTTGCACCCCCCCCCCACAAGACCTTTTATTTCCCAAGCCTCCAGTTTTGGCCAAAGAGTCACCGAGTGCCCAGCTTACAGCTTTGTGGGGAAGCCCAACCAGCTGCAAAACAGTACGGTGTAGTGGTTAGAGCGTTGGGCTGGGATTTGGGAGAGGTGTGTTCAGGTCCCTCCACTCGACCATGAAACCCAGTGGGTGACTTTGGACCAGTCACTGACTCTCTGTCTAACCTACCTCGCAGGGTTGTTGTAACGCTACAATGGAGAGGTGGAGGAACACATAAGCCGCCGCCTTGGGTTTCCTTCAAAAGTAATAAAGGTTGGATATAAATTTAATAATTATAGGGTGACCCTATGAAAAGGAGGGCAGGGCTCCTGTATCTTTAACAGTTGTACTGAAAAGGGAATTTCAGCAGGTGCCATTTGTATATATGGGGAACCTGGTGAAATCCCCCCTTCATCACAACTGTTAAAGCTGCAGGAGCCCTGCCCTCTTTTAAATCTGGTCACTCTAGTATAGCTCCTGCAGCTTTCACTGTGGTGATGAAGATGGAATTTCACCAGGTTCCCCATATATACAAATGACACCTGCTGAAATTCCCTTTTCTAAGCAACTGTTAAAGATACAGGAGTCCTGTCCTCCTTTTCATAAGGTCACCCTATATTACTGTAATAATAAATTTTAAAATGTTACTTTACGTCTGTTGAACTTGGGGTGACACTGAAGGGACTTTCTTTTGCCTCGTTATGTGATTCGGTTTCATAATACGATGAGGTGGGTGCGATAATCACCACCAGTTGAGACTGATCCCCTCCGAAAACACCCCAATTAGATTAAAAAGGATTTACTTTTTTATAAGAACTTGGCTTCCTTTTCTGTCTTTGTGTAAACAGGAGGTCTTCAAACGAACTTTTCAACAGCGTTATTAAAATGGTTCTTTACAAAAGGCAGAAAACCTATATCTTCTGCTCTGATGGTGTATAAAGCTAAAGTAATCAGCAGGTTGATGCATTGAGTTCAGAATCTATAGAGAAAATTCAATCTGGGTTTTTTTTAGAGAAAGGTTTTGAGCATCCCATAATATGTGCCTCTAATGCAATAATGCGACTGGAGGCATGGGTTTGCTTTTTGGAAACTCCGGCATGGCCTTCACAATTGGATATTGGCTGTGTCTTTTGTTGATCTGGCAGTGATCTGGGCTATTTATCCTTGAACTTCATGGATAATTATCCCCCCTCATGGTTGAAATCTATCAATAATAAGGTAGACGAAAGCAAATAATTTGGGTCCAGCAAAGACTATTGGATGGAAACATTCGAAACGCCTGTCGCTTGGTAAAAGGGGATTACTCTGCAAAGCGATGCCAATATTCAGCCTGCAAGTACTTGGCAAGATTAAATATTCCCACATATAGGAGTGCTTTCCCCACAGACAAGCAGAATTCTTTGCCAATGTAAAGATTTACCCTGGTTCTTCAAAGCCTGCCCATGTAGTCGGAGCGCAAGAGAATCTCTGCCTCGTATCCAGTGTGGTGTAGTGGTTAGAGCGTTGGACTGGGACTCAGGAGCCCTGTGTTCTAATCCCCATTCAGCCACGGAAGCTCACTGGGAGACTTTGGGCCTGTCACTGGTCAGGTTCGCAGGACCACAGCTGAGGAAATCAGCCATGGTGACTTATTTCCCCTCCCATGTGTGCAGAAAAGGTTTTTTAAGACTGTATTTGACATGGTGGTGTTCAGATTGTTGTATGTGAACCGCGTAGAGATTTTCATCACATTGAACAGTTTATAAGTATTAATAATCAATCCATCAATTAAAAGTTTTTGCGCCGGAGGGAAGGGCTAAACGCCATCCCATGGTCTGTAATCTTGATCAGAAACGCGCTGTTTACAGCGGCAAAAAGATTCACTCCGCTGAAAGTGACGCACTGAGTGTCGGGGGTCGCTTGGCCCTCGCATGACGCTGACCGCCACCCCCAGGAGCTCCCTGGCCCCCTAACATTTACAGAGGGGAAATATCAGGCCGTGAGCTCTCATGGAGAAACGGCGGTCTCATTCCATGCCCCATTAGACACAGGTTTATTAATAGTTTGAGGCGGAATTAGAAAGAGCAGTAGGTCCGAAGGTGGCGGTTAATTTCGAAAGCCCTCGGAGAAGGGACTCGGAGCCCTGAAGTGCAAGGATGGTGAGTTTAGCAACAACGGGAGATTTCAGCGAGGCATCCCCGAAAGCTTAGGCACTTCGACATGGTGCCCATGGGCGCCTACGGACCTCGTTCTTGGCGATGGGCAGTTTCCTTGCTCCTCCCGATTTTATTTCTTACTAACGAAGAACCCTAGCTTCACACAGTAAGCCTGTGTGCACCAGCTGCTGGGGAACATGGGCGGGAGGGTGCTGTTGCACCATGTCCTGCTTTGTGGGTCACTGGCCGATGGCTGGTTGGCCATTGTGTGAACAGAGTGCTGGACTAGATGGACTCTCGGTCTGATCCAGAAGGGCTCTTCTGATGTTCTTATGAAAGATCCCTTCGTTTGATACAGCGAAGGGTTTTGAGGGTCCTTCAGCAAGAATCCCTTCATAGGCCCCTTTCCTCAGCAAACTTCCCACCGTCATGGTCACCACCTGCTCTCTTGCTCCTCCTCCTCCTCCTCTTCCTCATCGTGGCTTCCACTTGCTTGCTTGGAAAGCAGAGAGCCAGGGAGCAAGGAGGCCGTGGCATCACCTGTTCCTCATTCTCCTGACCATTGTTTTCTGGACCGGAGCGAGAGGCAGGTGAACAAGCAGGTGGCAGAAGAGGACAGACTCCAGATGGCTCTTGTCAGTGGGCCCCTGTTGGGATGTGGCCCCTTGCCTGGGGCCCTATCACGCCGACCCTTGACACTGGCCCTACCCGAGCCACAGCCCCTCGTGACCAAGTGGGCCAAAGTTCCTGTGTGACGCTATTGCTCATTCTGCTGCCTGCCATCTCCAATCTAGCAGGCCACCTTGGCTCACTCGGGACTTAACTGAAACGAACAGGGACCATCCTTGGACGGCTCGTTCTCCCGCCTTTACTAGACCTGAGCTCTGTCTTTCCTGCAGTCGCCCCGCTGGGCTTCATGAACGTCAGAGAAATGGGCCTGACCCCCCTAATCCGGAGGCTTCTGCCGTCTAAACCCACGCCTCTAGAACAACCTCCGACCTGCGCTGACGCTCCAAAGAGTGCAGTCTGCCCATCAACACTGCGAGCCAACGCAGCCGGGCAAGCTGTGGAAAAAATAAATAAACAAACCCCCAAAGGCTGGGAAGGCCTTTGGTCTTCAACGGAAGGAAACGTCGGAGCTGCGCTGGTCACGGCAAAGAGGGAGGCGCGGGCATCAGAAAAGACAGGTGATTCAGAAACGGACGCTCCTCCTGCAGAGGAGGCCCGACTCCGAAGAGCAGGTACAAAGAGGACTGGACAGATACGGAGAGATCTATCAAGGGGTAGAAGGTGTGGAAACGAAGCAGGATATACGGCTTAGTAACACGCAGAGAACAGGATTTGGCGGTCATTTCCACGTTCCGCTTCTGGGCTTTTTCAGGCTTCCCACTCCGGTCTCGCATGGCTTACCACCACTTCAAAGGGCCGGTGACGCCATTCGAAGGCCTGCGTCGACGCGGGATGTCCGGCTCACGCCAGGAGCTGGCGCTGGGGACTCCAACCCACCCAGGTCTTATTACGGCACATTCGCATTTTTGACTTGGGCGCCCGAGTCTTCAGCACCCCTGTGAGCTGGCAGGGCTGAGCCAAGGTTCATCGCTCAGCGTCACGGGGCCGCGTTTCGGCGGGCAATTACCCAGCTGAAACCCCTCGCCGAGGTCCTTCGTCCGTGAGACGCCTTCATCTTTCATTACGCGCTGACACCTAGGTCCTGTCAGAGGAGGGGGGGGCAGCATCAGCCTGCCAGCTCTCTCGGGAGAAGCGAAAAGCCCAAACTCCACTCCCGGCTTACACAGACAGAATTTAGGAGAAACTCCATTGCATGGAGGCCTGATTGGTTTAAAAGAGGACTGCAAACTCTTGGCCTGTAGAGGCGGCCAAACTCAGGCCTTTTGGGGGACCCTCTCTTGCCTCCCAGAGGTCCCCAGAACCTTTCCCCTTTCCTTAAACCACCCGTCCTTTGATGGTTTCATGCCTTTCATGCACTTTCCCCTAATTCTAACATATGAACATCAGAAGAGCCCTGAGGGTCCATCTAGTCCAGCACTCTGTTCACACAGGGGCCAGGCAGCCGACAACCAGGGACCCATAAAGCTGAACATGAGTGCAACAGCATCCTCCCACCCATGTTCCCCAGCAGCTGGGGCACACAGGCTTACTTCCTCTGATACTGGTGGTAGCACACAACCATCAGGGCTAGTAGCCATGGATAGCCTTCTCCTCCAGGGATTGATCCGACCCCCTTTTAAAGCCATCCAAATTGGTGGCCATCATTCCAAAATGTCCCTGTTACTGGCAAGAAGAGCTTACAGTTGAAATATGCTGGGATTTGCAGCATGTTTGGAATTCTTTGCTCCGCCCCTTTGCCCACCACAGGGGCACAGCCTCTGAGGGTGTCTCCAAAACAGAATTTTGGATGAAAGGGGTTTTTGCGCTTCTGCAGGTGAGAAAGCTGGCAACGCCCAGAATATCATACAGAGTAGCTTCAGCTATTGGGCAGTAGAGTAATGAAGGAAATAAAGAAATAGACAATATTTATGTTGCAGCAGCCATCTACATATCAGTTGAAGGAGCACCCCGTCCTGTTTCACACCGTCCAACTTTGCTCAGTAATTGCCCCACGGCAGAAAGTAGCAGCACCTCCTTTCCGCTAACGACGAAACATTCGTTAGTTCCTTGGCTTTTGCCAAGAAGGTTGAAATGCTTCTCCTAAGGTCTAATTCCTAGCAGGAATAATAATAATTATTATTATTATTATTATTATTATTATTATTATTATTATTATTTATTATAAAATAGGGTTTTATTATATTATTAAATAATATAATAAAACCCTATGCGGCAGGGTTTTGCTATTTTATTGGTTTACTCTGTACAGCACCATGTACACTGATGGTGCTATATAAATAATAATAATAATAATAATAATAATAATAATAATAATAATAATAATAATTTCTTACCTGCCTCTCTGTTTGGATCGAGGCAATAATAAGAACAACTATAAGTATAAAATACATAAAACTGAATTAAAAACATAGCATACGTTATTAAAATATCCTAAAGACATCCAAAAATTCCACTGGATAGGCCTGCCGGAAGAGATCAGTCTTTATAGCTTTCTTAAATGCTAAAAGACTGTTAAGTTGACGAGTCTCCTCCGGCAGGCCGTTCCACAGTGTGGGAGCGGCAGAAGAGAAGGTCCTCTGGGTAATACCTGTCAGACTTTTGTTGGCTGGAGTAAGTTCACCCCAGAGGATCGGAGTGTGCGGGGCGGATTGTACGGGAGAAGGCGATCCCGCAGGTAGCCTGGACCCAAACCATGTAGGGCTTTAAAGGTGATCACCAACACTTTATGCTTCACCCAGAAATTAATTGGCAGCCAGTGAAGAGATTTTAAGACTGGTGTAATGTGGTCCCCAGTGTTAGAAACTACAATAGGTTGGTATTTTAGGTTGGTTTTTTTTGCTCCACCCCGTATTCCTGAAGCCCCACCTACCACTGAAATGCAGCCTCTGAGATCTTCCCCGAAATTTAATTCAGCACTTGGGCCAAGGGGAACTTTTCCCTAAATGTTCTGGCCAGCTCAGTCATACAGTCTGCAGGCCTGAGCTAAAAAGAATCTCAAGGAACAAGTGTCCTACCTCAGTGTCAGCTGTCTTCCCATCGTTGCTGGAAAAGCTTCCTGTTATGAACTGTTGTGATGCCGCTTTCGAAAGCACAGAGTTTTTCCTACTAAAAGGAAGAAAAAGAAGGCAATAAAGCCACATGCAAAAAGCTCTAAGTTCCAGTGACCCGATTTGCAAATTATATGTCCGTCACATTTGATCCATTTCTGGTTTCTGTAAACAACCTCCGATTGTAAGTGTGATGTAAGAACCCAGAATGATGGATTGTTTAGCCCCTGAACATGGGTCTGGGTTTGCATGTCACATTCACGGCCTCTGATTAGAGGTTTACAGAAAACAGAAGTGGGCCCATTGCCATGACGTACAAACTGGCCCAAAATGGGTGTGTGGGGAGAATTATTTTATTATTATTAATAAATAAATAAATAATAAATAAATAAAATGCTTTTGTTCTGGGACTGCACATATGAGCAGAGCCTCCCAAGGCAGTTCACGCAGGGGAAAATTATCTTCCTTGCAAAATGGCTTGCATTTATAAAACTGGTGAGGGTTTTTTTTTTTTTCGTTTTGCAGATTTCAGGATTCGCACTCAAAGCCGGTTTCCGGCTCCCAACAGACTGGACCTTGGCAGCGGAGAGGTAGAACTCTAATCCCTCTCCAGCAAGCTGTTGTGAAAAATTAATCTAAGGTTTCTGATGCTAATTCAAGACCCCGACAGCTGTACCTAATTAACCGGCACAGTGTCTGTCTCCTGCTACGTCCACCGGTGTCGTAGGGCGCACTGAATAATGCTCAGGGCTGTGTGTAATAATGCTGCCATTCTGGGGAAGCGCAAGATGCGACAGGAGCCTGTGGGTGAAGAATGCAGAATTTCCCTGAGAATTTCAGCTTTCCTTTAAAAACAACGACAAAGACAAGTCGCTAGTCCTGATGAGGCAGCTATTTTAGCCAACAACTCCCATCAGCCCCTAGCCCATGGTGAGGGATTGTGGTTTTTATAGGCCACATCTCCTGGAAGGCTACCAGTTGCCCACTCTGGATTTGAGTAATAAGATCCGATGTCGGCTAAACCACGGAGTTTAGATGCATACGAGAATTTGGCTCGGCGTGGATTGAAAAACAAAACGAACGTCTCGTGCCACTGTTGGCAGATGCCAACGTTGTCTCAATAGCTAATTTCCTTCTGAAAAGAGTCTCGGTCAAACAAAGTGACATCCCTAAAGAGGAACAGAGGAAATGGCACGTCCCCTCCTTTAGAAACACCGTTCAGGGCAACCAAGAGTGGAAACCCTGCATTCTTCATCCTGAACTCATGGATGAAGGTGCGGTGGAAATCATCACACGGTCGAGACAATGGGAAATTCTGATAAACCTTCTGGCTCCAACGAAAGGATGCCAGGATGTGTGTGTGTGTGTTTTAAAGAAGTAAAACAGAGCCAGGTGGTTTAGTTTTCCCCTTTGGCTGGAAGTTGTCCTGCTTAAGAGATGTATGCAAAGCACTCCTTGCAATCCATCTTGCTATAGGAAGCTCATCTTGCCGTCCATAGAATTATAGATTGGCTGTCCAGCTGCCTCTTGAAGGCCTCTAGTGTGGGAGAGCCCACCACCTCCCTAGGTAACTGGTTCTATTGTCGTACTGCTCTAACAGTCAAGAAGTTTTTCCTGATGTCCAGACGGAATTTGAATATAGGAACCCATCAGGAAAGCATTTTTGCAAACTAGCCAGTGGCCGAGGAATTCGGCTGGTTCAGGAAGCTGAAGCGGTTGAAGTTTCCCAGACCAAGAGGGTGCAAAAAGAAATGCGTCTGCCAAGTGCAAAACTGCTTTCTTCTTTTTCTTTTTCTTTTGCTGTTGTTGGCAGTTGAAACAGGAGAAAAATTCCACCTGCAGGGATGCAGACACTGGCAGAATGCTTTAGCACAGATCCCCTCTCTTCTAACCTAAGACCAGGCCCACTTAATCGAATCCTTGGGCATTTTCCAGGAGCCGGGAGGTGGATTTGGGAGGAGCCACGGGAGACATAAAAGCTGCACAGAGAAGGAGCCTTCTCACCTCGCCACGGGGGAAAGGATCGGGGGGGGGGGAAAGTGTGCCCTGAGGACCCACCGCCGACAGGGGAGGCAACGTAAAGATGAACTTCAAACTCACCTGTTCCGGTTCGCTCCTGCTGCTGCTACTGTTCTTCACCTATGACCAAGGGAGAGCGAACCCCTTGAAAAGAGGCCAGGTAAGAGACCACCACACCTGGCGGGTTTCCTCTAAAATGATGGGGAAGCTTTGGGGATTTAAAGACACGCCGAGTGCGAAATGGGGTGCTGGGTGCATTTAGAACACATGCACACACGCACACACACACAGAGGAGTTAGGAGTTTACCAGCTCAGAAAGTGGGAGAAGGGAGCACACAGGTGAGACCAGAGCGCCTGTTTTTTTTTTTTGCTGCAACTCTTCACCTTACTCACATCCCTCAAGCAATTTCTTTCTATGACTTCTGATGTGGAAGTCATCGGCTCTGACTTGGGAGCCCTTCCTTCAGTAAGTGGCTTCCATTTGGGGGGGGGATTAAGGTGGTAAAGAGGAAGTGGCAGCCAAGTTCCGCTCACAGCAAGAAGCTGCAACCACCAGGGACTGAGGGAGCAAGATGAGGTGGCAGCCAGGTTCCGCACACAGCAAGAAGCTGCAACCACCAGGGACTGAGGGAGCAAGATGAGGTGGCAGCCAGGTTCCGCACACAGCAAGAAGCTGCAACCACCAGGGACTGAGGGAGAAAGATGAGGTGGCAGCCAGGTTCCACACACAGAAGGAACCTGTTTCTCCAGGAAGCAGGTGCCATTCGGGACTAAGGCATCAAGAGTAAGTGGCAGCCAGGTTCCACATGCAGCGGAAAGCGCTTCCACTGGGGAGTGGCTATCAATTAGGACTAAGGAAGGAAGTGGAGGGGGCAACCAGGTTCCACACAGCTAAAACTGCACCAAAAAACCCAGAAAATCATCCAAAGCTGGGCCACACCTGTCAATATAAAAAGGAAATTACACAGTGCAAATACTGTATCAAACTACATCAACACACAGGTGAAAATACACAATAGAAGCTCATGGCTGTTTTGCAGTTGAATTATAATTTAAAAGAGATCCTGGCCCACCTCCGTGTGACAACCATTCAAGTCCTTGAAGGGTACTATCATGTCTCCCCTCAGTCTTCTCTTCTCAGTGGTCTTCGACTGGTTCCAACTAGCAACATGGGACCCGCTTTCACAATTCCCCAACATGGTGGCAACAGCTTTGCCATGATCCTGCCTTGAGCAGGGGGGTGGACTCGATGGCCGTATAGGCCCCTTCCAACTCTACTATTCTATGATTCCATGATCCAGTTTTGGGTCATGATCCACTGGTTGAAGACCACTGGCCTAGATGATGCATGATGATGATGATGATGATGATGATGATTATGATGATGATGATGTCTTTCTGCTCATTATGTTGCCGTTCTCCTATCCCCCCCCACCCTGTGCAATTTCAGTCCCTGTCTAAACGGTTCGAGGACGATTCCAGGGAACTGAGGCAGAAGAGAGCCGCTGAGGAAAACGTCCCTCCACTGGGGCCCGACGTGCAGAAACCAAGAGCCGAGGAAAATCTTCCTCCTCCATATATGCCCACGGTGCCGAGAGACGTGGATGAAAATGCTCCACAGCTGGACCTTGCCCTGGCGAGAGCCTCCGAGGAAAACTTCCCACCTCCAATTTTTCCCTTCGAGCCGAGGGCTGAGAGTGAAAATGTCCCGCCTCATCAGCCCTTAGTGCCCAGGACCTCCGTTGCAAAACCTCCTCAGTTCATGCCCTTCATTCCCAAGTCCTCCGTTGCAAAACCTCCTCCGTTCGTGCCCTTAGTGCCCAGAGACTCCGATGAAAACCCTCCTCAGTTTGTGAACTACGAGCCGAGATCCTTCGACGAAAATGCCCTTCGGAAACTCATCCACAAAGTCCGGCGCTCTTTCTGGAGGTCAGCAAGGAGGAACAAGCGGCTCTATCCAGGAGATGGCTGCTTTGGTCAAAAGATCGAACGGATTGGGACCGTGAGTGGGATGGGATGTGGAAGCTCAAACTCTGGCTACAGTGGGAAAAAATAATTGAAGGGGGATGGCCTGGATCCTCAAATCCAACAACTACAACAGCATAATTGCAGCAAAGGTCTGTATTTAAAAATAAATAAAAAGTAAATATCTAAACCAACTTCACACTGCTGCCTTGATTTATCCTCTGCCTTTTAATCGACTCATCAATTCACTTTAGGGTGGCTTCCTGCACTGAGCAGGGGGTTGGACTCGATGGCCTTATAGGTCCCTTCCAACTCTACTATTCTATGATTATGTTGGTGTTCAATTTAAATCTATTTGAACGTGACCGGGTGGGGCAGAGGGGTGGACTGGCTGGATCAAACCCAGGGTCCATCTAGTCCAGCACTCTGTTCACACAGTGGCCAAGCAGTGTCGACCAGAGACCCCACAAAGCACAACATGGTGCAACAGCACCTTCCCACCCATGTTCCCCAGCAACTGGTGCACGCAGGCTTACTGCCTCGAATACTGGAGGTAGCACACAACCATCAGGGCTAGTAGCCATGGATAGCCTTCTCCTCCAGGAACTTATCCAAGCCCCCTTTTAAAGCCATCCAGATTGATGGCCATCCCCACATCTTGTGGTAGTGAGTTCCATAATGTAACTATGCTAACTACAATATGCTGGTCATTTTAGCCTTGCCGCTTTTGCTTTCAGCCCCGCCCACCACTGGGATCCCCCCCCCGCCCCCCAGATCTTCTCCAGGCTGAGAGGTTCGCTGTCCTAAACTTGACAGTCTGCTCTGGTCGGGCTCTGATCATCTCTTTCTGCTCCTTCTGTTGGTTCTCGATTGATAGGTGATTCATTTACCAGTTTTTTCCTGAAGCTCTAGTGCAGCCTTTACTCTCCAGATGTGTCGGACTACAACTCCCAGCATGCCCCTGCTGTGGCTGCCTGGGGGATGCTAGCCAGAACACATCTGGAAGGCAGGAAGTTGGGGGAAGTTGCTCTAGCACAGTTGCTTGCTGTGGGTTCCAGATCCGAGTTTATTTATTTGTTGCATTTATATCCCGCCTTTTTTCCGCCAAGGTGGCATCCATAATCCTCGTCGTCCTCTCCATGTTATCCTCACAACAACAACCCTGTGAGGTAGGTTGGGCTGAGTGTCTGTGACTGGCCCAAAGTCACCCAGTGGTTTTCCATGGCCGAGTGGAGACTAGAACCCGGATCTCCCGTCTCCCAGTCCAACACTTTAGCCACTACACCACACTGACTCCCATTCTCACGTTCCCTTACACTGCCACGAAAACACTTCGGTATGATGTATCGCTTTGACTTGTGAGCTGATCCGGCATGGGGAGCAAGGCCTAATGGGTACAGAGTCTTGCTCCGGGGTGGCAGGGCTGAAAGGAATGCGCCATGGGCATCTCGAAGTCCATTCGTTCCAAGAGAAGTCAAGCGCGCAGGAGCAGAAAGCAGGTGGACAAGGGAATATAAAGTGCCCTGTAAAACAGAGATCAGCAAATCCCATAGGTGGGCAATTCATTGTGACCTTAATGACTGGCTCTAGAAATATTAGAATGTCAGTCTGTCTCTGCAGTTAAATCAATGGGTGGCGGCAGTGGCTTCATTTTGCAAAGCGAGAGAGGAGAAGAAGAAAATAAATATCACAGGGGCAACTCTCATGAGATTCCGCGGAAGTGTCTCTTGCCTCCCGGTGCATAAATCAGTTGAGCAGTTGCCGTGTGGTTTTCTTCAATGCCTTCAAAGCCCAGCTAAGATGAAATCCAAAGAGACAGAGGCTCAATGACACACACACATAAATGGACACACACACGAACAAGCACACCCAGGCAGACACACACATATGGATATAGACGCACAAACAGCACACATGGGCCATGCAAGGAAACACACATGCAAACACACATGGACACATACCCACCTACCTGCAATCAAGCACACACAGACACATGTATCCATGGGGTGGACACACGCACAATCAAGCACACGTGGACACACAAACACACATACGCCTGGAAACACAAGCGCGCACACATAAACACACACAGGCAAGCCCAGAGAGAGAGACAGATAAGCCCGCAGGGACAGACTAGACGCACGGTTGGACCCCTGTCAGGGATGCTTTAGGGTGGATTCCTGCACTGAGCAGGGGGTTGGACTAGATGGCCTTGTAGGCCCCTTCCAACTCTGCTATTCTGTGATTCTGTGATTCTGTGAACAAACAGAGAGATACGGACGCCCAAACAGAAAACAGACATTCAAATAAACACACAGGGGTACACAGAGAGACTTGACACCTGCATTAATTTTGGATGTTTCGGGGATGCCTGAGATTTTCGCGGACCAGCAAACCTAGCACAGAGTCCTTGCTGTTGAAAAGCTGGCGGAGAGAAAGAGTTTACGGTAGGTCAGATACACGTGTGTGGTGCCATTGCAAATATAAATAAAATACTTCTAACCAGGCTTTGCTGGCAACCTGACAACAAGCCAACGTTTCCTAAAGCCACCCTGGGCTCCTTGCAGGAAGAGCGGGCTGCAAACAGGATTATCATAGAATCATAGAATCATAGAATAGCAGAGTTGGAAGGGGCCTACAAGGCCATCGAGTCCAACCCCCTGCTCAATGCAGGAATCCACCCTAAAGCATCCCCGACAGATGCTTGTCCAGCTGCCTCTTGAAGGCTTCTAGTGTGGGACAGCCCACAACCTCCCTAGGTAACTGATTCCATTGTCGCACTGCTCTAACAGTCAGGAAGTTTTTCCTGATGTCCAGCCAGAATCTGGCTTCCTTTAACTTGAGCCCATTATTCCGTGTCCCGCACTCTGGGAGGATCGAGAAGAGATCCTGGCCCAGGAGGAATGGAGACAGATAAACTTAGCTAAAACTATTTCCATTTTGCAAGTGGGACATTGAGACTGAGGACGAGCAGCCCGCCCAAGACCTTTGTAGACAGGGCTGTGCGTTCACAGATCTCCTGCTCCTCATCTGGTTTGGACTTTGGTTAGAAACATTGCGCGCCATCTCCTTGGTGCATTCGGGTGACAGACACAGCAGAAATCTGCCCGTAGAAATACGCTGATGCCAGAAATCCGTTGTTCCATCTTATAATGCCATCCTCTTGATTTAAAAAGAAAAGGGAAAAAGAGAGAGCGGGAACATATTTTCCCGCCGCTCATAAAAGGCCCATCTAATTAAATGCTACCGACTCCAGGCCTGGGTAACCTTGTTTATTCCCAATTAGCATATAAATAATGAAAGCCGTCCTTTGAAGTTAGGCTAGGTGCAAGATGAATGAGCAAAAGGCTTCCAACTATTAGCAGGGGGCTTTTTCCCCCATCTATGCAGAGCAGGAGGGGAACAGCAGTGTACCAGTTTTTATATGGAAAGGAGCATTAGTTCCCAAAGAGGCGTTTGCTTTTCTTTTTATTATGAACAGAGCTGTAAGCCTCACATTTCGGCTGGATCCAAGCAGATTGCTACGGCTTTTCAATGCCAGGGCTTGCAGAAGAATATATTCTCAGCGATCTGCAAAAGAGTGCAGACATATTGACGTGCAAAAGAATGCATGTAATAATCACTCCATGGCCATGCGTATAACTTCAGAAATGTATGTTTTATGGGTCATGTGTGTTACTTCTGTGACCCATGGCTGTCTGTGATACTTCAGAAATGTACACTTCATGGACCACGTGTATTACTTCTGTAATATGTCATGGCCACGTGTATTACTTCTGTAATATGTCATGGCCACGTGTATTACTTCTGTAATACTCACTCCATGAACACATTTGTTACTTCTGTATTTATTTATTTATTGCATTTATATACTGCCCCATAAGCGAAGCTCTCTGGGCGGTTTACAAAAGTTAAAAACAGTAAACATTAAAAACAAATATACAAAGTTTAAAAACATA
This sequence comes from Elgaria multicarinata webbii, assembly GCF_023053635.1. NCBI lineage: Eukaryota > Metazoa > Chordata > Lepidosauria > Squamata > Anguidae > Elgaria > Elgaria multicarinata. The sequence continues at coordinate 17,736,972 of NC_086190.1, read as the reverse complement.
AAAAGCATAATAACAACACTATCCTTATAAAAACAACTGTTCTGGGGTCCGTTAAAAACAAACAAACTCAGCTCATGTTGTTAAATGCTGTTAAACTTCACTCCATGGCCACGTGTATTGCTTCAGTAATGCTCACTCATTGGCCAGGTGTGATACTTCAGAAGTGTACACTTCATGGACTATGTGTAATACTTCTGTAATGTGTCATGGCCACATGTGTTACTTCTGTAATCTTCACTCCATGGCCATGTGTGTTACTTCTGTAATCTTCCCTACATGGCCATATGTATTGCTTCAGTAATGCTCACTCATTGGCCAGGTGTGATACTTCAGAAGTGTACACTTCATGGACTATGTGTAATACTTCTGTAATATGCCATGGCCACATGTGTTACTTCTGTAATCTTCACTCCATGGCCATGTGTATTGCTTCAGTAATGCTCACTCACTGGCCAGGTGTGATACTTCAGAAGTGTACACTTCATGGGCTATGTGTAATACTTCTGTAAAATGCCATGGCCACATGTGTTACTTCTGTAATCTTCACTCCATGGCCATGTGTATTGCTTCAGTAATGCTCACTCATTGGCCAGGTGTGATACTTCAGAAGTGTACACTTCATGGACTATGTGTAATACTTCTGTAATATGCCATGGCCACGTGTTACTTCTGTAATCTTCACTCCATGTCCACATGTATTACTTCTGTAATCTTCACTCCATGGCCATGTGTATTGCTTCAGAAATGCTCACTCATTGGCCAGGTGTGATACTTCAGAAGTGTACACTTCATGGACTATGTGTAATACTTCTGTAATATGCCATGGCCACATGTGTTACTTCTGTAATCTTCACTCCATGTCCACATGTATTACTTCTGTAATCTTCACTCCATGGCCATGTGTATTGCTTCAGTAATGCTCACTCATTGGCCAGGTGTGATACTTCAGAAGTGTACACTTCATGGACTATGTGTAATACTTCTGTAATATTCCATGGCCATGTGTATTGCTTCAGTAATGCTCACTCATTGGCCAGGTGTGATACTTCAGAAGTGTACACTTCATGGACTATGTGTAATACTTCTGTAATATGCCATGGCCACGTGTTACTTCTGTAATCTTCACTCCATGTCCACATGTATTACTTCTGTAATCTTCACTCGATGGCCATGTGTATTGCTTCAGAAATGCTCACTCATTGGCCAGGTGTGATACTTCAGAAGTGTACACTTCATGGACTATGTGTAATACTTCTGTAATATGCCATGGCCACATGTGTTACTTCTGTAATCTTCACTCCATGTCCACATGTATTACTTCTGTAATCTTCACTCCATGGCCATGTGTATTGCTTCAGTAATGCTCACTCATTGGCCAGGTGTGATACTTCAGAAGTGTACACTTCATGGACTATGTGTAATACTTCTGTAATATGCCATGGCCACATGTGTTACTTCTGTAATCTTCACTCCATGTCCACATGTATTACTTCTGTAATCTTCACTCCATGGCCATGTGTATTGCTTCAGTAATGCTCACTCATTGGCCAGGTGTGATACTTCAGAAGTGTACACTTCATGGACTATGTGTAATACTTCTGTAATATGCCATGGCCACATGTGTTACTTCTGTAATCTTCACTCCATGTCCACATGTATTACTTCTGTAATCTTCACTCCATGGCCATGTGTATTGCTTCAGTAATGCTCACTCATTGGCCAGGTGTGATACTTCAGAAGTGTACACTTCATGGACTATGTGTATTACTTCTGTAATATGCCAAGGCCACATGTGTTACTTCTGTAATCTTCACTCCATGTCCACATGTATTACTTCTGTAATACTCACTCAGTGCTTCTAAACTGCTTCTATATTCCTGATGGGTTAAAACAACAACATTGTTTGCCAACCTTGCATGGAAGGCCACAACCACCTCTAGGCAGGTGCAGTTTGGCATTTGAAACGCACTGAAACCATAGCTGTGTCGTGACCCCGGGAATAGCGGGGAGTTTGCTTCTGCACCCGCTGCTCTCTGGGTGGACATTTCCGCGTCAGCACTGGACGGCCACCAAAGGGGGCCTTTAAATAAAACCTTCGCTGGTTCATGGCTGCTATGTTTAATGGGAGCTGAACAGCGGCTCAAGACAGCGGCCGTAATTGCTTCATTAAATGTGTGTGAGGGAGAGCGGACGGCATTACCAAAAGTCTCAGCTCTTTGCAACGCTGGCTGGAACCAGTTTCCTTATCGGGACTAAGTGGCCTTGCTCTGCTGGGGCCCAGCCGGCTTGAAGCAGCGAGGAGGCCTTCCTCCGAGGGGCTTATAAAGGCAGCCCCCGGACTACTGAGAGGCTATTCCACATCCCCGGCACAAGCCAACTGACCACCAAGAGCCAAGGAGGAGCAAGCGGGATGGACGCCATGGCCCTGCCTTGCTGGTCGCCTTTGGTCTTTGTGTTCTTGCAGGCGGGGTTGGGTTCGCCTCATGCAGTCACCTGGAGTCCCTCCGGCCAGGAACTTCAGTCCCTGCAGGTAAGGAGGAGAGGACGGCATCCCTGTGATGGCTACCGACGTCGCAGGTTTGGCGCAGATGCACACAGACGAAGCCGTCTGAAGCTCAGTGGCAAAACAGCTCCTTTGCACGCAGAAGGTCCCGGGTCCAATGCTTGGCATCACCAGTCAGGACAGGCAAAGACTCCTGCCTGAAACTCTGTTGCCAGTCAGTGGCTGAGAAGGATCGACAGACTGGCTAGAGAGAAAGCAACTAGCTATTCATAGAATCGTAGAGTTGGAAGGGGCCTTTAAGGCCATCGAGTCCAACCCCCTGCTCAATGCAGGAATCCACCCTAAAGCATCCCTGACAGATGCTTGTCCAGCTGCCTCTTGAAGGCCTCAAGTGTGGGAGAGTCCACAACCTCCCTAGGTCATGGGTTCCATGGTCGTGATGCTCTAACAGTCAGGAAGTTTTTCCTGATGGCCAGTCAGAATCTGGCGTCCTGTCACTTGAGCCCGTTAATCCGTGTCCTGCACTCTGGGAGGATCGAGAAGAGATCCTGGCCCTCCTCTGTGTGACAACCTTTCAAGGATTTGAAGAGTGCTCTCATGTCTCCCCTCAATCTCCTCTTCTCCAGGCTAACCATGCCCAGTTCTTTCAGTCTCTCCTCATAGGGCTTTGTTTCCAGACCCCTGATCATCCTGGTTGCCCTCCTCTGAACCCGCTCCAGCTTGTCTGCGTCCTTCTTGAATTGTGGAGCCCAGAACTGGACGCAATACTCTAGATGAGGCCTAACCAGGGCCGAATAGAGAGGAACCAGCACCTCACACGATTTGGAAGCTCTACCTCTATTAATGCAGCCCAAAATAGCATTTGCCTTTCTTGCAGCCATATCGCACTGTTGGCTCATATTCAGCTTGTGATCTACAACAATTCCAAGATCCTTCTCATTTTACACAGGACCATGAGGACTAGCATGTTCATTTATTTTTAGGGTAAAGGCCATATCTCAAAAGCAGAGGGTCCCTGACCTGAGGGTCCCAGATTCAGGTCCCTCTGGGAAAGACACCTGTGCAGAACTCTGGGGAGTGACTGCCGGCAGAGTAAACAGAGGGTGGGGGAGTTGATGGACTACAGTTCCCATGACTCCTGAGCTTCTCCCCCACCTTCCACCCTTAGCATTTCCAATGACAGACCTTGTCTGATTTTTTATTTTTTTGGAAAGGAGATAAGGCTGGAAAAAAATACTGAATTTAGAACACTCCTATTTAACATGATTGCCTGAAAACCCACAGCTCACACTCACACACACATACAAGCCATCAAGACCATGTTTTTTTTTAAAAAAATAGGAACATTTTAGCAATTCAAGGCAAAGTCCAACTTGAAAGCAAAAATTGTGCAGGATTGTGGTGTTTTTTTTAATAGCGTGGCATTTATGCTAACAGTCAGAATGACCTCCGCTCCTCCAGAAGTCAGAAAAACTATTAATATCATAGCCATTACTATGGTCAATTTTAAAGCATTCGGTGCGCATATAGGGCGGTTGGTTCTCCACCCCTCTCCAGAGCACATCCCATTAGAGCAGGACCTACAACAAAATGTTGCAGCACGGAACAGTCCTGTTCAGTGTTCCGGCTAGCCAGCCATGACCTCTTCCAGAAGACTCAATTCCTAAGTCCTTGCTTTTTCCTCTCCTCCTCCTTCAACAGTTAAAAAGCAATTGGTTTCCATTAGCATAGAGGTGTTTTGGGGTGGGGGGACACTGGCATTCCCCCTTAGTTGCTTGTCCCCAAAAGTTTTTAAGGGGGGGGTGTACTTCTGCATAGGGATGTCCATTGCTGGGAAATCCAGCTCTTTAATAGCTCTCACGGAGTTCTGCAGTGTAAAAGACTCGCTTTGCATCCGCAAGCCATGCTGTGGGCTGTTGCCCAAACTCTGGGAACGTTTTGGTGCATTTTGAAAATTCCGCAGTTTGCGAAATTTTCTGAGCCGTTTGCACAAATTACAGCTGGATTTGCGCAAACTGTGCCAATTTAGCTGTGATTTGCACCAATTCCTCAAAAACGTGTGCAAATTGCAGGACGGACACACACAGACACACACACACACACACAGGTGCAAATTCCCTGGAAAATCTGTGAACTGGCCCGACTCATTGCGGATTGAACTGGGAACCAAATCAAAGCCTGGGGGGAGGGGAGCTGAGCCTTGGAAACCCTGTCAAACTCCATCCCCCAAAAGGATTTCTCTAAGATCCCAACATCTGGCATGCCTTGGAGTTCCCGGGGGGGGGGGGCTGATGATCTCTCCCTATTGTTCATGGATGGGTCATTTTGGCTGCATCTGGGATACACATTCAGAGAATGGCCACCTTATTGTTAGAGGTTGAAATTCTGTTTATATCCTTTCCAATTTTAGGACCTCCTTGAACGGCTGAAGGAGAAATTTCAACAAGGGGAGATGGACGCTGCTGATTATGGAGCTGCCGAGGCGGGGGACAGTTCTTACTTTGACCTTGCTGACTTGGAGGGGGACCGTTCCAGTCAGCTCAGATCGCAGGAGCCCCGCCATCAGGCCGAGGTGGAGGACCAGTTGAGGAAATTCCTGGCATCTCCAAAACGAAGGAGGTACTTCTCCGGCTGTTTCGGGACCAGACTTGAACGGATTGGTACCCAGACGGGACTTGGATGCAACATCTACAAAGCCCGTAGGTCTCTTTAAAAAAACTTTTTATTTTAAATTGAAGGTGGAAATAGGGACAAAGCAGGCATTTGCTTTGTTTATAGTGGAATGCAAACTTAACTAATTTTGCCCTTCTGAACCAACACGTGAACTGAAATGCAGTGATCCTCTGAAAACCCAGAATGTTGGGTGAAGATGCACCCAAAAACGCATTAGGAAAATGTGCATCTTAGTGAAAATAACGTGACAAAATGATTCAGAGTAGGAAAACTCTTTCTCCCTAACCCGAATAAATATTAGGCAAGATTACATTCAAAAATGCCTGTTTTAAGAGAAACGCACACAAAATTGCTTACAGTTTTTCATGTGAACTTCAGAGGGGGAAATCTCAAAGTTTGGAACAAACCAAATTTAAGATTTGGGGAAAAAAGTGAAATTGAGAGAAACCAAAATTGACAAATCTCTAGGTAGAAGGTACTCACACATGTCATGGCAACAAGCGTTGGTTTGCCCAAAACCATCACAGGGAATCTTTCTGAGAAATATAAATGTATATTTTATATTTACAGATGCATTTCCAAAGTCCTGTTGGCAGTATTCACACATTCCATTTGTAGGTCTCTATACCCAAACATGCAGTATCTGAAGTAGTCCCAATACATCTATGATTTCTCTCTAAACCTCTGAATCAGTAGTTTATTCCTGCACTGATTTGCAGGAATAAACAAGAAGCAAAATGGCGCCTTCCGTTGAATCAAATTGTCGCGGATGTTGGCAGGATTTAAAGGTAGCCTCCTCTATCTTTGGCGTTGAACCAAAATTCTCCGCTCCCTGAACATTCTCTGAAATCGAAGTTAGAAAGGGGGTGGGGATATTTTGCTAGGTAGAGTTTTGAAAAACTTTTGGAGAAATTTCAGAGACATTGTCTTTATGGATGAGCAGCGAAACGTGAGACTGGCAAAGTCTCGTGAAATTCTTTTACAATCTTGCACTGAATGTCTTGTTGACGTCTGAAGTCTACACCGATTCTAAGATGCTGTGATTATATGAGATTGCAGCTCCATTTCTCCAATGTAAAGAAAATTCAACTTGAGAAAGGACCACAAATTCACTTAATTTTGCTGCTCCCGCATTCAACAACTCACACAAGCAGATTTCTTTTTGTGGACACATTCTGTACACTGTTCAGCTACTGACATATTGTCAACGCTGATTCTTTGAGACATGAATTACATTGCCTACCAGCTAATCCGGATTAGTAAAAGTTCTGACTCTGAGCAGAAGAGAAACACTTAATTTAAAGTAACTTTAACCCCTTTCTTCCTTGTTTCTAGGTTCACGGAGAAAGTCGAGAAGTTGAAAAGCAGAACAAAACCTCTTTAGCTGGCTACCCAAAGACTTATCCAAAACTGCAACAAATGTGTCTTTTATAGGAACTGTTAAACTGTCCCAAAATTATTCACCCTTTACCCGCAAGAATAATGCCCTTTCCCCCATTATATAAAACCTGTATGGAATGGATTGTTATCATATTTAAACATTGGTGGGGTGCTCCTGCTGAAAATTCTTCTCCTAAGCTATGCAAATGGGCTGGTCTTAGTGTTGTGTATATCAATAAATGTTTTTGTAGAAGCAGAGACTTTTTTTGGTGGTGGTGGTGGTGGGAATTCCTAAAGAGTGTCAATACTACAAATGCAAGTTTATGAAGACTCCCTTGAAAGTATTTATTATCTAGGCTAGACATAAGGATGTGTATAGAATCATAAAATAGTAGAGTTGGAAGGGGCCTACAAGGCCATCGAGTCCAACCCCCTGCTCAATGCAGGAATCCACCTTAAAGCATTCCTGACAGATGGTTGTCCAGCTGCCTCTTGAAGGTCTCTAGTGTGGGAGAGCCCATGACCATTGTCGTGCTGCTCTAACCATCAGGAAGTTTTTCCTGATCATAGAATCATAGAAAGGCAGAGTTGGAAGGGGCCTACAAGGCCATCGAGTCCAACCCCCTGCTCAATGCAGGAATCCACCCTAAAGCATCCCTGACAGAAGGCTGTCCAGCTGCCTCTTGAAGGCCTCTAGTGTGGGAGAGCCCACAACCTCCCTAGGTAACTGGTTCCATTGTCGCACTGCTCTAACAGTCAGGACATTTTTCCTGATGTCCAGCCGGAATCTGGCTTCCTGTCACTTCAGCCCGTTATTCCATGTCCTGCACTCTGGGAGGATCAAGAAGAGATCCTGGCCCTCCTCTGTGTGACAACCTTTTAAGTATTTGAAGAGTGCTCTCATGTCTCCCCTCCATCTTCTCTTCTCCAGGCTAAACCTGCCCAGTTCTTTCAGCCTCTCCTCATAGGGCTTTGTTTCCAGACCCCTGATCATCCCGGTTGCCCTCCTCTGAACACACTCCAGCTTGTCTGCATCCTTCTTGAATTGTGGAGCCCAGAACTGGATGTAGTACTCAAGATGTGTGTGTAAAAGGCTATGTGTGAATAGACACAGGGAAGTTTATTACACACAGCCACACAAAGTGATATATGTTTTTTTTTTTAAGTTTGTGTTTTGAGAATTGTAAGCCGTCTTTCATTCTGTCGTTCACTCATTGACAGATCTGGATTTTGCGGTGTGGGTGTGTGGCTTACAATTGCATTCAACTCGCACAAGGAAGGAAGGAGAAAAAGGAAAGGAAACTGATATAAAGATCAGGAAAGATGGGAGAAAAAGAAAGGAAAGGGGGGAAAATCAGGAAAGAAAGAAAGGTCTGAAAAGGAAGGAAGGATAAAAAGAAAGGAAGGTGAAATAGAAAGGAAAGGAACGGAGCAAGAAGGATAAAAAAAAGTATTCACTGTTAGAAGGCGGACAGCTTAAGAAAAAACCTTGATGAAGATAATTAAGAATGTGTTGCACAAAGACTTGATACTCTGCCTTAATTTCCCTCCAGATAGGTTGGACTACCAGGCCCATAACCCCCAGCCAATTGGATGGGGATGATGGGATTTGTGGTGCACCCCATTTGGTGACCTCTGGGCTGAGGAAAGCTGCTTGTGTGTGTTCTTAACAGCTAGGCTAGAAATAACATTCTGTTGGGAAAATGCTTTAAAATAAATAAATGAAAAATAAAATAAAATGTGCTGTATAAACTGTAAGTACAATAGAGTACGAAGAGTTATGCTAGCTGAGAAACGCGTGGAGGAGAGCCAGTTGGCTTTGTTAAAGAAGACTTTTTAAAAATAATAATAATATGAAAACTAGCATTTATTTATTTCCTTTATTAATGGCCACAGTGATGTTATTCAACCAGCTAGCAAACCTGTCAGATCATATGGAAAGATACTCCGGAATGACTCAGGACTTTGCCCGAAAACTATTTCTCCTCCTTGCAAAGGGTCATAAATCTTCTCTGTTGTTCTGCTTGACAAACGCCCCCCCCCCCCCTTGCCTGGCTGAATTTATACTCAGAGAACTGAGGAATGCAATCGGGGGGGGGGGGGAGGTGTTGTTTGTGCTATGTTTTGACACACCAATAAAAGTTAGAAAGAAAAGAAGAGAAAGAGGAGAGCAGAAGTGAAGGAAAAGAGGATGGGGTAAGAATATTTATGGTGAGAAAGAGACACCTCTGGCAAAGGTATTCAGAAAATGATAAAACAAAAACAAATTGAAATCACGGCTGAGCTGGTATCCTCATAATTCCATATATAGACATTTGTGTCTGACAAAACCTCCAAAATGGTTTGACAGCAGGATTGCTAGGTAATTTTAGATCCTGGGCTCAATACTCTTACGTGGGTGGGTGGACTTTAGAAGGCCATGTGTGTTCCTTCCATTGGGAAGCAGACATCTAACGTTCCTCATCATACTAGAACTCAACGAGGTCGTATCCCATGGACCTGTTTGGAGGGAGATTCAGGACAGGTGAAAGGAAGGAAGAGGCAGCTGGACAAGCATCTGTCAGGGATGCTTTAGGGTGGATTCCTGCATTGAGCAGGGGGTTGGGCTCGATGGCCTTGTAGGTCCCTTCCAACTCTGCTATTCTATGATTCTATGATTCTAAGGACTTCTTCATGCAGCGCAGAGTTAAACTCAGGGAATTGACTTCCACCAGGTGTAGTGACGGCCACCGGTTTGGATGGCTTTAAAGAGGATGGGACGGAATAGAATGGAATAGAATAAAATCGGATGGGACGGAATAGAATAAAATATTTATTTCTTACCCGCCTCTCCCTCTGGATCGAGGCGGGGAACAACATTAAATACAAAATCACAATAAAATGCACAAAACTGGTTCGAAACATATAAAACGGATACAAATATTAAAATAACCACTGGACATGTTTTAATTCCAAGAGGAGAAGGCTGTCAATGGCTACCTGTCCTGCTGGCTATGTGCTACCTCCAAGGTCAGAGGCAGTGTGCCAAGCTACACCTGTTACTGGGGAACATGGGCGGAACATGGAATGAGAAATTATTTTCTCATTCCAATTAACATACTGCGTGGCTTGCAAGGTTGGAGGAATCTACAACGGATTCAAAGGAGTTCAGATTTTTATGGATTTGACCGGTGGAGAAAGAAGGAGCCTGGTTAGGAAGCAGCTACAAGCTGTATAAAGGGGAATGGTGAGGCAGAGATTCCATTCTGGGGTTTAGTTACAACCAGCCAGGCGTCTAAACGAGCGATTCAAGGTGTTCAACCCATTTTGGGGATCATAGAATCATAGAATAGTAGAGTTGGAAGGGGCCTATAAGGCCATCGAGTCCAACCCCCTGCTCAATGCAGGAATCCACCCTAAAGCATCCCTGACAGATGCTTGTCCAGCTGCTTCTTGAAGGCCTCTAGGGTGGGAGAGCCCACAACCTCCCTAGGTAACTGGTTCCATTGTTGTACTGCTCTAACAGTCAGGACGTTTTTCCTGATGTCCAGCCGGAATCTGGCTTCCTGTCACTTGAGCCCATTATTCCGTGTTCTGCACTCTGGGATCATCGAGAAGAGATAGGCCTCAGCACCTCGGACAGCACCTTTAGACTTCTGGCTGGATGTAACTAAGACCACGAGAAGAGCCCTTATGCTGGATCAGACCGATTCATTTTATCATTTGTTTTTATTGCATTTGTACACCGCCCCATAGCCAAAGCCCTCTGGGCAATTCATCAAGGGTCTGTCTAGTCCAGTGTTCTGTTCCCACAGTGGCCAACCAGCTGTCAACCAGGGATTCACAAGCAGGACACGGTGCAACAGCACCCTCCCACCCATGTTCCCCAGCAACTGGTGTACTGCCTCTGATACTGCCTCTGATACAGGAGGTAGCACATAGCCACCAGGGCTAGTAGCCATGGATAGCCTTCTCCTCGGACTTTGGACCTCTTACGTTGGCTATACAAGGCGATTTCCTTGAGATCCATTTACAGGACGTTATTTCCGCTGCCCTCCAGTCCTGGGAACATGGGAAACTCTTGTAGAGGAGGGAAAAATACCCACAAAGAATTTCCAACCAGAGTGAGGGGTGTGTGGGGGGAGGCATGTGTAATCTCCGCGTCCCGATATCAGCGGAGAGGGCAGACGGCATGAAATCACTGGCTTGTGACTCCCGTGTCTCCAGCGGAGCAAGCGAATGACACCTAATAAAGGGAATTTTCTCCCGGCAGAGTTGCATGCCATCGCAGAGGCTGGAATGCGCCCCCGATAACCTAAGGAAGCAAAGCCTCGTGCCCAAAGGGTATATAAGAGCAGCTGGGAGAAAGGGAGAGACACAGGACAAGAACAGGAGACCAGAGGCTTCATCTCCGGGGAAGAAAAAGGACCCCTCTCTCTGCAACCCAGCACACATCCCAACAGCATGGATGCTAAATGGTCATTTTGCTGCAGCCTCTCCTTGCTGTTTCTCCTCTGCTTCCAGCGCTCCGCCGCCCATCCCATCGACAGCCTCAGCCCTGCCAAGGAGCTAGCCAGCATGGAGGTAAGGGATTCCGAGTTCATTTCTAAACCGACGATTCATAACCGTGCAACTCCGGTTCGGGAATTGATTGCCAAGTTGGGCAAGTTTTTAAGAACATCAAAAGTGCCATAGTGGATCAGAACCAGGGTCCACCTAGTCTAGCACTCTTTTCATACAGTGGCCAAACAGGTGTTGACCAGGGACCCACAAGCAGCACAGCAACAGCACCCATGTTCCCCAGCAACTGGGGCACACAGGCTTACTGCCTCGAATACTGGAGATAGCACACAACCATCCGGGCTAGTAGCCATGGATAGCCTTCGCCTCCAAGAATTTATCCAACCCCCTTTTAAAGCCATCCAGATTGGTGGCCATCACCACATCTTGTGGTAGTGAGTTCCATAGTTTAACTCTCCTTCCTTTTAGCTGTCCTGAATCTCCCACCAATCAGCTTCATGGGATGCCCCCGGGGTCTAGCGTTTTGAGAGAGGGAGAAAAATGTCTCCCTGTCCACTTTCTCCACACCGTGCATCATTTTGTCCACCTCTATCCTGTCTCCCCTCGGCCTCCTTTTTTCCAAGCTAAACAATCCCAGCTGTTGTCACCTTCCCTCCTAGGGGAGATTCTCCAGCCCCTTCATCATTTTAGTTGCCCCTTTCTGCACTTTTCCCAGATCTCTAATATCCTTTTTTTAAAGTGTGGTGACCAGAACTGTACACAGTATTCTCAGTGTGGTCACACCCTAGATTTGTATAAAGGCAGTATGATACCGGCCGTTTTATTCTCCATTCCTGTTATAATGCCAAACATGGAGTTTGCCTTCTTTCCAGCAGCCGCACACTGGCTGGACATTTCTTCGAAGGCAGCTCTTTTGAGAAACATTTTTCCCCTCCTTCCCTTCTCATCCCTATTTTCTTGTGTGCTGTGCCTTTTTTTAAAGTTTGTAAGCCTGTGGGCACAGGGACTGTTCTTTTTATCGATTGTCCATAAGCCGCTGAGGAGTGGGATAACAATGCTTTAAACAAACCAAGGAGCCTCCAGCTTCAGAAGCAGTCTATCTCAAAAGGGGAAAACCTGCCTTCATGGCTTTCTTATGAGTTTCCTGCAAGCCTTTGGCTGTCCCCTGTTGGAAACAGGATACTGGAACTGAGGGACCTTTGGTGTGATCCAGCCGGGCTCTTCGTGAGGTGAGGCTAGCCATGAGTGCAGGTGGCTTTTAAAAAGGATCAGACCCATTCAGAGAGGAGACGTCTGAATTGGAGGGAGACCTGGGATCTCCATGTAATGGAGAGTGCATACCTCTTGTCGAAAGAGCTGGTCACATTTAGCTTGGAGAAGAGAAAGTTGCAAATACCTAAAAAGCTGTACCGCGGAAGATAGCAGACATATTCTCAGTTGCTCCCAAGGACAGGACTCGAATCAATGGGTGGAAATGGCAAGGAAGCAGGTTTCCCCTAAACATTAGGAGAAATGTCCAAACAGACAGAGATGTTCAGCAACGCAGGGAGGTGGTGGGTTCTCCTTCACCGGAGGTCTTTAAGAGAGGGTGGAGGACCGCCTGTCAGGAATGTTGTAGTTGCACCCTGAAGTGCAGAGCCCGCATTGAACTGGGGGTTGGACTAGATTATCTTTGAGGCCCTTTCTGCTTCTGGGGTTCTGTTTTTTAGGGGAACCGAAGCTCAGTGGCAAAACGTACACCTTCTATTTCTAAAACCACCAGCCTGCTCTCAAGAGAGGGACGCAGTCAGAGACACAGGGATGGAGAGACAGACAGACAGACAGACACAGCAGCAGCAGTAATCCCTTTTAACACTCTTACCTTCCGCAGGGGGACAGGGGTTTTGTGGCAGCTACGGTTTGGGCAGCATTTTTCATTTCCAATGTCCCAAGTTTCTAGGTTGCCGGTGGCTGCAGCGACTCCGGCCACCTTTCTTGGGGGAAAAGGTTGAGTTCACTACCAGAAGCGCTGCGGATGTTGCACGCTGGTTCTGCTCCTGGGAAGGTGTTGGGTATGAGCAGGGAGAAACTTCTGTGAGATGCTGAAGCCTCCATCTCTCTCTCTCTCTCTCTCTCTCTCTCTCACACACACACACACACACACCCTAGGAACACAATGGCCATGGACCATATTAGGAAAAAGAAAACGTGAAAACTGCAACGGCATTTTCTTGCAGTACTGAGAACTCCGTTGAAAATTCCACTCTACCAGCAAAACCCAGTTTTCAATTACCCTTCCCCACTACCAACCAGTCTATATCCTGCGTCCTTTGAGCATGCTCAGGAACACCCGGGGCTGTATTTTGGTGATGGTGGTGTGGCCGTTGCTCCTTCTGTTTTGATCTTTTTCCTAAAGAATTTTTGCACTACTGCTTACAGTTCTCTCGTGCATGGATGGTGGTGCTGCTTCAGTGCCTTGAACACCGGCTCTTGGAGGTTTGGACATCAGGTCTGGCTTCAGCCCTTAGATCTCACCCCAAAATGAGATTAAGCTTGTGTGCACCCACTTACCCGTTGAACTCAATGGGACTCACTTCTGATGTATAGGATTGCACTCTTAGTGCCAATAGCTGCATTTCTGCTAATTCATCCTCTTACAGCATTTCTTTCTTTCCTTCCTTTCATTTCTGCATTTATTTATCCTTCCATTTCTGCATATTCATCTTCTCTCATATGTCTTTTTTGTTCCTTCCTTCCCTCCTTTCTAATAGAATCATAGAATCATAGAATAGCAGAGTTGGAAGGGGCCTACAAGGCCATCGAGTCCAACCCCCTGCTCAATGCAGGAATCCACCCTAAAGCAGCCCTGACAGATGGTTGTCCAGCTGCCTCTTGAATGCCTCTAGTGTGGGAGAGCCCACAACTTCCCTAGGTAGCTGATTCCATTGTCGTACTGCTCTAACAGTCAGGACGTTTTTCCTGATGTCCAGCTGGAATCTGGCTTCCTGTAACTTGAGCCCGTTATTCCGTGTCCTGCACTCTGGGAGGATGGAGAAGAGATCCTGGCCCTCCTCTGTGTGACAACCTTTTAAGTCTTTGAAGAGTGCTCTCATGTCTCCCCTCAATCTTCTCTTCTCCAGGCTAAACATGCCCAGTTCTTTCAGTCTCTCTTCATAGGGCTTCGTTTCCAGACCCCTGATCATCCTGGTTGCCCTCCTCTGAACACGCTCCAGCTTGTCTGCGTCCTTCTTGAATTGTGGAGCCCAGAACTGGACGCAATACTCTTTTCTTCCATTAATCTATTATTCTCTATTTAAAACATTTATAATATATGGCACTTTGTTGCTGTAGCCTCTAAAGCTGGTCATTGTGGTTTGAAACTGCTGTTTAATACATATTATGATTCGTTATAACTATTTTTTTATTTCAAAGTATTTATATTCTGTCTGTCTTCCCATTTTTTTTTTTAAAAAAACACACACCCTTAAGGCAAAGTTTGCAACAGTGTAGTGTAGTGGTTAGAGTGTTGGACTGGGAGTCGGGAGATCCGAATTCTAGTCCCCACTTCGCCACGGAAACCTACTTTGAGCCAGTCACAGCCTCTCAGCTCAACCCACCTCACAGGGTTGTTGTGGTGAGGATAAAACGGCGGAGAAAGGAGGATTATGGACGCTGCCTTGGGTTCCTTGGAGGAAAAAAGGCAGGATATAAATGCAATAATAAATAAATAATAATACATATCAGGATTTCAAAAGGCAATAAAAATGCCCAGATTCAAAGGCAGGATTTGGAGAGCTGATAAAATAGCCTTAACAACATTCAAGGGATCAACGGAATCATTCTATCCTACGATGCATTTCCTTTTCATTCCAGGCTCTTCTGGAGAAGTTGGAGGAAAAAGTCTCCCTGATGGAAGACCTGCGGAACAGCGCTGAGTTCGAGGGACCCGAAACCCAGGGAGGGAGTCTGGTGGAGTTCTCCGACAACAGTGATGAACAGCAGCTGATGGATCCCAGGGTCGATTTTCCCCCTTTCCTGTCCGACAGGAGCTCTCTGCTGAAACGCATGCGGGGTCTTCAGGCTGCAAAGAGCATGCGAGACTCCGGCTGTTTCGGGAGGAGATTGGACAGGATCGGCTCCGTGAGCGGCATGGGATGCAAAGGTGAGCTCCTCTCCGGGTCATCTGGTCTGCAGAAGGCCTCCCCATGAAGGCAACAAGGCAGGATTTCCCCCAGTGCCTAATAACAGATATATATTTATTCCCCCCTGCCCCGAATTGCAATCGAAGGCACATTTCGTTCTCACTTCCTTGCAAAAGGGCCCACATAGGGAAAAGACAACCAAGGCCCACAACCCAATAGCAACATCCCCTTTCCAATTGATGGAGAGCAGAGAGCGCCAGAGTAGGGTACCAGACCAGGGATGGGCGGGGCAAAGGCAAAAGGGGAGGGCCTCAAATGCCAGTGCATTTACACTTAAAAGCTTTTAGTCGCCGGAGATGCATTTCAACCTTTCAGAACAGGGGGTGAAACGCTGTAGCAAAGACAGGAAACCACCAAATTGGTGGTTGGGAGGAAGTGGGAGGGGCCAGTGGAAGGAGGTGTGGCCATCTAGAAAACCTTGGTTGGGGGCTAGATTGACTTCACAGGGTGGTTGGATTTGGCCTGATCTTCAATGTCTCTGATCTGAGCTGATCATCAAGCAGCAAACCTTGGAGTCTCTAAAATCTATGAAACTGCGCAGCACAACTCTCAAAGTCAGGGCTTCCTCTGATTATGCTCTAATTTCCCCCCCCCTTTATTCCCCCCCCCCAGGTTCAAGAAGGCATTAAAAACCAGCTTCCTGTCGCCTCCTCCCCAAAAGGATTCTAACTTTTGATGGCACGCGGCTTCCCGAAGACACTCTGACCAACCAGCGTTTCTTCGAAATCTCTGGAACGGATGGAACGTTCCACCTATTTATTTATTTATTAATTTATTTATTACTTGACCTTTTGTTTGTTTGTGTTTGCTTTTTTTTTCTTTCTTTCTTAAAAAAACAAACCCCAAAGCCCTTTCTTACTCTCAAGCCCAGAGACCATTGCTTGAAATAATAGTAATAAAACTAATAAACAGAAACACCATAAGCTCTTTGTGTTGAGTTTACTCTTGCTGCTTTGTTTCGGGTTCTGTTGGATGAAAAAGAACGCTGATCATTCTTTTCCTGAATGATGGGGTTCATCTGCCAGCCCACGCAAGCCTCTAGTCCACATTTCAACGTTTCCCTGGGGCATGGCGGCCTGGGACCTTCACTAGCCTGGAAACAAAGTTTTAAGGTTTCCCTTGTGAAAATACTTCTGTTTCCTGAGTGGAAGAGCAGGAAGAAGAGACTGTTCAAGAAGTATCTACACATAGAATCATAGAACAGCAGAGTTGGAAGGGGCCTACAAGGCCATCGAGTCCAACCCCCTGCTCAATGCAGGAATCCACCCTAAAGCATCCCTGACAGAGGGTTGTCCAGCTGCCTCTTGAAGGCCTCTAGTGTGGGAGAGCCCACAACCTCCCTAGGTAACGGATTCCATTGTTGCACTACTCTAACAGTCAGGAAGTTTTTCCTGATGTCCAGCTGAAATCTGGCTTCCTTTAACTTGAGCCTGTTCTTCCGTGTCCTGCACTCTGGGAGGATCGAGAAGAGATCCTGGCCCTCCTCTGTGTGACAACCTTTCAAGTATTTGAAGAGTGCTCTCATGTCTCCCCTCCATCTTCTCTTCTCCAGGCTAAACCTGCCCAGTTCTTTCAGTCTCTCTTCATAGGGCTTTGTTTCCAGACCCCTGATCATCCTGGTTGCCCTCCTCTGAACACGCTCCAGCTTGTCTGCGTCCTTCTTGAATTGTGGAGCCCAGAACTGGATTGTATACAGTCCTGTTCTGTATACAAGATTGTGTACAAGTATACAAGATTGTGTACAATCTTGTATACAATCTTGTATACTGTATACAAGATTGTGTGCAATATCCTTTTCCCAAACACTTCCATAACTCCGTAACACAAACTGGCTCTCAAAACACACAAATGTGGCAATCTCCAGGGCTTTACTGCCTCATGGGGATGCTACTCTCTCAGATAAAACAGAGTGTGGTGTAGTGGCTAGAGTGTCTGCGAGTCGGGAGATCCGGGTTCTAGTCCCCACTTGTCCATGGAAACCCACTGGGTGACTTTGGGCCAGTCACAGCCCAACACACCTCACAGGGCTGTTGTGAGAATAAAGTGGGGAGGAGGAGGATTATGTATGCCGCTTTGAGTTCCTTGCAGGAAGAAAGGCGGGCTATAAATGCAATGAATAAATAATAATAAATATAATAATAAGGCAGGGGATAGGTTTTACTCAAATTAGCTAGCACAAAAACATTTACGATCATGTGTACATTCTCCTAGTTTAAATAGGAAATTGCCTTAAAGTAAGTCAGACCATTCCTCCAAATAGCTCAGTATTGCATGCACAGACTGGCAGCAACTGTAGGAGGTTTAAAACCCTACCAGGAGATGCCAGAAATCGTACCCGGGTCCTCTTGCATGCAAAGCAGGTGCCGTGCCATTGAAATATGTCAAGTAAGATTCCAGTCCTCGTGGTCCTGAATAAAAGGGCATATTTAAGCAGGAACGTAAGACGGTGCATTAGTCTTAGCTGAATATTGTCTCCAGCATGGGTGTGTATTTCATTATTTACAATATTTATATATGGCTCCATATCTAAAATAGATTCCAGAGCAGTGGACATAAAAAGTAAAACAGAAACAAAAATTAAAAGATGCATATTAAAATTATTCAATTTCAAAACAGGATACCAATAAAAAACATGGTTGTCAGTTAAGGGAGGCTTCCTGGAAAAGAGTTGTTTTCAGGAAGTGCCGGAAGCAGCACAATGTTGGCACCTGCCTGACCTCCAGTGGCGGGGAGTTCCACAGAGAAGGGGCCACCATGCTGAAGGCTCTTCTGGTGGGCTCCAATCAGGCCATGTGGAACCCCCAGCAGCATCTTGGACCATTTTCATCCCATTAGGAGAGGCATTTCAACTTCTCAGAAAAGGGGAAAAACTGCACATTAGCTGAGGATCCACCAAACGGTCAGTGGGTGTGGTGAAAGGGGTGTGGCCAGAGTCAAGGGGGTGGGGCCAGGGAAAAGTGGGCGGGGCCAGGGCATGACCATCTGAGAAATGCAGGATGTCAAAGTGGTAACCCAGGTCAGCTAGGTTTGGCCTCCAATACTATTCCCTTGATTTAAACTGACCAGCAGATGCTCTCCAGTGTTTCAGTAGGGGTCTTTCGCAGTCCTACTTGGAAATAATAATAATAATAATAATAATAATAATAATAATAATAATAATAGTAATAATAATTATTTCTTACCCGCCTCTCCACTTTGATCAAGACGGGGAACAACTATAAACAATAAAATACATAATACTCAATTAAAACATAATAGACATTGTTAAAAACATCCTAAAAAAATCCTAAAAACATTTTAAATACGTCTTAAAATTCCACTGGATAGGCCTGCCGGAAGAGCTTTCTTGAATGCTAGTAGACTGTCAAGCTGACGAGTCTCCTCCGGCCGGCCATTCCACAGTCTGGGAGCAGCAGAAGAGAAGGTCCTCTGGGTAACGTTTGTCAATCTAGTTTTTGCTAGCTGAAGTAGATTCTTCCCAGTGGACCTGAGTGTGCAGGGCGGATTGTACAGGAGAAGGCGATCCCGCAGGTAGCCCGGACCCAAACCATGTAGGGCTTTAAAGGTGCTCACCAACACTTTATACTTTGCCTGGAAACTAATCGGCAGCCAGTGAAGAGATTTTAAAACTGGTGTAATGTGACCACCCCTAGGTGTACCAGTGACCAGCCTGGCTGCTATATTTTAAACTAGTTGACGTTTCCGGACTAGGCACGAAGGTAGCCCTATGTAGAGTGCATTGCAGAAGTCGAGCCTTGAAGTTACCAGCGCGTGCACAACCGTCTTTAGGTCTTCTAACTCTACAAAGGGGCGCAGCTGGCGTATCAGCCAGGACTTGAACCCGGCACCATCTGCATGCAAAGCAGGAGCGACAACCCTCGTTAACATGCTTGCTAAGTTCACATTGAGAGACAGAGCTGGATTGTCATGATTTTAGCTAGGGAATGCAGTGTGTAAGGTAACACCGTTGCCTACAAATTCGTCAAGAAGTCTTAGAATTTGGGTCCAAAGAGCTTTTCACACTGCAGATTTTAAAAACAGCAAAATTGTCAAAATTGCGGTCTGCCAGAGGGCACCCGTCATTATAGCAATTTATAAAAGCAAATTAAATATACAGGCTGAGCAACCTAATCCATCAGCTTTCTCCAACGTGGTGTCCTCCAGGTATTTTGGACTTCATTTCATTTCATCTATTGTATTTATACACGGCCCGATCGCGGAAGCTCTCAGGGTGGCTTATTAAAAATTTAACCCTAAAAACACAATATAATAACGCAATATACGATCGTCTGCATAGAAAAATATAAAACCATTTTCAACAGACAACAATAAGAGTCCCAGGATGGGTTTTTTTTTTTATCATATGCTGTCAAAAACCTAAGAGTGGAGGAAAGTCTTAACCTGGCATGGGAAAAATCACAGTGGTGGTGCTGAACAGACCTCACTGGGGAAAGTGTTCCACAATTTAGGGGGCCACCACTGAGAAAGCCCTCTCCTTTCTTGCCAGCTTTTAAATCTCCCTCAGAAGAGGCACTTGGTGGAGGGCGTTGACTGATGATTGTAGTCCTGGAAGGGGGGGTATGATGTTCCCAGATTGGTAGGGTCGTGTATACGTGAGAACGGGCTCTGGCAAACTAGCCTGACCGACATTCTAGGGCGCCAGACGAGATCTCACATGTTGTGCTCTCTAACCATTGGAACACACAGCCCGACAAAATGCACATTGTCCACGGATCGGTGCACGGGTTTCCTCCAGGGCCAAATCGAGATAGACACAATTTCCATGAAGGAGAAAGGAGGCTGAGGGGGAAAGCGGCACAGCGCTAGCCAAGTTGAGCAGTTCATTATTTATTTATTTAGCACCATCAGTGTATATGGTGCTGTACAGAGTAAAACAATAAAATAGCATAGCAGTTCATGAATAAACCGAACCCTGCAAGGAAAGTTCCGTGGCCACCAATATACACAGATGCACAATATACACAGGGCCTTCTCCGCGAGTCCCTGCCAAAGGAAGTGAGGCCTTCCTGCTGTGGCACCCCAGCTGTGGAACGAGCTCCCTAAGGAGGTTCGCTTGGCACCTACATGATATGCTTTTAGACGCCAGGTGAAGACCTTTTTATTCTCCCAGCATTTTAACAGTCTATAAATACATTTTAACTTGGTGTTTTAAATCTGTAATTTTGCATTGCTGCTGTTTTTATCTGGTTGAGCTTTTAAGTTGTATTTTATATCATGGTTTTATACTGTCGTTTTATACTTTGAATGTTTTTAATTTTTGTGAACCGCCCAGAGAGCTCAGGCTATTGGGCGGTATAGAAATGTAATAAATAAATAAATAAAATTTATCTTCGAGGGGGCAAGGATAGGGAGTGCCATTTTACAGAGCCGCAGCATGGCAGTAACCAACCTGGCACCCATCAGATGAGATGGATTACAACTCCCATCATTATCCTCTTTTTCCTCCTGTTCCTCCTCCTCCTCCTCTTCCCCTTCCTCCTTTTACTCCCATGTCTCCTGCTCTTTTGCTCCTCCTCCTTTTTTCAACAGCAACAATTGTAATTTATTTATTTATTTATTACATTTTTATACCGCCCAATAGCCGAAGCTCTCTGGGCGGTTCACAACAATTATTTGTTGTTGTAAGAAGTTCTGCTTCAGCAATGTGGGATATGAATCTTTGAACAAACATTATTATCATCATTATTATCATGGCTGTTGCTGCTATCATTATTATTATTATTATTATTATTATTATTATTGAAACAACTTACAATTATTTTTGCAATTTATTTTTGCAATTATTTCCAATGTGGGATATAAATCTTTGAACAAACATTATTATTATCATCATAGCTGTTGCTGCTATCATTATTACTATTATTATTATTATTATTATTATTATTATTATTATTATTATTGAAACAACATATTACAATTATTTTTGCAATTTATTTTTGCAATTATTTCCAATGTGGGATATAAATCTTTGAACAAACATTATTATTATTATTATTATTATTAGTATTATCATCATCATCATCATCATCATGGTTGTTGCTATCATTATTATTATTGAAACAACATCTTACAACTATTTTTGCAATTTATTTTTGCAAATTATTTTTGCAATTATTTCAATGTGGGATATGAATCTTAGAACAAACATTATTATTATCATTATGGTTGTTGTTGCTATCATTATTATTATTATTATTATTGGAACTACAACTTACAATTATTGTTGCAATTTACATTAGGGTCCACTCAACAACCCGTATGCGCGTGAGTGATGTTGAATAATTGTGACCCCATCCATTCATGCCTATATATCCTACTATAAAAGAAGGCTCAATTATGCCGGATAGGACGGTATAGCAACGTGGCAAAGTGGGCTTCAAAAGCACTTCTTAAAAATGCTCTTCAGTGCTCCTCGCTCGACCTGTCCGCAGAAGATCAGAAAACCTTGCAAATTCGACCGATTCCGTAGGCGTAGATGTACAGCATTCGCCTGCTGCAGCAAAACTAACAAAAAGTGTGGCAGAGTGTTACATTTTTTTTAGTCTCCAGGGTTTCCACAAGACTCGGGTCGTTGTGAAATGTGACAGAGCTTGTAAAGGTAGCTCTGAACTTTCTTCCGTCACGGGGAAAACAGGAGCACATCAGTCTGGTGGCGATTGGCCCAAGGACATGGCGCTTGACAGCCAGCGATGGGTTGGTCATGATTTTCCACTGCTGAAGCAGCCGGAGAGTCTGCCTCCGCTAGAGATAACAAGGGGATGTTCGGGAGCTTCTTTCACACCTCCGAAGTGCGAAGCTTCTCCAGATGAGTCAACAGGAATGCATGTGTCACACGGGTGCCCAGGCTTGCCATTTCTGTTAACGGACGCCGAGCGGCGCATCTCCGGCACCGGAGATCACTTTAAAAGGGCATCTTCTGCCAGCCTCTGTATCTCCGATGCCTTATCAAGGATGGGTGATGGAATGCAGTGGGGTTCCATTCTTCAGGCATGAGCTTTGCAGGTCCCGCGGGTATAAAGATGGGGGAAGTCAGGCCTGACACGACAAAGGAGCGGCGAGGAAGAACTGGGGGAAGGCGGTACGTGGACGACACCATGGGATCAACCGTTCCTCTTCTGCTTCTTCTGTGGCTTGTGGGTCAACTTCAAGGCAGAACCAAAGCCCAACCTATCGACAGGGTGGAACTGGCTGACATCAAGGTAAGGCATTATAGACGGCGTCTCGGCGTTCGGTCAACTGATTCTTGCAGGGCTTCAGGTCCAGCTTGGGAATGCAAGATATCTCAGTGGGCTTCCAACGTCATCAAGTCTGTGTTCTCCCTGCTGCTATCACCCTTGGTCCACCTCCTCCTTCTTCTCCTTGCTTGCTCAGCAGGCAGACAGCCAGGGAGCCAGCAGGCCATGGGTCTCCTGACCCTTCTTCTCACCATCAACGTTCTCTGGGCCAGGGGAAGGAGCAGGTTGCAATGGTGAAGAGTCAGAGCTTTGTCCAAGGGGATCTTGACGCTTGGCCTGCATGGACAAATCTCTCAATTCCCATTTCTCCCCATTCTTCATTTCCCCTATTTGAATGGTGGAGGCTGGTGTGTGTTTTTTTTAATGCAAATCCGCACCCATTTTTGTGAACGTTTCAGCTGATACAGCCTTCCCCAATCCGGGGCCACCCAGATGTGTTGGATGACAACTCCCATGAGGCACAACTGGCATGGCCAATGGTTAGGAAAGCTGAGGGTTGTCACACAAAACATCAAAATTGTACCAGGTTGGGAGAGGTTATGAAATCATGGGCTCAAGTTACAGGAAGCCAGATTCTGGCTGGAGAGCAGGAAAAACTTCCTGACTGTTAGAGCAGTACGACAATGGAACCAGTTACCTAGGGAGGTTGTGGAGACCTCCCTAGGTAACTAGAGACCTTCAAGAGGTAGCTGGACAAGCATCTGTCAGGGATGCTTTAGGGTGGATTCCTGCACTGAGCAGGGGGTTGGACTCGATGGCCTTGTAGGCCCCTTCCAACTCTACTGTTCTATGATTCTAGGATTCCATCCTGTCCTCTCTTACTCGCCTCTTTGTAATTAAAAAATAAAACTTAGAGGAGCTTTAAAGCATGGATGGGGACCTTCTTGCTGTGGGACTAATATGGCCAGCTTTCCTGTCTTATTTCTGATCAGTGACAGGAGAGGTAATGGCTTCCCCGCCCCATGCTGCATTACGACTTTTTAAAAAGCCTTCGTTAGTGCCAACGGAGGTTTGTTGTCCTGTGAGATGTTAGTTTCACAGGTCGACAACGTGGTGCTCTCCGGAGTTCTTTGACTACAAACCCCCATGATCCCCGATCACGGGCCGGTTTGGCTGTGGCTTTTGGGACTTGTAGTCCAAACTATCTGCAGGGCGCCAGGTTCCCTACTGCTCCATCCATGCCCACCTGGTTCAAAGCTTGGACTCATTTAATTCACAGCACTTGTTCGATTCTCCCTCACACTGAAATGAATGAAAAAAGAAATCCTTAACCTGGCCTAGATCACGTTCTGTACGCGAATCTCTTTCAACAAGGGGGATGGGATTTTAACTCTGGAGAAGCTCTTGTGTGATGCATTCCAGGGATGGGTGGAGCCAAAAAGGCAATTTTTTTAAAAATACTAGCATATTTGAGCTTATACCTCTTAGTATTATTATTATTATTATTTATTTATATAGCAGTGGTCATTAAGCCCTAAAACAGACATTTCAACCTTTTGGATGCACAAAAGATCAGGAAACCAACCAAGGATTGATGTTTGGACATGTGGTGAACCTCGGTGCACCGGATTGGGACCTTAAGCGGGCTGAATTTGGCCCACAAAACCCATCATAGAATCATAGAATCATAGAATAGCAGAGTTGGAAGGGGTCCACAAGGCCATCAAGTCCAACCCCCTGCTCAATGCAGGAATCCACCCTAAAGCATCCCTGACAGATGCTTGTCCAGCTGCCTCTTGAAGGCCTCTAGGGTGGGAGAGCCCACAACCTCCCTAGGTAACGGATTCCACCGTCGCACTGCTCTAACAGTCAGGAAGTTTTTCCTGATGTCCAGCTGGAATCTGGCTTCCTTTAACTTGAGCCCGTTATTCCGTGTCCTGCACTCTGGGAGGATCGAGAAGAGATCCTGGCCCTCCTCTGTGGGACAACCTTTCAAGGATTTGAAGAGTGCTCTCATGTCTCCCCTCAATCTTCTCTTCTCCAGGCTAAACATGCCCAGTTCTTTCAGTCTCTCTTCATAGGGCTTTGTTTCCAGACCCCTGATCATCCTGGTTGCCCTCCTCTGAACCCGCTCCAGCTTTTCTGCGTCCTTCTTGAATTGTGGCGCCCAGAACTGGACGCAATACTCTAGATGAGGCCTAACCAGAGCCGAATAGAGAGGAACCATACCTCATGTGATTTGGAAGCTATACTTCAAAATATATCAAACTATATATCAAATACATAAACACACACACACACACACACACACAGAGGAGCTGACCTTCAGTGCTTTTTACAAATGCCAAATCTGCACTAAATCAACAGTGTTCTGTTTTTTTAATAGCCCAATACTTCATCGCATTTGTTTTACATTAATGGACGTCGGCTATAAGAAGACTTCCTCCCATGCAAACAAGCAGAGGGTGGGGCCCTCTCTCTTGCTGATCCCGTGACTTGGGTTCTCTCCCTCTGTCTCAGGCACTTCTGGAGCGTTTGGAAGAAAAACTCCAGCCGGAAGAAAGCGACACAGGGCTTGGCCGAGGCTTCGATGAACCGAATGGCGAAACGGCGGAAGACGCTTACGAAACTCTGCCTTCCTGGGAAGACGAATACGCACAGCCCCAAAGCGAAGGTGGCTTCGGCCATGGCAGGCGGCAGCCACCAGAGAGGATGCCGGCAGCCACGAGGAACAAATTGAGGGCACTTTTCAGTGCCCCCCGCAACAGGCAACAGTCCTCGAGTTGCTTCGGTCAACGGCTGGACAGAATAGGGACGACAAGTGGGATGGGCTGTAAGAAAAGGGTAAGAACTGGAGGAAATTCGGCAAGGGGAATGGGGCGAAAAGCAGGGGTGCAAAACCAGGGTGACTTTGTGGCATAAGAGCCGGAAAGCTGCTTTGCTTGAAAACCAGCAGAGAGGAAAGAACGGGACAGATTCCTAGTGGAATTTCTATCCTGCAATGTCGTTTCTTTAGGTTGTAGGGAGCAAAATGGTATTGGGCTGGATTCTGGTTCTGGACTCATATGGCAGGCTGGATGATATTGGGGGTGGGGTCCTCCCACTCCCTGCCAGGACCCCCTTCCCATTTCACCTCTCTTCATGCAGCGAGAGTGTGGAGAGGCATAAGGCCTGAAGGTTGGGCAGGGTTTATTTATTTATTTATTTATTCATTACATTTTTATACTGCCCAATAGCTGAAGCTTCAGTGGGGCGGATGACGAACCACAGAGGGCCACACGGTCCCCAATCCCTGCTTTCAATCCAAAACCACCAACCCTCCACAAATACCCCCTGGCAATAGACACCTTGAATGTAGCCCTGAGACCTCTACATCGTAACGCATCACATTTGTGCTTTCACCTTTTGCAGAACTGAAGCGAAACCTGAAATTAGCAACGATCTCCGTCTCCAGCAAGTAACCTCCAAGCCTTTCTTCGAAACCCCCTGATCCCTTTAAAGACCCTTACTGATAGACTCTTCAGCTGAAGAAGAAAACACAGCCCCCTGGGCGTGTGGAGGATTTGCTTCCGTATCCCGCTCAGCTACCTCACGCAGTCATCGTGAGGATAAAAGGAGATTCGGGATGCTTCTCTCCTGCTGGGATCTCTCGGAATGGGGTGGGGGGAGAGAGAGCTGCTATTTTCCCCAATGTAACATAAATGTAAAAGGCAAGAGTAAATGAATAAAGTTCCCTCCGTGGCACAAACGGTCATAGTACTCCTTTTTGCTGCAATCCCCAATCCTTTGCCTGCATCAGAAGTCTAATAGAGATTCAGCACCAGGGACAGAGACAGAACTCAATTCTGGCTCCCAGCGCATGGAACTTACTCCAGAATGCTCCCAATGAAAGAGGTTCTATATCAGGATCTTGAATATCCTTCCCCTTTAAACCACCATCCCCCCCCCAATGTAGATGTCAGGGTTTGAAGACCACAAATAACCCACCTTCTGGGGTATCTCCCAACAGAAAGTGCAATCCGCAATCTGGATTTGGGGCGGGGGGTGGTTTAGAGAGAAAAAGGGTGCAACCCCATGGACGTTAAGACGGAAAGAAGTTGTACAGTTCCTGGCGTTCCTGGAAGTTGTAGGACTTTTTTCCCCATCCGAACAGGTGTAGGATTGCGCCTTGAATGAAGAAAAGCTTCAGTGGTTAGCTGAAATGAGTGGTGTTGTAGAGGGAGAGACAGGGTTAAAGCCACAGAACCCATGAGAGGTCCGGAATATTTTGATCCTCGATTGCCGAAAGCCCCTGCCAGCATGCCCAATGGTCATGGCCCCATCATGGACCTAGCCATGCCCAGCATAGATGGATATTGCCAAACAGGGGAATAATTGTCTGTGACCATTGAGGTCACAACTTACCAAAGCGATGAAAAATACACCACACGCCTGTCCACCCTGGTGGATCATTGCCTTGTTCCGTTCCTTGTCCTTAGGAGGGGGAGAGAAATCTCGGTCTAATGAGGCATGTCACGTCCACTGCACAAAATAACTCCTGCCTGGTGCTTCTCAAAAGAAGGTCCTGTGCCTATTATAAAGAGGCATTGAGCTTATCAAAGCGATGTGGTTGGGAGGAACGACCAGGAAAGTTCACGCAAGCGTTACCTGGAACATTGAGCCAATGGCCTGGCAAGTGGTGGCCCTGCAGATGTTGTGATCCATGCTGGATCAGCCCAAGGGTCCATCTAGTCATAGAATCATAGTAGAGTTGGAAGGGGCCTATAAGGCCATCGAGTCCAACCCCCTGCTCAATGCAGGAATCCACCCTACAGCATCACCGACAGATGCTTGTCCAGCTGCCTCTTGAAGGCCTCTAGGGTGGGAGAGCCCACAACCTCCCTTGGTAACTGGTTCCATTGTCGTACTGCTCTAACAGTCAGGAAGTTTTCCCTGATGTCCAGCTGGAATCTGGCTTCCTTTAACTTGAGCCCGTTATTCCGTGTCCTGCACTCTGGGAGGACCGAGAAGAGATCCTGGCCCTCCTCTGTGTGACAACCTTTCAAGTATTTGAAGAATGCTCTCATGTCTTCTCTTCTCCAGGCTAAACATGCCCAGTTCTTTCAGCCTCTCCTCTTAGGGCTTCGTCCAGCAGTCGGATCACCCAGTGGCCGACCAGCTGCTGACGGAGAAGCCACAAGCAGGACATGAGTCCTTCACAAGCAGCACCCTCCCGCCCATGTTCCCCAGCACCATAAGAATCCTGCCTCTGATCCTGGACGTAGCATGTAGCTGTCAGGCCTCCCAAGGAGCTACCCAGGGGGCTGAGTCCTATCCCCAAAATAGATCCAAGCTCCCTGGAAAGCTGCTTTAGAGTTCTAGCTGGTTCTAACAAAAGCCCAGGACGGATTCACAGCCCCACTCAAACCAGAGCCACCAGCCTCCACTGGCCTTTCCTCCAAGGAGCCCAAAGCCGCTTACATGATCGTCCTCCTCGCCGTGTAATCCTGACGACAACCCTGTGAGGTGGGTTAGGCTGAGAATCCGTCCCCGGCCCGAACTCAACCAAGGAGCTCCAGGGGCCAAGTGGGGGGTTAGAACTCGGGTCTCCCCAGTCCCAGTCTCTGTAATCACTGCACCAGAACTGCCTCTAAGGAGAACATGAGGACCCTAATCTTCCTTCATCACAGCTGAGTGGAGATCAATGGGGCTGACAGGAGACGTGGCTGATTTGCTCCATTAATCATGAGCAAAGGCAGATATAAAGGGGGCGGCCAGAGCCCAATGGATTACTGCAGCCCCGGGGAGCCACACAGCCTCTCAGCCGGCCCAGGAAGGACGTCTAGTTTGGGATCCGTCATGAAACGGGCGGCGTTGCTTGCTCTAACGCTGCTGCTGTGGACCGTGGCAGCTGTGGAGGTGGAAGGAACAGGGGACACAGCTAGAAGATTGCTGGTGAGTGGAAGGGATGTTCCTTGTTCCAGGCACTGGGGACATCAGAGCCTGATTTGGACAGAGCCCAATAATGTTGACACTGACTGGCAGCAAGGGCTCTCCAGGGCTTTTTCTGGCCTCCTTGGAGATGCCAGGATTCGAACCTTTGGCCTCCTGGGTGCAAAGGCCTGTGGTTCTACAGGGAGTTGGGGGTGCACATGGCATGGAAAGGCCAGGCGTTGCCCAACAGAGGAGGCCACCCTGAGCGAGACGGACACGTCCCCTACGTGGACCTCTTTCAACGAGGGGGCGGATTTTAATTCTGGAGAAGCTCTTGCGTGGGGCATTCCAGGCATGGGTGGAGTCAAAAGCAAGACAGGGCGAAGCCAAAAAGGAGGGGAAAATACTAGCATATTTGAGCTCTTAGTAGTGGTCACGAAGCCTTAGAAGAGACATTCCAATCTTTCGGAGGCACAAAAGGTCAGGAGACCCACAAAGGATTGGTAGTTGGACATGTGAACCCAACGCACTGGATTGGGACCTCAAATGGGCTGAATTTGGCAAGCAATACCCATTCAATATCATAACCACACCCAGAAGAGCTGACGCTCAGTGCCTTTGACCAATGCCAAATCTGCACCAAATCAGCCGTGTTCTGTTTTTTAAAAGCCTAATGCTCTATCGAGCCTCGCGTGGCGCAGAGCAGTAAAGCAGCAGTTTCTGCAGCTGAAACTCTCCCCACGGCCTGAGTTCGATCCCAGCAGAAGCTGGTTCTCAGGCAGCCGGCTCGGGTCGACTCAGCCTTCCATCCTCCCAAGGTCGATAAAATGAGTACCCAGTTAGCTGGGGGAAAGGTAATCACGGCCGGGGAAGGCAACGGCAAACCACCCCGCTATAAGGCCTGCCAAGAAAACATCAGCGAAAGCTGGCGTCCCTCCAAGAGTCAGTAATGACTCAGTGCTGGCACGAGAGGTTCCTTTCCTTCCAATGCTTTATCGCGTTAGTTTCACATTAATGGACGTCGACCACAAGAGGACTTCCTCCTGTGCAAACAGGCAGAGGGTCAGACGCTTTCTCTCCCTCCGTCTCAGGGGCTTCGGAAGCGTTTGGAAGACGGATACGCACGGCCCCAAAGGGAAGCCGGCAGCCGGCAGAGGCCACCACCGGCAGCCAGGAGGACCAGACTGAGTGAACGTCTCAGGCACCCCACCCCACCCCCGACACTGGAGGCGACTTGTGTCGGTGGACGGCTGGACAAAATAGGGACGACAAGTGGGATGGGCTGCAGGACAAGGGTAAGAACTGGAGGAAATTCGGCAAAGAGAACCAAGCGAAAAGCCGGGGTGCAAAAACCAGGGTGACTTTGTGGCGTAAGAGCCGGAAAACGAGCAGAGAGGAAAGAACGGGACAGATTCCCAGCGGAATTTCTATCCTACAATGTCGTTTCTTTAGGTTGGAGGGAGCAAAATGGTACTGGGCTGGATTCTGGTTCTGGACCCATATGGCAGGCTGGTTGAGATTGGGGGTGGGGGTCCTCCCACTCCCCCCCCCAAAAACCCTACCCATTTCACCTTTCCTCATGCAGAGAGAGTTTGGAGAGGCAGAAGGCCTTTAGGAAGGAAATTTCAGTGGGGCGGATGACGAACCACAGTGGGCCACACGGTCCCCAAACCCTGCTTTCAATCCCAAACCGCCCCCCTCCACAACCACCCCTACGCAATAGACTCCTTGAATGTAGCACTGAGAACTCTTCATTGTAACACATCGCATTTGTTCTACAGCCGTTTGTAGAACTGAAGCGGCACCTGAAATTAGCAACGATCTCCGTCTCCAACGAGTAACCCCCAAGCCTTTCTCTGAAACCCCCTGATCCCTTTAAAGACCCTTACTGATAGACTCTTCGGCTGAAGATGAAAACACAACCTCCTGGGCATGTGGAGGATTCACTTCCGTTTCCCAGCTCGGCTACCTCACACGGTCATCGTGAGGATAAAAAGAACTTCAGGGTGCTGGGATCTCTCAGGGTGGGGAGAGAGAGCTGCTATTTTCCCCGATGTAACATGAAAGTAAAAGGCAAGAATAAATGAATAAAGTTCCCTCCTGTCATAAATAGTACTCCTTTTTGCATCTCTCCCGCTGGGATCTCTCGGAATGGGGTGGGGAGAGAGAGCTGCTATTTTTCCCAATGTAACATAAATGTAAAAGGCAAGAGTAAATGAATAAAGTTCCCTCCGGTCATAAATAGTACTCCTTTTTGCTGCAATGCCCAATCCTTTGCCTGCATCAGGAGTCTAATAAAGATTCAGCACCAGGGACAGAGACAGAACTCAATTCTGGCTCCCAGTGCATGGAACTTACTCCAGAATGCTCCCAATGAAAGAGATTCTATATCAGGATCCTGAATATCCTTCCCCTTTAAACCACCATCCCCCCAATGGGAGATGTCAGGGTTTGAAGACCACAAACAACCCACCTTCTGGGGTGTCTCCCAACAGAGGCATTGAGCAGGGGGTTGGACTCGATGGCCTTGCAAGCCCCTTCCAACTCTACTATTCTATGATTCTAAGGTCTCCAAAATGTGGCTGGTAAGATCAGGGACAAGGCGGGCGTGTTTGGGCATCAGCTCAGGGCCCAAATCCCAGCAGGCACCACTGGTGAAGGTCAGGTGCAGGAGAGGCCACGGTCTCCTTGCCCCCCGGCTCTCTGCCCATCAAGCCACCAAGTGGGAGCCATGATGAGGAAGAGGAGGAGGATGAAGAGCAGCTGGAGACCATGGCAGTGAGAAGAGAGGCCCAATGCGGGAGTGGGGCCCTTAGAGCAGCCTTTCTCAACCTGGGGTGCTCCAGATGTGTTGGACTACAACTCCCAGAATGCCCCAGCCAGCTCTGGAGCGCCCCAGGTTGAGAAAGGCTGCCTTAGAGGGTGATGAAACAACCTCATGAGACCCCCAATGTTGGGAAGTCCTGAGAAAGGGAGGAAAGAAGGAGACATCGCAAAAACGCAACGGACGAAAGAAGTCCACCGAGACACACGGGAGGAATTTATTTATTTTAAAGAGGACGATCGTGGCCATACCAACGCAAGGGGCTCGAATACAAATAAAAACCATTATCAACACGGGATTTTAAAAATAAAAAATGATAGACACAGCAGAGTTACTTTCCATGATCTGGGAACAGCAGAAAGTGCAATCCAGATTTTTTTTTGGGGGGGGGGAGATTAGAGAGATAAAGGGCACGACCCCATGCACGTTAAGACAGAAAGAAGTCTGGCTTTCCTGGGAGTTGCAGGACTTTTTTCCATCCAAACAGGCATAGGATTGTGCCTTGAATGAAGAAAAGTTCCAGTGGTTAATGGGAATAAATGGTGTTGTGGAGGGAGAGACAGGGATCTAGACACAGAACCCATGACAGCTCCAGATGATGTTGGACTACAATTCCCATCAGCCCAGTCACCATGGCCAAATGTCAGGCCGATGGGAGTTGGAGTATAACAATTTGGAGGGACACGGGTTCCCATATTATAGCATCGTATCACACGTTAACACTGCGTAAGAGAAGAGAGTCGGCATCTCAGGAACACCCTTCCCATGTTCCCCAAGGCTTCATTGAATACTGATGCGGGAATGTAGTGCGTATGCCGCCCATTCGAATCTCAAGCTAGCACCGAGCGCTCTGGTCAAACTGCCTTCACCTGGAGCAGGCCGGGACGACCACTTTGCAGAAATGGGGAAAAAACAAGGAAATGGGTTGAGTCAAGAGGGGAACGAGGATTGGCAGAAGGTCCCACCGCTGTGGACAGAGGGACACGGGCCTCGAGAAGTTTAATATCTCGCAACGTGAGAGATCAGCGCTGCATTCCAAGTGAACCCTTCCCCAGGCTCTGAGCGCTTGTTTTAAACTCCGCAAAACGAAGCGGTTGAGAAGGTCCGTCACTGCCCGTTTTTAGAAAGAGAACCACCAGCGGGATTACAAATTCTTGGAGATACACGTTGCAGAAAAACAGGAGCTTTCTGGTGCTAGGTTTGGGATAAGAGGCATGGGTGTGGGTGGGTGGAACGCCAAGTGTGCAGGTTGGCCTTTGCACGCTTAAAAGGCGAGGCTGTTCACACAAGGGGCAGGTTGCACCAGGAGCCAGAATGCCGCATCCCACAAGCAGGGTTTGGCAGAAGGCCCGTCTCCAGACGTTGAGGGCTTCAACCTCCAGAAGTCCCCACCATCATGGATGATAATCAGGAACGCTCAGCTTTGAACTCCAAAACATCTGGAGATCTGCCCACCCCCTGCTCTACAGCAGCGATTAAGAACCTTGAGTTTCTGGTGGACTGCAATCCCTGTAAGCCCTGACCACTGCGGACAATGGGAGTTGGAGTCCAGCAACACCAAGAGAGGCACAGTTTCCAAAACCCAGCGCCATCTGGAGCGCACGGAACTTGTGGCAGATAAAATCCATCGGGCCTCTCGCTAATCTCTTACACACAGACATCGATGGTCCTAAAACATAAAAAGAAGTTCAGGATGGCCCTCCAGGAGGGAAAAGGTAATGAAGGCAAGTGTCTTATCAGAGGAAAGCAAGGTGTGATCGATTCAAAGTCCTTTCCCCAAGTGTCAGCTTCGAAGATCGGTCGCTGTACGCTGCAACTGTCACGGTGTCGGGAATTTTAAAACCCCAGAGGTAACACACACACACAGAGCACCCAATCAAAGCATTGCAAGATGCAGTCCTTCTAAAAGAAAAAACTCAGTCGCCTCTGCAGGAACTGTCAAGGCAGGGGAAGGAGATTTGAGTCACGCTAATGAGGACCAGCTAGCTTACAGCTAGAGAGTCGTCGTTTCCCCCCCACACCCCCAGACAAAATAAAATAAAATAAAATAAATAACATCGCACGGGCGCAGCGACTAAGTGCCGTGTCAGCTGCCTCCTCTTAACAAGCCCCAGGTCGGTTTGAGCAAGGAAGGAGTTTGTCATTGTGAAGGGGAAGGAGGAAGATCGCGCACGGCACAGCGACAGCTTTGTCAACACAATTGACACCTGGTGACAGCCCTTCTTCGTGTTTTAATAAAGTGGAACTATTTGAGCTGGGTGGCACGGGGGGGAGGGGGGACGACACACACGAAACCTGGGCCTTCAAATTGGCTCAAGGCAAAAATAAATAAATGTTGCTTCCCTACAGCTCTGGAGAGGAAGGGCAGCAGGGAAAGGAGATGCCCCTTCATTTGGTTCAGCACCTTACAAGACGGCGGAAACCGGTCTGCGACGCTTTCCCGCCCACTGCTGAGGGATGTGCAGAAACAAGCCGGCTCATCTGGACGTGTCAGGTGGCAAAAGTTGTCGTTCCATGGCAAGGTGCTGGAATGCTGGGGAGAGAGCAGAAGCCTCCTCTTCGGGTTCAAACCCCTCTCAGACACAAATGCGCAAACAGAGACAGGCACAGAGAGAGAGACAGGCACAGAGAGAGAGAGACACAGGCAGACACACACACAGAGAAACAGGCACAGAGAAAGACAGAGACAGGCACACAGAGAGAGAGGGAGGGGGGAGGGAGGGAGACAGGTACACAGAGAGAGAGAAAGACAGGCAGACACATACACACAGAGACAGGCACAGAGAGAGACAGAGACAGGCACACAGAGAGAGGGAGGGAGGGAGGGAGACAGGTACACACACAGAGAGAAAGACAGGCAGACACATACACACAGAGAGACAGAGACAGGCACAGAGAAAGAGAGAGAGAGAGAGAGACAGACAGACAGACAGGGACACACACACACATGGAGACATAGAATGGCAACACAGACACAAGGAGTCGAAGAACCCTGGTTCGCATTTCATGACAGCCCGCCATGGCTTAATTTAGCCACGGGGGTACAAGCGGCCATTATTTTTCCGTGGCACCTGACTTAACCATGGTTTGTCGTGTTGTGTGAACCTGTACAGCGTGGCTTGCTGGAAGCAGACAGCAATCCAGCAACAGCTCAGGCGTCTTGGAAGGCTGCTGTTCACGCCAACGAGCCGGGCCACCTGAGTTCGTCCGACAAAGCAAGCCACGCTTAAACCAGGTTCTTGTGACAGCGCCCACAGCTAAATTAAGCCACGGTGGGTTATTGTGCCGTGCAAACACAAGGCGCTTACACAAAATGTGGATGACACCCCAATTACGCTCCTTCAGTGCAGAAATCTGGAAATCTACAGCATTAACCAGGGGTCCACATTTCAAGACCTCTCAGCCACTTTCAACAAGGTGCCAGAACAGGAGAGTGCTGATGGCAGGAAAATGGGCGGATTAAGAGGGGAGAGAAGAGACAGAGTTCTGGTCTGAATGCACCAGCCGGCCTCGAGAAAGACAGCTGTCAAAGTGATCAAGCCAGGCCAAGACAGGACCTGCTGCAACCAGAAACAGCCAGGCTTCAAGGAGGTTTGAGGCCGTCGATACCTCTGGAAGGGCTGCCCCCTCCCTATTTTTTTAAAGGGGGGGGGGTAAGAGCAGGCAAAGAAATAGCTGCAACCTGATAAAGAGAGGAAGGAAGGAAGGAAGGGGGAGGGGGAAAGGAGGAAGCTCAACTTTCGAAAAACAACAGCATCACAGTATCAGGGAGGTGAGCAAAGCATTCCTGCCTCAAGTAGATGAAACCAGAATTCAGAACTGCCCGCCTTTTTCCATTCCTGTCTCCCCCACCCTTAGGGGAAAAAAGTCTAAGCGAAGTGTTATTAGAAAACACAAAAGCCGAAGTTCACACTACAACCGAAACGGTGTGAGCCGCTGAGATCGTCAATGTTTTCTCTGCCTCCTTTTGGGTAGGGGCTCCATTTGAAAAGCGGGGCTGTCGTCGTCGTCCCCCCTCCTCTGTGCCCACGCATTGGATTCATCGTGAATGGGGGGGGGGGTTCTCGACCCATTTGTCCTAAATGAGATCCTGTCAGCCCTAGATTTTGCTTCCGCCTACGGAGAATCCCCTTCCCCCCCGTTGCCTCGCTTGGAACGTCACGACCAAACCGATGTGCGTCGTGCCTTCTGCCACACCCACGACCCACACGCGCCCCCCGCCCCGAGCGCAGGCGAGATCTGGGCGCTGGTGATTCGGACGTCACGGTATTAGGAAGACCGGAGCGCATGTCTGAACCAACCCTCGGCTGGGTCAAGCAAGACTCGTTGGTTTCTATGGGACAAGACAGTCGAAATAAGGGGAAAACTGACTGTAAGGTCTTAGAATCAATAAGATCAGGATTATAGGACATGGGGGGGGATCAATTCCTGGACGCCACAGCTGCTGTCTGTAGCACAGGATAGGTTGAAAGGCAGCCTGCTAGAGAAAGCGGAGGAGAGGACCCTGCAAGGACCCTTTCCTGGAATGCATCCCCTAATTGAGAAAACGCAAATCCTGTGCTGTGCTTTATCAAGCCCATCAGCATTACAGTTCATGCCCTTCGTAAGCACGGGCCTGACTTCCCCGGGGAGCGATTTATGCGAAGGCCAAAACCTACGACCGCAGGAGCCTGCCGGAATATTGCCAGGATGGGTCTTGTTAGAAACACCAGACCGGCTGCAGCCGGCTTGAGCCTTCAGAGGGGAGCTGGTGATTATTATGAGAAAGCTCCGAGTCTCTGCGGGCGGCCCCCTCCCTCCCCAGGCCCGGAATTATTCCAGTTCTGCCTGGGTACCCCATCGCAACTGCTAAACGATTCCCCCCCTCTGGCGAGATTGGTTCTAGTTAAAGGCTTTCTATGAAAACTGGAGTTCAGGGTTTGAGTGTCAAAGGATAGCGGCCGAACCGGCAACAGGTACGCGGTTTCAAGGCAAAAGGAGTCAGAGGGGTTATGCAAGGACAGGGAGACATACAGGGAGAAGGGTAATTCCTTCGTGCACTTCTGAGTGAGCGCCTGGGAACGGTTAAGGGAAAAGGCCCTGACTGGGCGTGTCTTGCTCAGAGCAGGACTCCCAACGGTTGTGCAGGGGATTCTCGTTACCGCCGGCGGAAGGAACAGCCATGTCAGATCAGAAGATCCAGCTGTCCTGTGCAGAAAGAGGAAGAGGAAGGCAGCAAGAGCACACTTAAAAAGTTAGAGAGGTGGGGAGAAAGCATGCAGGTAGATTTCGGGAGAAAGGACACACCTGGCTGCAAGCTTCTATTTTGCTCCACGCCGAGAAATCAAAGGCCCAATCCGTGCAACTGCTAAACTCGAGGCAGGAACGGCTGCTGGTTGCCAACAGCGGGACGTTGCCATGAAAGGTGACGTTTTTAACGCCCCGCTGCAGGCCACCCAAAATATTCTTTAAAAGCGATCAAGCTTAATTCTGCACAGAGCATCGGCTGTATGCTGTGACCAGCCGGCCTCGGGCAAAGGGCGGACAAAGGAAGGGGACACCAGAAGGTCCGTAGTGGAGAAACTTTTTCCATTCAAAGGACCACAACAGGATGGGGACCGCCAAGCCACTCCCCCAGGGGAAAGCGAGATTCACCTCTAAACGCTTGACCATCGCTAGATAGTGAGAGAAATCTGCGTGCATTCATTCCCTCTGGACAAACCTGTTCGAATCAATTCCAAACATCCAGTGGTCAACATAAAACTGGTGGGAAAATGATATGTATGAACCCTAACTCCCTAAATCCATATAAGGCGATTCTCCAGAACACTATTACTTCATCATCTTCTACACACACACACACATAATGTTCAATGATTGTTCACTTTCTCGCACATGCAACTTTTTTTGCCGCTGATAATCCCGGAAGGCCACAGGGACCAAGCCCTCGATCCGAATTCCTCTCGAGCAGAGATCTTTCGGCATTGAGGGCCCCAAGGCCTTTTTCGAAACCGGAGTTCAAGAGCGGAAGGGGGAAGGGGGGGAAATAAATTAATGTGAAGCGCAGGGATTCCCTCCCAAAGGGGAAAAAAACGGTGCGCTTCTTTCTCAGCCTTACCAAAGAAGGGAAATGTGAATCGGAGGAATGCTTGGCGACGTTTGGAATTAGCGGGAAACGGGGCCAGCCCTTGAGACCGGTTTATGGTAAGGCAAGATACGCGGAAGGAAGTCAGGGAGAGAACCAAGAAAGAGCGCTCCTTCCATCTGGAATACGGCTGAGTTTCTTCTCAAATGCGTCGGCAGGGCCGTGAAATGGTGGGACTATAATCGAAAGCCAGTTGGGAAGAGGGACGAACAACTGTCGTAAAAAGCAGGGAGTGGACCCCTGAAAACAGCCAGCGGGTGTGAAAATCACGGCTCCTCGCTCGTTTCCTGGCCCCAGAGGGTTTTTTTGGGGGGGGGGGGCTCCCATGAGAAAAACCGGTTGGTCCTTTCTTTTTTTTAAAGTGCACAAAGCCGGCCCCACGGGCCAAGCGGAAACCGAAGCGGTGGCTCAGAAGTTGGGAAGGGACGGAGAGGCGGCGGAAGAGGTCAGTTGGTCTGGTAGTGTTGCCGCAGCCTGGCCTGCAGGAACTCGTGGGTCAGGTTGTGCCGGGTGATGATGCCGACGATCTGGAAGAAACAGGAGGAGAGAAGACGGCGACAGCAGCGTCAACGTAACGGATCAGAGGCAACTTAATCCAGAATCTGGTTTGGGTCCAGGCTACCTGCGGGATCGCCTTCTCCTGCACAATCCGGTCCTCTGGGAAGGGTTGACTTCAGCCAGCCAAGATTAGGCTGACGGGTATTACCCAGAGGACCTTCTCTTCTGCTGCTCCCAGACTGTGGAACGGCCTGCCGGAGGAGATTCGTCAACTTCACACTCTTTCAGCATTTAAGGAAGCTATAGAGACTGATCTCTTCCGGCAGGCCTGTCCAGTGGAATTTTAGGATGCTTTTAGGATGTTTTTTTAGGAAGTTTGAACAACGTATACTATGTTTTTAATCAGGATTTTATGTATTACTGTTGTTCCCGGCCTCGATCAAGATGGAGAGGCGGGTAAGAAATAAAATTGTTATTATTTACCGGGAAGCGCACATGCAGGGCATAAAGTCAGCACACACACACCTCTGCTCTGGCTATCAGGCAACTGGGTTTTTCCCCCCTGCTTTGGAATATGGGAGATTCATTTCCTTTTTAATTATTATTACACTCAGATCGCGTCGTTAATCCTCCTCGACTCTATTTTATCCTCACAGCAACCCTGAGAGGTAGGTTAGGCCGAGGATCAGTGACTGCCCCAAAGTCTCATGAGGTTTATTTCACTGGTGACATCTCTATTATCAGCTCTCTGGGCGGTTTACCAAGACGGAAACCCTTAAAAATACAGCGTTGTGCATAATATAAAAACGGTTTAACGACAACCATAAACAGAGCAAACACACACACACGCACACCCCTATCCAAACAATCTCCCATGACTTGATTAAAAGGTAGATAAACTGTAGATAAAGTTTAATACCAAAACAAAAACCATTTGCCGCAAATTCCATTTTTTCCCCCCAAATCTTGATTATATAAGCAACAAACCTCTGTTTAAAAGTTTGACTTGATAAAGGCGTTATGCTCCTTGTCTGTTTGTTTTTTTAAATATATTTTAAACTGTATACTGTAGCTCCTGAGGAAGGATTACAACTAATCCAAAATGTTGAGCATTTTGCATACGGACAAGTATTATTAAAGATTTTAACTATTTTCAACAGCACCAGAGCTAGGCAACCATATGCTGTCAAACGCCGGAGAGTAGAAGAATGTCTTAGCCTGGCATGAATAAATGTTGGTGCCAGGCGGGCCTCACCGGGGAGTTTATTCCACAATTGGGGAGCCACCACTGAGAAGGCCCTGTCCCTTGTTGCCAGCTTCCAAGCCTCCCTCGGAGTAAGCACCTGGAGGACGCCCTTAGATGATGAGAGTAGAGTATAGGTAGGTTCATGGCTGAGTGGGGACTAGAACCCAGATCTTCCAAACCCCATTCCACCACTACACGCCAGTGGTTCACATCAAATCATTGTGTGTCATCACCGTGGACAGACTGACTGTAAGCTTCCTTATGTGGGTGTTTTGCTAGCATAGAAATTCAGTAATACAAAAAAAAAAAGTCTGATTTAATGTGTTGCGTTACAGGCTTTCTACGCTCACTCAAGCTTCAAAACACCTGGAAATCCTGGCTGTTCAAAGCCAAGGTGTGTTTATTTATACAATGTGCATATGAGTAAAACATTACATGCACATTTTAACAAATGCTGCACTTTTTAAAATGCACGTGTTTTTTTAAAAATGTCGATAGCGACTACAAGTTTGGGGAACTGGGAACATTTTCGGAGATGTTGTCCTGCTTGCATTTTGGGCTGCAAACGAGAGATGTTTGCATAATTTGTTAAGGAAATCTTCAAACGTCTCCTAGTTCCTTCACTTTAGGAGTTTTTGCTGAAGTCCAGTGACATCTAGTGGCGGATATTTAAGTAGGCAAATTTAGCTCAGGGCTCTGTTTAGCAACACCTAGGCCTCTTAGCAGTGATTTTAACCCTGGCCCGAATTTAATCAAAGGGTGTGGTGGAACAGTTGAAGTCCAAAAACATGGGATTATTTAGCCTGGAGAAGAGAAGATTGAGGGGAGACATGAGAGCACTCTTCAAATACTTGAAAGGTTGTCACACAGAGGAGGGCCAGGATCTCTTCTCGATCCTCCCAGGGTGCAGGACACGGAATAACGGGCTCAAGTGACAGGAAGCCGGATTCCGGCTGGACATCAGGAAAAACTTCCTGACTGTTAGAGCAGTACGACAGTGGAACCAAGGACCTAGGGAGGTGGTGGGCTCTCCCACACTAGAGGCCTTCAAGAGGCAGCTGGACAAGCATCTGTCAGGTATGCTGTAGGGTGGATTCCTGCATTGAGCAGGGGGTTGGACTCGATGGCCTCATAGGCCCCTTCCAACTCTACTGTTCTATGATAATCTATTTCTTAGCTGCTTTTCAAGACAGTAGTCTTCCCAAAACAGCTTGCAGCACAAACAATGCAAAGATGATTAAATGCGTTTTCAAAATAAACAGAATAGTTTTCAATCAAATATCATGTCAAAGTATCCATCAACACCAACTGCCCCCTGCCCCCCAAAAGTTACGATTAAAAGCCAGGGAGAACAGGGGAGATTTTAAAAACCTGCTGAAGGCAGCCAGAAGAGGGCCAGCAATGTGTGTCTTGGGAACCACTTCCATAAGACAGGGGCCATTCCTAAGAAGTCCCTATCTCTAGTTCCCGCTGAGCTTAACGATCTTGGCAGCACAACAACGAAGGTGATCTTAAAACACAAGAGTATACAGGGCTCCAAATCACCACCATAAAATTCTCCCTAAAGGGAGTGTTGACACACTTACCTCACCAACGGCGTTCACCACCGGCAAATGCCTGAGCCCCATGGTCCGGAAGAGGTTGAAGACTTGTGAGACGTGGGTGTTGGGCGAGACGGTGAAAGGGGATGGATTCATGTAGGGCGTGACGTCCTGTCAAAAGATGCACAGGATGCAATTCAATGCGGTTAACGACCTGCGTAGCATTTACGTGCACAACGCACAATGAGTACTGATGCACTTCATACACATCAACATCTTCTGGGCTGCAATGACCCAGGAAAGGTTTTTGATCGTATTGAAGCAGGCGAGAACACTGGAGCCCTTTTCGTCCCCAAGCTCTTCCTCCTGGCCTGAAGGCTACCGGGGTCAGAGCTTGGCAAGAGGAGAGGAATGTCTTTGTTATCTCCAATCGGTCATTGGAGATAACAAGAGGATTCTCCTGTGTGATGCTGCCCTTCCCAATGGGACTGAAGCTTTTGCCTGCCCTGTGTCCTCTGCACAAGAACCCCACGGAAGGCTGTGTGGGGAGGGGATCATTCAGCCCCCTAATGAATTATGGTTACTAGAAGGCTCAGTAAAAGGCAGGTGAGATCTACCTGGTTTGCCCTATCTCTCTCTCTCTCTCTCTCTCACACACACACACACACACACACTGCAGTCCTGGGGAAGGCGCAGAAAAGAAGCATCTAAAACCACTCAGCGACGGACAAGGGTCACCTTCCATACGAAGCAAGGCCGGCACGCAAGCAGAGATGTGAGAACGCACCCTTACCACTATCATCCTGGGGTTCAGTAAGGTGAGGTCCAAGTCGTGGATGTCCGGGTAGCGAGGGTAATCTTCCGCCATCTCTGCATACGAGAGACGGGGCTGGTTGGCACTCTGCGAGGAAGGAAAGGACGCTCGGTTGGGTAAACGCACGTCATCTCCTAGGACACGTTGAACCGCTCAAGACGGTCAAAAAAGCAGTGGGAAGAAAAGGAAATTTGGGTCCTAAACCTGGGGATTTCAGAGGGCAGGTTTTATGGAGAAAGATTCCCCCTTCTTCTGGGACTAGAACGACAGTTTCCAATCAGGTGAGGAGGCCTCCAACACGTCCAGGTCTCGTCTAAAGCAAGAGAGGTGTATGAATCCTCCCAGGGGATATTCCCAACGTGGAAAAAGAATACATTTATTCAGGCACCAGGAGAGTTATTTATTTATTACATTTATATACCGCCCCATAGCCGAAGCGCTCTGGGTGGTTTACAAAGGTTAAAAACAGTTAAGGGCTCAGTTACTGCACTCATCAGGAGATATACCCTCCTGGTGGGACCCAAATTTTCAGAGGTTTGAAGGTAAGAGCGGCTGTGCTGGATTGGACCAATGGCCCATCTAGTCCAGCATTCTGTTCAAACATTGGCCAAGCAACTGCCTGCAGGAAACCCATAGAGGCCATGGTGCAACAGCACCCTCCCACCCATGTTCCCCAGCAACTGCTGCACATAGGCATACTGCTTCTGATACTGGAGGTATCACACAGCCATCAGGACCTTGGTCCTTCGTGGCTTGAAATAGGGCTTTTGGGGTCATAGCATCAACCCTCTGGAACTCCCCACCACTAGAAATTAGGTGCCAATTTTCCTGGGTTCTCAGCGCCCAGTAAAAGCAGACTTTTCCCAACAGATGTTTCCAGGGAGATCATCTTGTCCTCTTAAGAGATTTATTTATGGAAGCCATTCATCAATGAATGTTTGACACTGGTGCGGTTTTTACTGTGCTTTTATCGTTTTTAAGGCTGCGTTGGTTGTGCGTTTTATTGTTGTATGATGCCTCCTGCTCTGGCAGGCAGCCGAGAAATATTTTAAATGAAAGTTAAAGAAAATAGTGCTAAATAAATGGGCATCTTTCTCCTTCTCGCAAGACTCAAACAGACAGGAACAGCAAATCCATCCAACTTCCTTTTCTCGTGGCTGCCCAGAGAATCAAGAACTTCTGGCCACCCAGTTGTCCCTCCAGACCACGGCCAGACAACAGCAGCAGAGACTTAAGCCATTGACGGGTCCGAGTGACCCACCCCTCCCAACTCACCGACTGGTTCTCCGCGTAACAGACGCCTCGCACGAGCAAGGTGACCAGCTGCGAGCGCAGGATCAGGCCGTGAAAGGTGAGGGGACGGAAGCGTTCCTCCATGGTCCACTCTTCGCTGGGGGATTGGTCCGGGTAAAGGTTCGGGTATGGGGTATATCTGGAAGAGATCGAACAACTGGCGTTAATCGAGGGGGCTGTTCTGGAGAGGAAAGGGCAGGTACGAACTTTGGGCGGACTCCAACAGTCCCTGGATAAATTCCTGGAGGAGAAGGCTGTCCACGGCTACTAGCCCTGATGGTTGTGTGCTACCTCCGG
Organism: Elgaria multicarinata webbii; assembly: GCF_023053635.1. Classification (NCBI taxonomy): domain Eukaryota; kingdom Metazoa; phylum Chordata; class Lepidosauria; order Squamata; family Anguidae; genus Elgaria; species Elgaria multicarinata. Next base: position 17,693,989 of record NC_086190.1, on the reverse strand, counting down.
TATCCGAGGCAGTAAGCCTGTGTGCATTCGTTGCTGGGGAACATGGGTGGGAGGGTGCTGTTGCACCATATCCTACTTGTGGGTCCCTAGTCAACAGCTGGTTGGCCCCTGTGTGAACAGAGTGCTGGACCAGATGGACCCTGGGTCTGATCCAGCATCAGGGCACTTCTGATGTTCTTTCGTTCCCTTTGAGCTCAACATGCCGGCCTGAGGTTTCCAACATGGACCCTCTTGCCGTGTGCCATGCTCCCTGCCCCCTGATTTTTAGTTTGTTTCTTAAGATTTTTTCATTAGGAGGCTGACATGCTCAGAGCAAACAGCTGCCCTCCAGCACCATCTTAAATTGGGTTCAAAAGAGTGGTTTTATGTTTTAAGAGTCTCTGCCTCATGCAAAGATTCGTGGGTCAAGATACCGTTCTTTGAGCCTCACCCATTTGGCTTCTGGCAAATGAGTGTTGGAAGACAATAACGAGGCCTGCTAAATAATCCACAAAGCTCTATTCAAGCAATAAACATCTCTTCCCACCTGAAGAGAGTCCAACCTCTCGGAACTTACCCCTAGGCAAAACTATGCAAACTAAATGAGACCGTTGTCCTTTCAAGAAGAATGGAAAGCCCTTTCCCAAGACGCGTTAACTTCAGAGAGACTAGTTCTGAGGCAGCTTCTGCCGGGACACCAGCCAGGCTGACTTTCTCTCGCCTTCCTTTAGCTCTGCCCATTTTAGTTGGTGGCGTACTCTAGGATCGGCTAACTTCTCCCCCTCAGAAGAATAATGGCTTCCCACTGACTGTGTATTGTTTGCCCTTGAGGAGATAAGCTCTGGAGAGGGTTCATTCTCAGCTGGTGAAGAGCCCGTGAGAGCTTCCTCCTCCACTGGTACAGGGTGGCCTGTGTCTGGCGCCGACTCCTCTATTTCAGAGTCTGATTGATCACCTGAAACACCTTCTTCCAACCCAGGGGGAGCAGGGCTAGACACAACAGGCCCCAAGCTAGCCAGATGACCAAGCAAAAAGAGTTTGCACCCTCGTTAGGCGGGCGCGGGCACACACTCAAGAGCTCACCTCCGTTCCAGCATTTGCTGCAGCATGTCCTCCGTCTCCGACGGCTCTTCGGTCGCGATGTGGTCATCACACATATTGCGCAATTCGCTGGATGGATAGGATTTCATGGACTGGCTGCGTTTGCGCTGTTCGCTGGCTCGGGTGAGGATGCTAGATTTCTGGGAGGGCGGGAAGGGAAGACTCAATTTAGGTCAAGGAACCAGCATCCCACATCTCCTCTGAAGTGTCAGGAGACCCAGCTGATCTGCAGCACGAACTTCTGTGAACGGAGCCCTTCTTCTCGCGGAAAGCAGATCCTGGATCTGTCCGCAGGTTTTTAGTATCTTCGATGCAACAATATCGTTAGCTATTGGGTGGATTAGAAATTGAAATTATGTACAACTGTAAAGAACTGGGCATGTTTAGCGTGGAGAAGAAAAGACCGTGGAGGAGACATGATAGCACTCTTCAAATACTTAAAAGGTTGTCACACAGAGGAGGAACAGGATCTCTTCTTGATCCTCCCAGAGTGCAGGACACGGAATAACGGGCTCAAGTTAAAGGAAGTCTGATTCCGGCTGGACAGCAGGAAAAACATTCTGGCTGTTAGCGTGGCATGACAATGGAACCCATGACCTAGGGAGGACGTGGGCTCTACCACACTAGAGGCCTTCAAGAGGCAGCTGGACAACCATCTGTCACAGATGCTTTATAAGGTGGATTCCTGCACCGAGCAGGGGGTTGGACTCGCTGGCCTTAGAGGCCCCTTCCAACTCTATGATTCTATGATAGTGAGATTGTAAGCCACTTGGGGACAGAGGCCTGATGTTGCATATTGTTTCTTTGTAAAGCACTCAGTTCATTTGCAGGTGCCATATTAAAAAATGCTCCAAGTAAAGGGGGAGTTAAGACATTTTTTGGCCCCTGTGACAAATAAACCCCTGATTCCGGGTGAGTAACTGGCGTCCGACCTCACCTTGAATTTAATGTTATTGCTGATCAGCTGGTCCCACTTCATGAACTCCTTCTCGTAGGCCCGGTTTTCGGTCACCACCGGGAAGGCGTGATGGACCGTTGTGCGCAGAATGCTCACCAGGGACTGGATCCGGGTGTGCGGGTAGACGTACATCAGGTTGGGCTCCATGATGTCGCTGGCCCTCAGCCTGGGACGTAAGGGAAGAAACGGGTGGAGGGGGCAATTCTCTAGCCCCGAGACAGAGGGGGAGGGTGGATATTCGGGTTCCTGGAACCGGTCAGAGACAGCGCTCCGACCTTGGACCCAGGAATCCAACCTCCTCACCCCCTCACAGCCGGCCTGGAGAGATCCACACTGGCTGCCTTTCCAAGGCCGCAAAAGCAACGTCTGAGAGGTGGGAAAGTAGGTGTTCCCGTGAGCGGAGAGGGTAGGAGATCGGAGAGGTTGGGCTACACTGTATCTTGAGGCCTTTCCAGCCCTCCTTCCCTTCCCAGGGGCTTGGACTCGATGGCTTTATAGGCCCCCTTTCCAACTCTATTCTATGATTTTGTGATGATTCAGCTAGATGGGCAAAAAGCCCGTCTAGCTGAAATGCCGAGTGGGAAATGAGGCGGTGCACTCTGCCCTGGATGCTCGTAAACCTCAGCATCAAGGAGGACTTCTGGAGAACCCAAGCAGGCTGGATGCGGCTTGCGGATCTGAGGTTCTCCCCTCCTGTTGCAGGGGGCCCATTTTACAATCAAACCCAGCTGACTGAAAGGTTGTCCCACAGAGGAGGGCCAGGAACTCTTCTCGATCCTCCCAGAGTGCAGGACACGGAACCATGGGCTCAAGTGACAGGAAGCCAAATTCCGGCTGGACAGCAGGAAAAACTTCCTGACTGTAAGAGCGGTTCGACAAAACATCAGGAAAAATGTCCTGACTGGTAGAGCAGTACGACAATGGAACAAGTTACCTAGGGAGGTGGTGGGCTCTCCCACACTAGAGGCCTTCAAGAGGCAGCTGGACAAGCATCTGTCAGGGATGCTTTAAGGTGGATTCATGCATTGAGCAGGGGGCTGGACTCGATGGCCTTGTAGGCCCCTTCCAACTCTACCATTCTAGGATTCTAAATTGGATGAAGCTTGCAGCCTTACTTGTCCATTTCCGCCTTGGTTTCCCACTCCAGCAGCGGCACCCCACGCAAGTTCACGTAGATGTCGTAGATGCCCTTGTTGAAGAAATCGCCCGTCCATTTGGCCACCTGGAAAAGGGGAAGGTGCAGGTGGCTCCAACAAGCTTCTATACCAACAGTGGCGCCACAAGGGTTGGGACTTCAGGGCCAAAGCCCGGGGACCTATAGCCAAGGGGGGGGGGCGCCCCTCAAACGACCACGTGGAGAGCGGCAGGCGGTCAGAGCCACAGAAGCCAGCTCATTGTGATTTCTAGAGCCCTGAAGACGCTACGATTTGAGTGAGTTTAAAATGCAAAACTAAACGTGCTCCCATCGGGGCGGGTGCGCAGCTGCGTTGCTGCTTTTAACATAGCAGGAACGGGGAAGCCGTTTCAAAGCTTGGCTTTTTAACAAAGCTTTTCATGGTTGAATTCACTAAGATGGCACATTGTTTTAACTGTTTTAATAGTTTTACTGCTTTTAAATTACATATTGTTTTAACTTGGTTTATGGTTGTTTTTAGCTGTGTATATTTACTGTTTTTATTTATTTTAATTTATTTATTTATTACATTTTTATACCGGCCAATAGCCGAAGCTCTCTGGGGGGGTTCACAAAAAATTAAAACCATAATAAAACAACCAACAGGTTAAAAGCACAAATACAAAATACAATATAAAAAAGCACAACCAGGATAAAACCACGCAGCAAAATTGGTATAAGATTAAAATACAGAGTTAAAACAGTAAGATTTAAAGTTAAGTTAAAATTAAGTGTTAAAATACTGAGAGAATAAAAAGGTCTTCAGCTGGCGACGAAAGGAGTACAGTGTAGGCGCCAGACGGACCTCTCTGGGGAGCTCATTCCACAATTGGGGTGCCACAGCGGAGAAAGCCCTCCTCCTAGTAGCCACCTGCCTCACTTTCTTTGGCAGGGGCTCATGGAGAAGGGCCCCTGTAGATGATCTTAAGGTCCGGGCAGGTACATATGGTACATATACTGTATGCTTTTATCTGTACGCTGCCCTGAGATCTTATTGATATAGGGCGGGATATAAATGTTTTAAATAAATAAATAAAGCTTGGTGTGGCAGCAGGAGCGGCGAAAAGAGGACTGTAAAGTCATACATGTGGGCCTATCTAAACTGGGTTTAGCAAGACAATAAAATTCCAAATTCCCTAGCTGCAAATTAAAGATTAAATTCCAAATTCCCGGTTCTGGATGGGGTTCACTCCTCCTGAAAGACTGTGTCCACAGCTCGGGGGTGCTTCTAGATCCGTCGCTCCAAATGACAGCCCAGAAAGATGCGACGGCCAGGAGTGCCTACTATCAGCTTTGGCTGATACACCAGCTGTGCCCCTTCCTGGAGTCGGAAGACCTAAAGACAGTCGTGCATATGCTGGTAAACTCAAGGCTTGACTTCTGCAATGCGCTCTATATAGGGCTACCTGTGTGCCTAGTCCAGAAACATCAACTAGTTCAAAATATCGCAGCCAGGCTGGTCACCAGTACACCTAGGGGTGACCACATTACACCAGTTTTAAAATCTCTTCACTGGCTGCCAATTAGTTTCCGGGTGAAGTACAAAGTGTTGGTTATCACCTGTAAAGCCCTACATAGTTTGGGTCCAGGCTACCTGCGGGATCGCCTTCTCCCGTACAATCCACTCCGCAAACTCAGGTCCTCTGGGAAGAATCTACTTCAGTCAACCAAAACTAGATTGACAACTGTTACCCAGAGGGCCTTCTCTTCTGCTGCTCCCAGACTGTGGACGGGCCTGCCGGAGGAGACGCGTCAACTTAACAGTCTACCAGCATTCAAGAAAGCTATAAAGCCTGATCTCTTCCGGCAGGCCTATCCAGTGGAATTTTAGGATGTTTTTAGGATGTCTTTTAGGATGTTTTTAACCATGTATATTATGTTTTAATTGAGTGTTATGTATTTTATCGTTTATTGTTGTTCCTCGCCTCGATCAGAATGGAGAGGCGGGTAAGAAATAAATTGATGATGAGGATGATGCAAAGGAAGACTGAGCTGAACTGAGGACTCACCATCAGCGTGACCATAATGGGAAGCCCGTAGGAGATCTCGTTCGTGGACTCAATCAGGATCACGGTGAGGCTGATCGTCATGCGGACGACACCGCCTAGGAAGGCGGCCGCTCCGATGAGCGCAAAGGTCCCCGAATAGATGTGGTCCAGACCGATGTAGCTAGGGGCAGAGAGGAGACGGGAGGCGGGGCGTTAGGACCCGGTGGGGAGAAAGAGGGCCGGGAGGCAGAGGCTCCGCCTCCGCGCGACAACCCCCACAAAGGAAAGGAGGCACCTTTTGAGGAGGTTGGCCACCAGGCGTCCGAAAGCGGCCCCGCAGAGCAGCGACGGGACAAAGAGGCCGCTGGGCACAGAAATCCCATACGTCCAGCAGGAGAGTAAGAAATAGAGAAGGAAAAACAGGGAGAGCGTGACTGGGCTGAAGGTACCTGGAAAGACAACGAGGGGGGAAGAGGAGAAGGGTTGAGCCACGGCTCCGCCCCTGAAGTGAGAGGCCCCGCCCTCCCGGGAAGAGCTCCGCCCCCAAAGAAAGCGCCGGAAGGTCTTTGAACCATGGAAGGTACAAACGGATGTTGGTTGCAGTGTAGCGGCCTCCTGCAACTTGACGTCTTCCAGATGTTTTGGACAACAGCTCCCAGCATACCATGTTAGCTGGGGCTGATGGGAACTGAAGTGATAAACATCTGGAAGGCTCATTGTTGAGGGAGCTGCTCTGTAGGCGTACAAACAAACCGGATATGTTGTGGTTTTATGTGTGTCCCCTTTGCGTGGAGGTGAGCGGTCGTGACACATATCAACAGAAATCCTAGGTTTGGACTCGATGGCCTTGTAGGCCCCTTCCAACTCTACTATTCTATGATTCTATGAAAGGGTCCAATACCAGCTCTGGGACGCATTTAATCACTAGGAAGTCTGATATGTGTGGACTGCAACAAAATGTTGCAGCGTTGAGTACTCCCGTTTCATGCCATGGTCTTTTCCCATAGTACTACATTTCCCCTGCTCCCTGGCTTCACCCACCCCACGTCCTCCCCACAAAGAATCAGCATTCTGTGTACATGGAACAAGCTCAGACCACACTGAACTCGTTTTTGGGGGTTCCTGCCCCTTTTAAGGGTTTTTCATTCCCTAAATTCTTTTGTCTCTTCTGCAAACCTTGGGGTCCCTTGAACCCACGGATACCTCTCTCTTTCTCTCTCTCTTTCTCTCTCTCTCATGCACAGATGCCTCGGTTCTGCCTAGGCAAGGGTGCATACTAGGAGAACAGAGCTCCTTAAAATATATAAGTTCAACCGGCCCCACACCAATACGAGCCCAGCCCAGCTCACGCACTCACCCTCCTGGTGAAAAAGCTGCAAGATGGCCGACTCCTGCGGGTTAAAGAAAAGCGTTGCCATGTCGTTGTACGTGTCGTTGGGACAGAAGAACGTCTTGATGCTGGAATTCACTTCGTCGGAGGACGAGGAGCCCTAATTCAACAAGCGACAAAGCGCCACATTGGAGCAGAGCTTTCATAAATCCAGCGCTATCCTCGACCAACCTGGGGCCGACTAGATGTCTTGGACTTCGGCTCCCATCCTCCCCAGAAAGCATGCCTCCCCCTCCCCAGGTTCATTTTTTGTCTCCCTAAAGGTGACACTCCTGCAAAATCTTTGAGGTTCCTCCGAGTCTGTTGCCAACTCCCCACTCGTGCACAGGCAGTGCTATTTTGACTAGCTACTTATCGGCACTCCGGCTTGAACACTGGGAATAGAGGAAACGATATAGAATGCATGTTGAACCACAGCTAGAAGAAACTGGTTTGGAGAGGCAGTGTGGTGTAGTGGCTAGAGTGTCGGACTGGGAGTCGGGAGATCTGGGTTCTAGTCCCCCACCCATCCCTGGGGGACTTTGGGCCAGTCAGACTCTACCTCACAGGGCTGTTGTGAGGACAAAATAGAGAGGAGGAGGGTTATGTCTGCCACCTTGGAGGAAAACCGGTGGGATAGAAATGTAATATATAAAATAAAGGGAGCTGGTTTTAGCTCTCTTTCTCTTCGGGCACGGGACCGTCCGTCCATTACCTGCAGGCTGAGAGAGCTGTTGTCTCCGTGGTTGGCGGACGACAGTGGCCGGCACTCGCCTAGAACCATGGAAGCGACGAAGACCACCAGGGTGGTCGTTAGACCCACCAACAAGCTCTCCAAGACTCTGCAAGAAAGACGAGACGAGAGCGCGTGGAAGGAAAAGCCATGGCTGAGGACAGCTTGCTACCCTGAAGGTAGAAGCAGAGGAGATGGGGATACACACATACATACACACACACACACTGCAACAACCAATACAGCCATGAAGTCAACCTGAAATCCGTACACCAAAGCCCTTCATCCTACGGGGGCCAAAAGAAACCTTGGGACAATGGGAGAAGAACGGCCATGATGAATGAAGACCGGGGGAGACAAAGCTCAGAAGCAGGACCACTGTTTACCTGCTCCCACCCCCTACCCTGCCGGAGAAACCCCTATCTGAATCAGTGCCAAAATGCACCTGGGAGATCAGAAATCCTTAAAAGAGACCGTGTATTTTCACACAGGAAAGGAAAGGAACCTCTCGTGCAAGCACTGAGTCATTGCTGACTCTTGGAGGGACACCAGTTTTCGCTGACGTTTTCTTGGCAGGCCTTATAGCGGGGTGGTTTGCCGTTGCCTTCCCCGGCCGTTATTACCTTTCCCCCAGCTAACTGGGTACTCATTTTACCGACCTCGGGAGGATGGAAGGCTGAGTCGACCCGAGCCGGCTGCCTGAAACCAGCTTCCGCTGGGATCGAACTCAGGCCGTGGGGAGAGTTTCAGCTGCAGAAACTGCTGCTTTACTGCTCTGCGCCACACGAGGCTCACACAACACCTCTACTATTTTGCGTCTTAGTATTTTTAACCTCACTACACAGGGTTCACTCTTTATGACGGGGGTGGGGAACGTCCGGCCCGCGTGCCCAATCCGGCCCTCTGCGATGCCTCGCACGGCCCCACCCCCTTTCCCTCCCGACCACCGGTCATTGGGTAGTTTTCCCGCCAAGCAAAAAAACAACCACCACCCCACAGACATCGCCAAAGAGCAGGGCCGGAGACAGGGAGGGAGTTACCTGACTAGCTTGGGTTTGGGGTGCACGTTCCGCATGCGGTATTTCGCCAGCCTCTTGTTGATGCAGTTGAAGGTGGCCCCCAGGAAGCCCCCCACGACCCCCATCAGGATGAAGAAGCCCAAGTCCACGACCGTCCACAGGTGGCATTTTTTATCGGATTCCAAGCACTGGAAGGAGGAAGGGTTGAAGGCACCGAAAACACAACCGCCGATGCAGAGAACGGCGGTTTTGTTTCAGTGTCTGAATCGCCATCGTGTTCAAGGGGTGAAATTGGAGGTGGAAGTAAAGGGAAAGGAGACCACGCGGGCCTAAAGCCTGATTGAAGTCCACCAGGAGCAGAGCCTTCAGCGTGGTGGCCCCCTTTCTGTGGAACTCCTTGCCCCTGGAGGCCAGGCAGGCACCAACGCTACGTCGTTTCCGGCACCTCCTGGACACAGCCTTATTCCAGGGAGCATTCCTTGACTGACAGCCACGGCTTTATGGACACTCTGCATTTTTTACCGTGCAATAATGGAGTTTTAGCGTTTTGTATCTTTGGCTGTTTTAATTCTTACGTTCGCCGCTCCACAATCTGTTTCGGATATGGAGCCGGTATACAACTTTTGTAAACAAAAAAACCCCAGGCATAATCCAGGGCCCTACATCTTGCTTTCTCTATTCACCCTGGGAAAGATCAACGAAAGCAAAATTCTGCCACGTTGGTGCCCAGAATGGACAGCAGCCGGAAAGAAAGAGGTCAACGTTTCTCTGATTATTATTATTATTATTATTATTATTATTATTATTATTATTATTAGTATCCCGCCTTTTGCCCAATGCTGGGCCTTAAGGCGGCCTTACATAAAATATACATGGGGGGTGGGGTGGGGAAACAAAACCATAAACATTTAAAATACCCAACAAAATTATAAGACATTAACATAGATGGAGGGCTGGATTATTCTCCAAAGGCCCGCTGGAACAAAAAAGTTTTAGCCTGCTTCCAAAAGCCCATCCAGGAGGGAGCCAGCCTAGCTTCCCCGGGAAGAGAGTTCCAGAGCACCGGAGCAGCCACCGAGAAGGCCCTCTCCCATGTTCCCACCAAGCGTGCCTGTGAAGAAGGTGGGACTGAAAGAAGGGCTTCTCCAGAAGATCTCAAAGCACGGGCAGGCTCATAAGGGAGAATACGGCCTTTCAAATAACCTGGACCCGAACCATATAGAGCTTTATAGGTCATAACCAGCACTTTGAATTGTGCCCGGAAACAGACTGGAAGCCAGTGGAGCTGTTTTAACAGGGGAGTTGTGTGCTCCCTGTAACCAGCCCCGGTCAACACTCTGGCTGCAGCTCTTTGGACCAGCTGGAGTTTCCGAACACTCTTCAAAGGCAGCCCCACGTAGAGCGCGTTACAGTAATCCAATCGGGATGTGACTGAGGCATGTGTCACCGTGGCCAGGTCCGACATCTCTAGGAACGGGCATAGCTTGAACTGTGCAAATGAACTCCTGGCCACCGCCGAAACCTGGGCATCCAGGCTCAGGGCTGAATCCACAAGTACTCCCAAGCCGCTATTTCTGTGATGTGACTCTGCTTTTCCACCAAGAAAAATGGTACCCCAAAGAGGCTTACTAGCATAAATAAAACTTGACTAAAACAGTAATACGTTCTTGGCTGTACGACGCCTTACGTCTTTAGATTCTGCTCTCGTCTTAGCAGAAAAGTGAAGGACCAGCCTCATGACCTCTTCTATTGTCCTATCTACTCTCAAATTCGCTCTAAGCATTAGATCTATTCCTTGAAAAGAAAATCTATTTGATCCAACATGGAAAGAATACCATTTTTGTTTATCTGTCTTAATGAGACAATTCTCCTGGCGTTGGCCAAATTCACTCCCGCAGCCTCAAAGCGTAAAGCAAACTTTCGGAGCTCGCAGAACGTAAAGAACTTGTAATATGTGTTTTATCTGATCTTGGATCAATGTATGTCTCTTTCTTTGCTTGTTGTAACCATTGATTGAAACTGTAAAAGCTTTGCCGCCATCGTATCGGCTCAAGAAAGAGAAGAAACAGCACATGGCGCAAAATATCCTACATTTCCTTATTCACACAGGCAGGAGCCTGTCATTTTGAACACCTCAGGATAGTAGCCTTAACCTGGATTGCGTTTTTTCGCCTCCCTATTTCAAGGCATCTCTTCCCCCATTTTCTCGTACGGAGCTTCCGGACAAGGTAACCTCGCTGCAAATCAGAGGGGGATATCTCTTTTGGGGTGGGTCATAACAATTTAAATACGTCGTTCGCGACGAGCAAAGCAAAGGAACGTAAGCGGGTGTACGTGACAGAACACCCACCTTGAACTCTCCAAAATTCAGCAGTCCCGGGAGCTGGAAAGACCCCCAGCTTCCAAACTGAATCCCGGAGCGGAAGAAGTTCAGAGTGAAGGTGGCCGCCATGGAACAGAAAAGCTGGAAGGAGAAAGAAAAGAGGAAAAAAAGAGGAAAATGTGCATTCAGAAAGTTGATTCCTGTATTCTTTTACAGTGCACCTGAGTCCTCGCTCACGGTGTTTGCTACCGTCTTTCTCAAGCTGACATCCTCCAGATGTGTCTGACTACAATTCCCATCATCCATTTAGGAGTTGCATTCAGACACATCCGGAGGACGGCAGCTTGGGGAAGCCTGCTCAATTATGTCATTTTCTACTAGTAGTTGCGTTAAAAAACCCCCAACTCTTAGGTGTGGGGGGAAATGTGAGAATTAGTATATGCCAGAAGTGGGGAGGGGGGAGAAGGTTTTGGGACTCCATCTCTTGCACCACCTGGATTTGGATTCTTGCAGACTAAGCTGCAAGGACAGCAGACTGAGCACTTCATCAATTGGCCTCTGCTCCCTCAGGCTCCAACCTTGCTCTAAAAAGCCCCGCAGGTCTCCGGCCTCACAGGTCCATCTTCCATGTGAAAACCTTCCTCACCTGCAGGAAATCCTGGAGTCTCCTGCACTGCTGCCAATGTAGCCTTCTCTCCTGCCTACGCTGGATGACTCTACTTACTTTTGGGCTTAATGGCCTTCATGCTCTGACACTTGCCCTCAAGACTGACTCATGCTATATTTTGGGCTGCATTAATAGAAGTATAGCTCCCAAATCCCGTGAGGTACTGGTTCCTCTCTATTCGGCCCTGGTTAGGCCTCATCTAGAGTATTGCGTCCAGTTCTGGGCGCCACAATTCAAGAAGGACGCAGAAAAGCTGGAGCATGTTCAGAGGAGGGCAACTGGGATGATCAGGGGTCTGGAAACAAAGCCCCATGAAGAGAGACTGAAAGGACTGGGCATGTTTAGCCTGGAGAAGAGAAGATTGAGGGGAGACATGATAGCACTCTTCAAATACTTAAAAGGTTGTCACACAGAGGAGGGCCAGAATCTCTTCGCAATCCTCCCAGAGTGCAGGACACGGAATAACGGGCTCAAGATAAAGGAAGCCAGATTCCAGCTGGACATCAGGAAAAACTTCCGGACTGTTAGAGCAGTACGACAATGGAACCAGTGACCTAGGGAGGTTGTGGGCTCTCCCACACTGGAGGCCTTCAAGAGGTAGCTGGACAAGCATCTGTCGGGGATGCTTTAGGGTGGATTCCTGCCTTGAGCAGGGGGTTGGACTCGATGGCCTTATAGGCCCCTTCCAACTCTACTATTCTATGATTCTATGATAGATGATAAAGGAAAAATAATTAGAGAACTTGCAGGCCATATCGAAAAGACAGCCCATGTCCCAATTCAACATTGGGAAGGTTTTGGTCTTTTGGTCTTGGTTGACATCATGGTTTGGTAACTTGTCCTGGATTTGGAAAAGTTTAGGAATCATACTTGCTATTTTCTGTTTTCGTATCTGCGCCGGTTGCTGTCAATACGAAGTGAAACCTCAATTTGGTGCTCACCACTTTCCACGTCAGTCCCTGGTTCCAGAAAGAGGATCCTTCTTCCAGGCTGAAGAGAGTGCCCCCAATGGGCGCCCCGAAGGCTGCCGCCACCCCTGCGGCAGCTCCTGCAGATACAAAATCCCGTTTGTCCCTAGGCGAAGAGAAACAGGGAGAGAAAAGCCAGGAGGGATTTATCGATGACAGCAACGAGCAGCGTGATGGCTTTGGGGTGGATTAGGTGTGCCTGTGTGCGGTATTTATGTGCCCAGCAGTTTTCGTGAGTGTTGTTAATTCACTCAAATGAGAAATTTGCTGCCGTAGGCTGATGGCAGCAAACCGGAACGGCTTTGAAGGAGGATTAGAAAAACCCGACAAGGCTAAAGCTATCAGTGACTGCTATTCATGATTATATGCTACCTCCAGTATACAAGGTCACAGAGGATAGGTGTTGTAGTCCAAGTTGGGGCACCAGAATGGAGATGGCTGTATTTTAGCCATCAAGGAGACTAATTGATTCAATTTTTTTTCTTATTTTAAAAACACATTCAAGGCTCTCGCGAAAGACTGGTCTTAAGTGGAGCCACGGGGCAGAGCTAAAAACATTTGTGGGAAGGCAACGGTGAGACCACATCACGCCAGTCCTTTTACAACTTCATTGGCTGCCAGTCCAGGTCCAGGTGATTCAAAGTGCTGGTATTGACATTCAAAGCCCTAAACAGTTTGGGGCCAGGTTATTTGAAGGAATGCCTCCTCCCATATGTGCCTGCCCGGACCTTAAGATCATCCACAGGGGCTCTTCTCCGTGAGCCCCTGCCAAAGGAAGTGAGGCAGGTGGCTACTAGGAGCAGGGCCTTCTCTGCTGTGGCACCTCGACTGTGGAACGAGCTCCCCAGAGAGGTCCGCCTGGCGCCTACACTGTACTCTTTCCATCACCAGCTGAAGACCTTTTTATTTTCTCAGTATTTTAACACCTAACTCAAACTTAAACCTTGTTCTAATTCCATATTTTAACCCATATCAATTTTTGCTGTGCGGTTTTATCCTAGTTGTGCTTTTTATATTGTATTTTGTATTTGTGTTTTTAGATTGTTGGTTGTTTTATTATGCTCTTCATGGTTTTAATTTTTGTGAACCGTCCAGAGAGCTTTGGCTATTGGGACGGTCTAAAAATGTAATAAATAAATAAATATAGCCATGAGGACTAGAAGCCATGGATAGCCTTCTCCCTCCAGGAATTTGTCCAATCCCCTTTCATGGAGGAGAAGGCTACCAATGGCCAATGTGCTACCTCCAGTATCACAGAGGCAGTACGCCCAAGTACACCTGTTGCTGGGGAACATGGGTGGGAGGGTGCTGTTGCATTAATGTGGGTTTACTTTTGGAGTGTAGGAACTGAAGAACCGCTGTGCTGGACGGGGACAGAGGCCTTCTGCTCCCACCGCGGCCAACTACAGTCAGAAACCCACAAGCAGGACACGAACCCAACAGCAGCCCATCTCATGGGCCGAAAGCCGGCTAGCGATCCACTACTGGGCTGCAGTCTGCCGCCAGCCCATCTCTGGAGTAAATCACACGAAAGAGAAAAGCCAACGCAGCACAACCTTCTCTGTGCCTCTCCCTACCTGGATACGGTACCTTACCTGTCGCTGCGGAAATAGGGGAAGTTAAACCGGATCTTCTTTAAAGAAATGCTCTGGAACTGGAGAGGAGAAACAGAGAAGAATCTTTGTTACCAAACAGAATGCTAAAAAGGCCCTTTCCCATTCCATAAGCAGGATTATCGGTATATTCTGTGATTCCATGGCAGCACACACAATGGATGTCGTACTAGGCACAGCTGTCCCCCCTCCCCACAAAACCAAAACATTAATTGGTATAGAAAATAAGTTTCTAGCCCCTATGATTGTGGCGCTACTCAAAGGCGCAAGACCAAGGCACGTAAGAGACAGGAGCTACTGAATAAGGTTCTTAAAGATCGGAGGAAGCAACCTTCGTACCTGGCAAAGCTCCTGCCAAACCTCCCAAGCACTGGCAAAAGCAAAATAAACGCAAAATTCACTGCTTTTACCGCGTTTAAATTATATATTGTTTTAACTTGGTTCATGGTTTAATTTGTTTTTAACCGTGCATATTTATTGTTTTATACTGTATGCTTTTAGCGGTACGCCTCTCTGAGATCTTAATGATATAGGGCGGGATAGAAATGTTTTTAAAAAATACATAAATAAATAAAGTAAGAAATTCTGCCAGATTGCGTCATTCACACAGGTGAAAGAACTGAACTTTTCTGGGCATGGAAAACTTCTATTATAAAGGCGGCCTATAGATATCGAAAATAAATAAATAGAAGTGGAATTTCCATTTCGGGGCACAGAATACACAAAGCTCAGACAGGGACAATGAAACACTCGCTCAAGAAGGCGTCGCCAGCAATGTGGACTAGCTAGGATGAAGCAACCTTCTCTCTCTCATACTCACCTGAGGTAAGCCAGCTCCTACTATGGCACCGCTGTGGATCATGGGCCCTTCTTTCCCGACGAAGAGACCTGGAAAAAAGACACACATCAGTGGTCTTCTCAATCACCCAGAGCTGGAAGGGTTAGAGACACCAGAAAATCATAGAATCATAGAATAGCAGAGTTGGAAGGGACCTACAAGGTAATCTAGTCCAACCCCCTGCTCAATGTAGGAATCCACCTTAAAGCATCCCTGACAGATGGTTGTCCAGCTGCCTCTTGAAGGCCTCCAGGGTGGGAGAGCCCACAACCTCCCTAGGTAACTGATTCCACCGTCGCACTGCTCTAACAGTCAGGAAGTTTTTCCTGATGTCCAGCCAGATTCTGGCTTCCTTTAACTTGAGCCCGTTATTCCGTGTCCTGCACTCTGGGAGGATCAAGAAGAGATCCTGGCCCTCCTCTATGTGACAACCTTTTAAGTATTTGAAGAGTGCTCTCATGTCTCCCCTCAATCTTCTCTTCTCCAGGCTAAACACACCCAGTTCTTTCAGTCTCTCTTCATAGGGCTTTGTTTCTAGACCCCTGATCATCCTGGTTGCCCTCCTCTGAACACGCTCCAGCTTGTCTGCATCCTTCTTGAATTGTGGAGCCCAGAAGTGGTCGCAAAGGTTTTCACGGAGACAGAGAAAAATCCCACGGAGATGCTCTTACCTCCAGCAACGCTGAACAGCACTCCCAGGGCTTTGCACACCAGAGTCCGGAGACGAACAATTCCCGGCACCTTCACACCGTTCAGGTAGCATTTGATCTCCGGAATGCCGGAACCGGCCGCCACAGGCTGCAATGAGAGAAGAGTTGAATGCTGAGAAGGAATCAGGGGGGAAAAACAACGAAAGGGCCTCTGTGAATTCTTTGATGCAAAGTAAGGGTGAACATACGACTGAAGCTTTTCCCACACTCCACACATTGGTATGGTTTCTCTCCTGTGTGGGTTCTTTGATGTCTAGTCAAGGTCCCACTACGGCTAAAGCTTTCCCCACATTCCATACATTTATATGGTTTCTCTCCTGCGTGAAGAGAGTTCATAATGTTTTCCAGAGAGAGAAGCAGTGAAAGAGGCTATTAGCCCCAAGTTTCTAACCACTTCCCTAGTCACCTGGGGCGAACAAACATCAATGAGAGGTGATTAGCCAGGAAAACTGTCATAAACGAGGAGAAAATGGCTTTTCTCTCTTTGTTCTCTTGGATTATCAACATCCCACATCGAATTAACACTGGCACAGGCTAGCAACAAGTTAAGAGAATTCACCGGCCAAGCATTACCTGGATCAAGACAAGGAGGCTGGCCAAGAAGATGAAAGTCAGGTTAAAGCCCAGCAGCTCCAGCAGGGATACGGCAAGGCAGCCTTTCTCGCTGCACTCCTCCACTGCTGCACGGACGGAGTCAAGGAACTGGGCACGGGCAGACGTCAACACAGACCACCGTTCTGCCTTATTCCCAACTACCCGCATGCCCGAAGCTCCTAGACTAAACATTTCTAAAATATTTACTTATTTCAGAGATTTGTAACCCGCCTCTCAGGCACCCTGCCCTCACAAGGGAGCTCACAATATTACAATCCCGGCCTCCTCCCCTGAGCCCAGGGAATAAGGCAGGCTACATAAGCCAAATGTCCCCAGGGAAACTGGAAACACTTCTCTGGTTCTTTCTTTGATTTTCCCATTCACCCGGCCTGTAGCTGTTGCAGTGTGAGTGTGGCCTCTGAAGCTAGGAAAAACTTAGAGAGGATACAGCTCTGTACGATGTGGAACTTGAGTTTGGAAAAGAGACGCACGAAGAAGTCGACGAAGAGGCCCACCTGGGAAAGGAGAGAGAGAAGAGGAGTTAAACAACTGGGCATGTTTAGAGAGACTGAAAGAACTGGGCAGGTTTAGCCTGGAGAAAAGAAGATTGAAGGGAGACATGAGAGCACTCTTCAAATACTTGAAAGGTTGCCACACAGAGGAGGGCCAGGATCTCTTCTTGATCTTCCCAGAGTGCAGGACACGGAATAACGGGCTCAAGTTAAAGGAAGCCTGATTCCAGCTGGACATCAGGAAAAACTTCCTGAGTATTAGAGCAGTACGACAATGGAATCAGTTGCCTGGTGAGGTTGTGGGCTCTCCCACATTAGAGGCATTCAAGAGGCAGCTGGACAGCCATCTGTCACGGATGCTTTAGGGTAGATCCCTGCATTGAGCAGGGGGTTGGACTCGATGGCCTTGTAGGCCCCTTCCAACTCAGCTATTCTATGATTCTAATGCAACTAGAACGTTGTTAACCACCCACAGAGCTCCAGCTATGGGGCAGCATAGAAATGTAATTTTTATTTATTTATTTATTGCATTTATATACCGCTCCATAGCCGAAGCTCTCTGGGCGGTTTACAAAGATTTAAAAGTTGAGATTAAAAAGACTAAACCTTAAAAATCAATATACAAAATTTAAAAACATAAAAGCAGCTAACATTTAAAACAAAATTTAAACACTCAGCCAGGCCAAAGCTAGTTCTGGAGTCAGTTAAACTCAATATATGCTGTTAAACGCCTGGGAGAAAAGGAAAGTCTTAACCTGGCGCCAAGAAGATAACAATGTTGGCACCAGGTGGGCCTCATCGGGGAGATCATTCCAGAATTGAGGGGCCACCACCGAAAAGGCCCTCTCCCTTGTTGCCATCCTCCGAGCTTCCCTCGGAGTAGGCAAGGGCCTTAGATGTTGAGCGTTGTGTACAGGTAGGGTCCATATCAGGAGAGGCACTCCATTGTTGGAAAAGTGCCCAGCTCTGAACCAAAGTTGCTAAGAAGCCAAGAAATTCCTAGATAAGCAAAATCAAGTAAATGTTCTCTTAAAGAACAGTCAGTACCTATCTCTTTTAGTAGATGCTTGCCAAAAGAACAGGCCATGTATTCTCTTTTCAGCTAGAAATTTCCTGTTAGATGGTGTCTACATATGTAGCACCAGAGAAGGTAGCATATAAACACCTAGCTACCGCCCTTGCAAGGTAGGGACATGCTTTGCAGCAATTAGCCCCAGTGCTGCTTTATCCTGCAGAATAAACGTTGTTTGACCCATATTTCATCTCCTCTCCTCCTTGTGTGCTGAATTGGACTTGGTACACCAGGGAACAAGCTATTTTTGCAACACCGTGAGGTCTTCCGGTCCCAAGCCGTGTAAGGCTTTATAGGTTAAAACCAGTACCTTGAACCAGACTCGGAAACATACAGGCAGCCAAAGCAAGCAGGGCAGAGTCGGGTTTTTAAAATAAATAATAAATCATGATAATGATACATCAGCCTTCCCCAGCCTAGTGTCCTCCAAGTGTGTTGGAATACAACTCCCATCATCTCTAGCCAGGCTGGGAATGATGGCTGCTGCAGTCCAGGAAATGTGGAAGGCACTGAGATGGCTGAATTTGAGAATAACAAGCCGTCATTATATGCCACACCTCGCCTAATGGAAATGTAAGGAACGCAGGAAAACGTCGGTCCGTCACCCAAGATGCCAGCCAGCAAGTGCCTTACCATGCCTGTGCAAACTCCAATGGCAAAAACCATCATCCACTTCACTGCCTCATACCGCCGGCCTTTCTGCAAGGGAAAAAGAGAAACGCGGCGATGGGGGTTAGTGTACCAACAGAACCGGAAGCGTATATTTTTATATTTCTCCGTGCAATGAGAAGCATGGGGAAATTGCTTTTTCTCTGGACGGAGAAACTCTGCTATGAGGTCAGGGGGATAGAGTTTCAGGCCCCTTCCTAGAGGCGGAAGACCTAAAGACGATCGTGCATGCACTGGTAACTTTGAGGCTCGACTTCTGCAATGCGCTCTACATAGGGCTACCTGTGTACCTAGTCCGGAAACGTCAACTAGTTCAAAATATAGCAGCCAGGCTGGTCACTGGTACACCTAGGGGTGGTCACATTACACCAGTTTTAAAATCTCTTCTCTGGCTGCCAATTAGTTTCTGAGCAAAGTATAAAGTGTTGGTGATCACCTTTAAAGCCCTACATGGTTTGGGTCCAGGCTACCTGCGGGATCGCCTTCTCCCATACAGTCCGCCCCGCACACTCAGGTCCTCTGGGAAGAATCTACTCCAGCCAACAAAAACAAGGCTGACAACTATTACCCAGAGGACCTTTTCTTCTGCTGCTCCCAGATTATGGAATGACCTACCGGGAGAAATTCGTCAACTTAACAGTCTTCCGGAGTTTAAGAAAGCTATAAAGACTGATCTCTTCCGGCAGGCCTACCCAGTTGAATTTTAAGATGCCTTTTAATAATGTGCTGCTTTTAATAATGTATTAGTTTTAAATGTTTTAATTAGCTATATGATGTTTGCATTTGTGCTGTACCCCACCTCGATCCAGAGGGAGAGGCGGGTAACAAATAATTTTTTATTATTATTATTATTATTATTATTATTATTATTATTATTATTAAATATCCACAACGTCAATCCGGCCTCCAGGAGCTAGAGTTCCCCAACGCTGCTGTATTACACACACCTTTGTGGCTTCTCATTCTGTGACGGCTGAACCGCAATGCAAAGTGTCCTATATAAAGCGTTCAACATCACTCCCAGATTAACACACTGTTCAAGTTGAAAACAATCGCTGCGGTTTGTTTCCATGATCTCAGCTCTCCCATGACCTCGGCTTACCTTGTTGTCCAGACTTTCTAGGACTTCCAAGTAGGGTTCATTGATGCAACGGTCATAGTCCAAACTCTGGAGGGGGGAAAGGCAAGAATATGAGAAAAAGGTACCAGGAGGAGAAACATCCGAGATAGAGAGAGTAGGCAGCAGACATATTCACATCAGCATTTTCAAAAAGAAGTTGTGTACCCTTCACACGTTTCAGCAGGTAAGGGTTCTCTTCCCTCAAGAGAAAGAGACTGAGCTTAGGTAGGAAGAATCCAACAGCTCTTCAGCAGGTTTGAAAACAGCTGCTCACCTAGGGCGAGTGAAAATTGGCCCCAGGTGACAAGGCAGGGAAGGTTTTGAGGCTGGATGAGAGTTGGGGAGCGCTGTTTCTTTCTTTCATGCAAGGGGGAGCGGTGACTAAACAGAGATGGACAAACTACCTAATAAAATATTGTGCACTAGCAACATGGAATAATGGGCTTAAGCTACAGGAAACCAGATTCTGGCTGGACACCAGGAAAAACTTCCTGTTAGAGCAGTACGACAGTGGAATCAGTTCCCTAGGGAGGCTGTGGGCTCTCCCACACTCGAGGCCTTCAAGAGGCAGCTGGACAACCATCTGTCAGGGATGCTTTAAGTTGGATTCCTGCATTGAGCAGGGGGTTGGACTCGATGGCCTTGTAGGCCACTTCCAACTCTAAATTTTATGATTTTAATGGGCCATTATGGTTTTTCTGGATTTATTTGCAAGGCTGCAGAAGAAAGCAAACAAAGGGATCTGGGAGATAGGAAACATTCCTTACTAGGAATACCAACATTTGGGGCCTTTTAGTTTAGAAATAAAAAAAGGTCGAGTAAGGAGAGACAGGATGGAAGTTTATAAAATTACGCATGGTCTGAAGAGAAAAGCTTGTTTCCCCCTCATATAATACAAAGAAGCCAGGGTTCATCCAACCAAACTGAATGGTGGGAGATTCAGGACTGACAAAACGAAGAACTTCTTTATAGAGCAAACAGTTAAACTGTGGAACTCACTGCCACAGGATATGACGACGGCCACCAACTTTAGTTGGATTTAAAGAGAGATTACACCATTTTAAGGAGGAGAAGTTATGAACGACTACTAGTCACGATGGCTATATGCTACAGGATCAGAGGGAGCTACTTACCAGTGGCTTGCTAAGGACTGTAACACAACATTTCTCAAAACACGCCTTCCATTTCAAGGCAAGCAGAGGGCAGCTAGTTGACAGTGAGGGTTTCCACAAGATGACAACTACCTGACTAGTTAACTGCAATTTCTTAAGTGTTAACTGCAAGGGGACACAGCCTCTTGTTCTTTCAGCACTCATTTGACAAAAACCCGGAGTTTCTCACCTCATAATCCTTGCGTGGGAGAATCTCGTCGTCTTCGTCCTCTGTTTCACCCAGAATAGTCTGGAACAAGCAAATAAAACCTTAGCGCAAATTTATTTATTTACTGATTCCTTTTCTATACTGCCCCACAGACGGGCTCTCTGGACGGTTCACAACTGAAACCATACAATGCAGCGCAACAAAACATAATGTAAAAGATTAAAACCACAAATATAAAAGCAAAGTAAAAGCAAGCAGCAGTGCATCAATTTAAAAATACAACCACGGATTTAAAAACAGAAATCGGCAGACTAAAACACCTGGGAAAGTAAAGGTCTTCACCTGGTGCCGAATTGACCACAATTCGGTTGCTGGTTGAAGAGTTGTTGTGGTCCCTTATAAAGTTGTAACTGTATGGTTTTTACATGGGATTGGGTTTTTGTGCTCTTTAAAAACACTTTCATACGCCACCCTGGGGTCCCTTGTGGATAAAGTTTTAAAAATGAAATAAATTAATAGTAAAGTGGACTTTTGCTCTGTTTCAGCAGGATTGAATTATGTTCCTAGAATTCTGGATCATTAATCCAGCGATTTCCAACTTTGAGGGACCTCACTTTTGCCCTTCATGAACTCAAGAGCGCACTTGATAACCCATCCAACACTCCCCTGGGACTGAGCAAGGGATGACCACTAAGGATGTCCTGGTGGTCGTTCGGAGATGTTTCTCTGCCATTACTGATCTTTTCATCAAGGGCTCAGTAAAAAAAGGCTTCGATGCACTCCAGGGTCCCCCAGAAGGTGTTTTGAAAACGGCTGGGACGAAATGTGGTGTTTTGCTATGAAGAGACGCTGGAATTAGCTTCTGCCACGTTCGTACAAAAGCGAAAAAGCAAGCAACACACCACGCTCCGGCACACACAGGGAGAGCAAAGGTAAACAGACTTGTGTGTAGACCAGCCTTCCCCAACCTGGTGCCCACGCTGGGTGGGGAAGATGGGAGTTGTAGTCTAACACACCTGGAGAAGGGCACCACGTTGGGGGAATGTCTGGTGTGGCGCTTGAATGGCATCAAAGGTGGGAAAGGCGGACATGAGCCAATTTCTGAGAAAGTGGGGAAATTATGCACGGGGGGACAAAAGGTCTGAATGCAAATGACTCTGGGAAGCTGAGGAGGAGGAGGAGAGGCTGACGACAGGGCGCGCAGAAGGAAAAGAAGGCAAGGCCGGCGGGAACACAACTCCACCAGACACACCCCAAGAGCTCCATCCGCATGATAACAAAAAGTCCTATTTCAATGAGAATCTTTGAGCTACAGATTTGGGGTCTAATGCATGTCTCTGGGACTTCACCTTGGTCTGTTGCTTGTCGCAACCCCAGCTGTCTGTCCCATGAGTCAATGCCAAAAAAAACCTCACACACACTTGAAAGAGACAATCTCTGATACATAAATAAACGCACACACACACAGGGGAGAGGAGATAGTTGCAGCAACTCATTGGGAAAGAAACTCTGTACATGCTCAGAAGCACCCCCATAGATTCCTCTCCCAGGAAAGAATACACACACACAGGCATATATATTATATACATAGAAATGTGCATGCACACATATAAGGATTGCAGAGGGCGCGTCTGAGCATGTACAGAGTCAATGCAACACCCCCCTCCACACTTAACTTGAAAGAGACAATCTCTGATACATAAACACACACACAGGGGAGAGGAGATAGTTGCAGTGACTCATTGGAAAAGTAACTCTGTACATGTTCAGAAGCACCCCCATAGATTCCTCTCCCAGGAAAGAATACACACACACAGGTGTATATATAATATACATGGAAATGTGCATGCACACATATAGGGATTGCAGAGGGTGCCTTTGAGCATGTACAGAGTTGCCTTTCCCATGAGTCAATGCAACACCCCCACTTAGCTTGAAAGAGACCATCTCTGATATGGGGGAGAGGAGATAGTTGCAGTGACTCATTGGAAAAGTAACTCTGTACATGTTCAGAAGCACCCCCATAGATTCCTTTCCCAGGAAAGAATACACACAC
Organism: Elgaria multicarinata webbii; assembly: GCF_023053635.1. Classification (NCBI taxonomy): domain Eukaryota; kingdom Metazoa; phylum Chordata; class Lepidosauria; order Squamata; family Anguidae; genus Elgaria; species Elgaria multicarinata. The sequence goes on along the minus strand of NC_086190.1, from coordinate 17,671,206 downwards.
ACAGGTATATATATTATATACATGGAAATGTGCATGCACACATATAGGGATTGCAGAGGGTGCCTTTGAGCATGTACAGAGTTGCCTTTCCCATGAGTCAATGCAACACCCCCACTTAGCTTGAAAGAGACCATCTCTGATATGGGGGAGAGGAGATAGTTGCAGTGACTCATTGGAAAAGTAACTCTGTACATGTTCAGAAGCACCCCCATAGATTCCTCTCCCAGGAAAGAATACACACACACAGCCATATATATTATATACATGGAAATGTGCATGCACACATATAGGGATTGCAGAGGGCGCCTTTGAGCATGTACAGAGTTGCCTTTCCCATGAGTCAATGCAACACCCCCACTTAACTTGAATGAAACCATCTCTGATATGGGGGAGAGGAGATAGTCGCAGTGACTCATTGGAGAAGGAACTCTGCACATGCTCAGGGAGGACCCCCACCCACCCACCCTGCTAGTGTCCCACAGTCTATCCCAAGCCCTGTCGGCACTGAGACTGGCGAGCTCAGCCCTTGGGAGCGGGGTGGGCTAGAAGACCCCCGGGTGCCCCCTCCTCCCCTCCTTACCAGCTCCTCCGGGGTGCGGCTCTCCCTCTCCCCACAGCAGCAGCAGCTGCAGCAGCCCGCCCCACACGCCCCCGCCGCTGCCATCTTCTCTCCCTCCTCGAAGCCCCCGCCCGGCTCCCCGCACCCGAGCCCGGCTCCAGCTGCTGCTGCCGCTGCTGCTACGGCTGACGCTCGCGCATGCGCCTCAGGCCAGCCGCGCCTCCGCGGCTCAGGCAGGCCCCTAGGCGGAGGAAGAGGAAGAGGCGGGCAAAACGGGAGGAAAGGAAGGAAGTCCCATTGATTGGCAGCGGTGCGGAGAAGGGCGGAAGTGCTGTTTTGGTCATTTTAGAAGTGGGCAACGCGTCCCTCGAGGGAGATAGGAAACCTGTGCCTCTCGCGGCGTTCCCCAAAGCTCCCATCATCCCCGGCGGCCATGTTGGTTGTGGATAATGGGAGATGGGGTCCAATGTATCTGGAGGGCAAGCCCAGGATGAGGGAGGCCGAGCCCAGGCGCTCTCCTGATGGCATGGACTACAGGTCCCATCGCTCCTTGGCATCATGTCCAGCTGGTGTGATGGGAGCTGTAGTCCAATGTGTCTGGAGGACGAGCCCAGGCACTCTCCTGATGGCATGGACTACAGGTCCCATCACTCCCGGTCATCATGTCCACCTGGTGTGATGGGAGCCGTAGTCCAATGTGTCTGGAGGACGAGCCCAGGCGCTCTCCTGATGGCATGGACTACAGGTCCCATCGCTCCCGGTCATCATGTCCAGCTGGTGCGATGGGAGCTGTAGTCCAATGTGTCTGGAGGACGAGCCCAGGCACTCTCCTGATGGCATGGACTACAGGTCCCATCGCTCCAGGTCATCATGTCCAGCTGGTGCGATGGGAGCTGTAGTCCAATGTGTCTGGAGGATGAGCCCAGGCACTCTCCTGATGGCATGGACTACAGGTCCCATCGCTCCAGGTCATCATGTCCACCTGGTGTGATGGGAGCTGTAGTCCAATGTGTCTGGAGGATGAGCCCAGGCACTCTCCTGATGGCATGGACTACAGGTCCCATCGCTCCAGGTCATCATGTCCAGCTGGTGCGATGGGAATTGTAGTCCAATGCATCTGGATTTGGTTAACTTTTAAAACTATCTTAATAGGCTGACCATATTTTGGAAACCAAAAAGGAGGACAACATGGTTGGAGGCTGGGCCCACCAACATGTCCGGCCCCAGGGGCCATGACCAGGGCCAGGGGTACGCGCCCACCCAAAACATGGCCTTGGAAAGCAGTATTTTAGGCAGTGCCTCCTTTAAAATGCTTTGAATGTGAAGTACGAAGCCATTTATATCCATGGTGCAAGGACTGTCCAAGGTGCTGAAGTAATTGCTTTCTCTATTTTTCTCCTCGTATCTGCTATCCATAGTCCTACTTCTGAGCACACAGGTTCTGTTTTAAGTGCTGTATGCTAAGATACTAGGGGAAAAGAGCTAGCAATGGGGCGTCCTCCTCATGTGTGAAGTGAGATGTTCTTGTGGCGCTATATTTGCACTATCAATGCATTCATATACTGGCTGTTTTTTATTTTTCATCTCTTTCTTAAGCCAGTTTAACCAGTCAAAAAAGCATTGAGGGTTTTTTAGGTAACTAAAATGAGTTGGTATTTTCATTGTTCTATCCACCATGATCCTAGTAAATTTTCCTAATAAAGTATATTTTCATGGGTAGGGTCTTCTCACAGCCTGTTCACATCCTCCCCATGTATATCTGTTTACAGTGATGAACGGAGGAACTTAAGTCTTTGACATGCTAATGGTCTTCTAACGGAGTCCTGTTTCTAAATAAAATGTTTACTTTTAGATTAAATATCAAATTGTACAGAAGGTATCTGAGCCTTTCTGTTGTCTTTGCGACCTTCTCTGTTTAAATTGTCAGCTTACAAAATGTTCCAAAGTTTGTTATACCACATTACTATTCACAGGTCTATAGATTCCTTCCAATTCTTTGCTATTACTTGAGAGGATGCTACCACCATAAAACTCAGCATTTCTTTGTCTGGTAAATATTCATTAGGGCCTCTAAAGACAGCAATGTCAATTTAGGATCCCTGTGTACCTCCTATTGTATAAATACAGTGATGTCATATCTATATGACTTAAAAGTGATCAGGGTTAAGTATTACCTTCAAGCTATTTCCCCTGAAACTGACATTTTTCATTATATTTCTTCTCCTTCCTGTATGTCACATTCCCATATTTCTTTCAGCCCTATGTTGCCCCTTGATTCCATGACTAATACCCTATGTATGTTGGATATGAGGCCTTTGCCTAGCAGTTCAGGTACAAGTATCAATTGTTCAAATGCCATTAATGGCTTTTTTAAAACTGTAGGGTTGGTACTTAGTGGAGGAACTGGTGTAATTGTAACATTTACCATTTATCTCACTGGTCTTTCAGTGAGGACTTGTTTTCGAGGTAATTCTCACAAATAAAACCATTATCCTAAATAATCTGGGCCTGTATGTACCAACTTGAGAACATTCATCACAAAAATTCAGTTGTAGTAAGACTGCTAGAAGGGGTGGAAATGTTACCATTTTCTTTATATTTTGAGTGTGTTACATGTAAGAATGGATTTCAAAAGTCTTTTGCTTTTGAAATTGTTAAGAGGGGAGGCCTTGAATTTTATTTTTGCTCATTCTTATACATTCCATTATCTAGTTTTGTTCAAATTAATTAGATTTATCACCTGTCTAATTTGAAATCCCTCAGTATAGTTGTACATTTGATATACTTATTCTGCCACTTCACAGTGCCTGTAAATGTTTTTAAAAAACCACACCCGTTCTATATTTTTATTGTTTATTTACAACATTTGCATATCACTCCACATCTAAAACAGATTCCAGAGCAATGAATGTAACAGTAAATCAGAACAAAGATTTAAATACTGTATTAAAATTATTTAAAACACATCATCAGAGAAGCCAACACTTTAACTAAAGTACAAATGAGATCTGACAATCTTTCCCACTTTCACAGTTCATTATTAATTGGAGTCTATTGGAGTCTCATTGAGGCTTCCTTGAGGCCTTCTTCAGTTCTATCAGACCTCTTCCCTCTCTCTCCACGTTCTCTGGGGTTTATAAACCTGCTTTCTTTCCTGCTCATTCGGCTTCTCCACATCCTTAGCCCTTCTGTGATCTGTCTCAGCTGTATTTAATGTCATCCAACAAGAATGCGCTGTAATCCAACTCCATTCATTCATGTTCTGGAGCTTAGTACACTTGTGTTACCTTTAGAAAAGACCTTTCATGACAAGCTCCACCAGTAGTTTTGCTTGCTGTCTGCATTATTTCAATCTCTTGCAAAACACTGGTTTTAAACTGAGTGATGCCATGAAGGGGCTGCTTGACACACATGTCTGAATTCACTGAGGGGATGTTTCCCAAGCACTGGATCCCAAATTTGAACACGACCAAAGCCGAGGATGGAGAGTCATGATTTCCACACATGTTTTAAGCCTACTCTAGTATCAATCAGCCCCGTGAAAGGGAGACTTGCCAGGCACAAGGGAAGGACAGCAATAAGCTACAGATTCTAATTGAGCAGGTGTGTTACTCTGTAGTATGACAACCAAAAAGTGGCTGTAGCAATTTAAAGACTAACCATGTTTTATGACGTAGGCATGAGTTTTTGTGAGCCGAACCCACTTTGTCAAGTGTAGGAATGAATAGAAGCAAGATACAAAATCAGTTCCAGGTAGGTAGAAAGCAAAGACTTTCCATTCCAATTTCAAGCGTCACCTACGATATGAAAGGAAGTGAATTGCAAGATGGGACAGGGGCTTTACACACTGTAAGGAGGAGCCGGTCAGACCAAGCGTTCAAACTGTGTTCCAAGGTGTGGAAATGAACAATGTATGTCAAGTCTGAAGTCTCACACTGCATTCTGTCTCTCAAGTTTCCCTGTGGCAGGACAGCCATTTTGAGGAGTGTTACCCAATGACCTGAAATGGGGAAATGCTCCCCCAAAAGTCTGTCGGTGGCACAACTGGACACCACTGTCCATAACAGGCAGGTGAACGCCTCACTGTACCAAACACCGACAGACCGCTCTCCATCACGACACGCCTCAACCTAGCAGCCTCAACACACCAAATGATCCATCACTACTGCTAAGCCAGGCAATACCACCGTATCTGTTCCTGCCCCTCACAGAGGCTCAGCCCTATAGGAACGCTCCAAACAGGCAACACCAGGGGAACCACTGCCAGCTCTGTCCCCACATCTCCCCAGAGAACACAATCCCTGGACCAAAGGGCTGCAACAAACACCGACAAACCTGTGGGAGAGCATCTCCCCATTCCAGGTCATTCGGTAACAGACCCCAAAGTGGCCGGCTTGCAACGGAGAGACTAGAGAGACAGAATGCAGCGTGAGAGCTCAGAGATGACATGAATTGTTCAGTCCAACGCGTTGGAACTGGGCTTGAACAGATCGTCTGAATGGCTCACTCCTTACAGTGTGTAGAGCCCCAGTCCCATCCACAGTGCGCTTCCTTAAATAGTGCAGATGGAGTGTTTAAATTGGAAATGGAGGGTTTGCTCAGGACATATGTCCTATCCATCCCTGCATTGGATAAGGTGGGCTCATGCCTTTGAAATAAACTTTTTCTTCAATCCCTCCACGAGGCGGTGAGCAGAGTAAACTGTCCATGTAGTCTTCAGCCAACCCAGCCGAGGCAGCATCCTGCGTCCATATCTGGTGCCGAAGGGGCTGGGGAGTGAAAATGCACAATTACAGACAGGAAGGAATCAAACACCAGCACTAACACAACATAAAACTTACTCTTCTCCATATCCAGAAATGCACCTTCTATTCCAGAAATGACACAATCTGTCCCATGAAGGCAAGTCCCCGTAAAGAGAACACTTGCCAGGCCTGTCTGAACCCCTCTTCCTATGAAGAGGAAGATTTCCACGCATGTGTGAACGCCATCCCTGAATTAAGCTACTCCTATTGAGGGCAGCTTTGCATAATGCCAGGACTAAGATACAAAAATCCCGTGAAGTGGTTGTGAGTCTGTTGTGTGTTTGCAGCAAAGTTTCCCAACATTTCACCTTTTCTTCAATCCCTCCACGAGGCGGTGAGCAGAGTAAACTGTCCATGTAGTCTTCAGCCGAACCAGCCGAGGCAGCATCCTGCGTCCATATCTGGTGCCGAAGGAGCTGGGGAGTGAAAATGCACAATTACAGACAGGAAGGAATCAAGCACCAACACTAACACAACATGAAACTTACTCTTCTCCACATCCAGAGACGCACCTTCTATTCCAGGTGTTCTTCAAAATGAACCGGGCCTTCCATAAGTGTTGTTGGCTCATTTGCCAGTGCTGGGGAGGGAAAGGGAAAAAATCAATGGCCATGCTCCCCTTTGGCCTCCCCAGCTGAAGAAGTCCCTTGAGCTGGGGGAGAAGAGCTCGCAGAAACTCCCCAACCAGCGAAGGAATGGGCTAGACCGAGAGCTCCTGGACATGACGAGGCTTCTGTAGCTGGATTCGGGATGGTTCATTCGTACTCACAGCAGCTTCATCCAGATGCCTCTAGCTTTCGGCCTTGTGTTGCTCCGTGGCACCGGGGCCACTCCGACGCTCGGTAGCAGAAAAAATTATAAGAAAAAAAGACACAAAATCCATTAGCAATTTCAACACATCTAGTTCTGCCTCATGACAAGACTCTTCTGTCTAAGTAGACCCTTTGAGCCAGGCTTTGGTGAATCCCAGAAGTAAGCCTACTTTTTCCCATGAATGGGAGGCCCCATAAAGAGGCCTCTTGCCAGGCTTTTTCCCATGAATGGGAGGCCCCATAAAGACGCCTCTTCCCAGGCTTTTTCCCATGAATTGGAGGCCCCATAAAGACGCCTCTTCCCAGGCTTTTTCCCATGAATGGGAGGCCCCATAAAGAGGCCTCTTCCCAGGCTTTTCCCCATGAATGGGAGGCCCCATAAAGAGGCCTTTTCCCAGGCTTTTTCCCATGAATGGGAGGCCCCATAAAGACGCCTCTTGCCAGGCTTTTTCCCATGAATGGGAGGCCCCATAAAGAGGCCTCTTCCCAGGCTTTTTCCCATGAATGGGAGGCCCCATAAAGAGGCCTCTTCCCAGGCTTTTCCCCATGAATGGGAGGCCCCATAAAGAGGCCTCTTCCCAGGCTTTTCCCCATGAATGGGAGGACCCTTGCCAGGCCTGGCTGTACCCCAAGAATAAGATTATTTTCCCATGAAGGGGAGACCTCATAAAGAGGACGTTTGCCTGGGATGCCTGAACCCCAGAAAAAAGCCTAGTTAACTCGATGAAGGAGAGACTTGCCAGGCACAAGGGAAGGCCAGCAATAAGCTACAGATTCTAAATGGGCAGGTGTGTTAGACTGTGGCATGACCACCAAAAAGTGGCTGTAGCAATTTAAAGACTAACCGTGTTTTATGACTTAGGCATGGGCTTTTGTGGGCCAAACCCACATTGTCAGGTGTAGGAATGGATGGGAACAAGATAGAAAAGTCAGTCCCAGGTAGATAGAAAGCAAAGACTTTCCATTCCAAGTTCAAGCATCATCTACAGTATGAAAGGAAGTGAGTTGCAAGATGGGACAGGGGCTTTACACACTGTAAGGAGGAGCCGGTCAGACCAAGTGTTCAAACTGTGTTCCAAGGTGTGGAAATGAACAATGTATGTCAAGTGTGAAGTCTCACGCTGCATTCTGTCTCTCAAGTTTCTCTGTGGCAGGACAGCCATTTTGAGGTGTGTCACCCAATGACCTGAAATGGGGAAATGCTCCCCCAAAGGTCTGTCGGTGGCACAACTGGACACCACTGTCCATAACAGGCAGGTGAACGCCTCACTGTACCAAACACCGACAGACCGCTCTCCATCACGACACGCCTCAACCTAGCAGCCTCAACACACCAAATGATCCATCACTACTGCTAAGCCAGGCAATACCACCGTATCTGTTCCTGCCCCTCACAGAGGCTCAGCCCTATAGGAACGCTCCAAACAGGCAACACCAGGGGAACCACTGCCAGCTCTGTCCCCACATCTCCCCAGAGAACACAATCCCTGGACCAAAGGGCTGCAACAAACACCGACAAACCTGTGGGAGAGCATCTCCCCATTCCAGGTCATTCGGTAACAGACCCCAAAGTGGCCGGCTTGCAACAGAGAGACTAGAGAGACAGAATTCAGCGTGAGAGCTCAGAGATGACATGAATTGTTCAGTCCAACGCGTTGGAACTGGGCTTGAACAGATCGTCTGAATGGCTCACTCCTTACAGTGTGTAGAGCCCCAGTCCCATCCACAGTGCGCTTCCTTAAATAGTGCAGATGGAGTGTTTAAATTGAAAATGGAGGGTTTGCTCACGACCTCTGTGTCACTGACTCTTCCATCTCGTTCCTATCTATCCCTGCATCGGACAAGGTGGGTTTGACCAAAATTAAAACTAGTTTTCCATATGGAGGGGAGACCCCGTAAAGAGGACTCTTGCCAGGCCTGGCTGAACCCCAGAAATAAGGTTATTTTCTAATAAAGGGGAGACCCCGTAAAGAGGACTCTTGCCAGGCCCGGCTGAACCCCAGAAATAAGGTTATTTTCCAATAAAGGGGAGACCCCGTAAAGAGGACTCTTGCCAGGCCTGGCTGAACCCCAGAAATAAGGTTATTTTCCAATAAAGGGGAGACCCCGTAAAGAGGACTCTTGCCAGGCCTGGCTGAACCCCAGAAATAAGGTTATTTTCCAATAAAGGGGAGACCCCGTAAAGAGGACTCTTGCCAGGCCTGGTTGAACCCCAGAAATAAGGTTATTTTCCAATAAAGGGGAGACCCCGTAAAGAGGACTCTTGCCAGGCCTGGCTGAACCCCAGAAATAAGGTTATTTTCCAATAAAGGGGAGACCCCGTAAAGAGGACTCTTGCCAGGCCTGGCTTAACCCCTCTTCCTATGAAGAGGAAGATTTCCACGCATGTGTGAACGCCATCCCTGAATTAAGCTACTCCTATTGAGGGCAGCTTTGCATAATGCCAGGACTAAGATACAAAAATCCCGTGAAGTGGTTGTGAGTCTGTTGTGTGTTTGCAGCAAAGTTTCCCAACATTTCACCTTTTCTTCAATCCCTCCAAGAGGCGGTGAGCAGAGTAAACTGTCCATGTAGTCTTCAGCCGAACCAGCCGAGGCAGCATCCTGCGTCCATATCTGGTGCCGAAGGAGCTGGGGAGTGAAAACGCACAATTACAGACAGGAAGGAATCAAGCACCAACACGGCCTTCCATAAGTGTTGTTGGCTCATTCACCATTGCTGGGGAGGGAAAGGGAAAAAATCAATGGCCATGCTCCCCTTTGGCCTCCCCAGCTGAAGAAGTCCCTTGAGCTGGGGGAGAAGAGCTCGCAGAAACTCCCCAACCAGCGAAGGAATGGGCTAGACCGAGAGCTCCTGGACATGACGAGGCTTCTGTAGCTGGATTCGGGATGGCTCATTCGTACTCACAGCAGCTTCATCCAGATGCCTCTAGCTTTCGGCCTTGTGTTGCTCCGTGGCACCAGGGTCACTCCGACGCTCGGTAGCAGAAAAAATTATAAGAAAAAAGACACGAAATCCATTAGCAATTTCAACACATCTAGTTCTGCCTCATGACAAGACTCTTCTGTCTAAGTAGACCCTTTGAGCCAGGCTTTGGTGAATCCCAGAAGTAAGCCTACTTTTTCCCATAAAGGGGAGACCCCATAAAGAGGCCTCTTCCCAGGCTTTTTCCCATGAATGGGAGGCCCCATAAAGACGCCTCTTCCCAGGCTTTTTTCCATGAATGGGAGGCCCCATAAAGACGCCTCTTCCCAGGCTTTTCCCCATGAATGGGAGGCCCCATAAAGAGGCCTTTTCCCAGGCTTTTCCCCATGAATGGGAGGCCCCATAAAGACGCCTCTTCCCAGGCTTTTTCCCATGAATGGGAGGCCCCATAAAGACGCCTCTTCCCAAGCTTTTCCCCATGAATGGGAGGCCCCATAAAGAGGCCTCTTCCCAGGCCTGGCTGAACCCCAGAAATAAGGTTATTTTCCAATAAAGGGGAGACCCCGTAAAGAGGACTCTTGCCAGGCCTGGCTGAACCCCAGAAATAAAGTTATTTTCCAATAAAGGGGAGACCCCGTAAAGAGGACTCTTCCCAGGCCTGGCTGAACCCCAGAAATAAGGTTATTTTCCAATAAAGGGGAGACCCCGTAAAGAGGACTCTTCCCAGGCCTGGCTGAACCCCAGAAATAAGGTTATTTTCCAATAAAGGGGAGACCCCGTAAAGAGGACTCTTCCCAGGCCTGGATGAACCCCAGAAATAAGGTTATTTTCCAATAAAGGGGAGACCCCGTAAAGAGGACTCTTGCAAGGCCTGGCTGAACCCCAGAAATAAGGTTATTTTCCAATAAAGGGGAGACCCCGTAAAGAGGACTCTTGCCAGGCCTGGCTGAACCCCAGAAATAAGGTTATTTTCCAATAAAGGGGAGACCCCGTAAAGAGGACTCTTGCCAGGCCTGGCTGAACCCCAGAAATAAGGTTATTTTCCAATAAAGGGGAGACCCCGTAAAGAGGACTCTTGCCAGGCCTGGCTTAACCCCTCTTCCTATGAAGAGGAAGATTTCCACGCATGTGTGAACGCCATCCCTGAATTAAGCTACTCCTATTGAGGGCAGCTTTGCATAATGCCAGGACTAAGATACAAAAATCCCGTGAAGTGGTTGTGAGTCTGTTGTGTGTTTGCAGCAAAGTTTCCCAACATTTCACCTTTTCTTCAATCCCTCCAAGAGGCGGTGAGCAGAGTAAACTGTCCATGTAGTCTTCAGCCGAACCAGCCGAGGCAGCATCCTGCGTCCATATCTGGTGCCGAAGGAGCTGGGGAGTGAAAACGCACAATTACAGACAGGAAGGAATCAAGCACCAACACGGCCTTCCATAAGTGTTGTTGGCTCATTCACCATTGCTGGGGAGGGAAAGGGAAAAAATCAATGGCCATGCTCCCCTTTGGCCTCCCCAGCTGAAGAAGTCCCTTGAGCTGGGGGAGAAGAGCTCGCAGAAACTCCCCAACCAGCGAAGGAATGGGCTAGACCGAGAGCTCCTGGACATGACGAGGCTTCTGTAGCTGGATTCGGGATGGCTCATTCGTACTCACAGCAGCTTCATCCAGATGCCTCTAGCTTTCGGCCTTGTGTTGCTCCGTGGCACCAGGGTCACTCCGACGCTCGGTAGCAGAAAAAATTATAAGAAAAAAGACACGAAATCCATTAGCAATTTCAACACATCTAGTTCTGCCTCATGACAAGACTCTTCTGTCTAAGTAGACCCTTTGAGCCAGGCTTTGGTGAATCCCAGAAGTAAGCCTACTTTTTCCCATAAAGGGGAGACCCCATAAAGAGGCCTCTTCCCAGGCTTTTTCCCATGAATGGGAGGCCCCATAAAGACGCCTCTTCCCAGGCTTTTTTCCATGAATGGGAGGCCCCATAAAGAGGCCTCTTCCCAGGCTTTTTCCCATGAATGGGAGGACCCTTGCCAGGCCTGGCTGTACCCCAAGAATAAGATTATTTTCCCATGAAGGGGAGACCTCATAAAGAGGACGTTTGCCTGGGATGCCTGAACCCCAGAAAAAAGCCTAGTTAACTCGATGAAGGAGAGACTTGCCAGGCACAAGGGAAGGCCAGCAATAAGCTACAGATTCTAAATGGGCAGGTGTGTTAGACTGTGGCATGACCACCAAAAAGTGGCTGTAGCAATTTAAAGACTAACCGTGTTTTATGACTTAGGCATGGGCTTTTGTGGGCCAAACCCACATTGTCAGGTGTAGGAATGGATGGGAACAAGATAGAAAAGTCAGTCCCAGGTAGATAGAAAGCAAAGACTTTCCATTCCAAGTTCAAGCATCATCTACAGTATGAAAGGAAGTGAGTTGCAAGATGGGACAGGGGCTTTACACACTGTAAGGAGGAGCCGGTCAGACCAAGTGTTCAAACTGTGTTCCAAGGTGTGGAAATGAACAATGTATGTCAAGTGTGAAGTCTCACGCTGCATTCTGTCTCTCAAGTTTCTCTGTGGCAGGACAGCCATTTTGAGGTGTGTCACCCAATGACCTGAAATGGGGAAATGCTCCCCCAAAGGTCTGTCGGTGGCACAACTGGACACCACTGTCCATAACAGGCAGGTGAACGCCTCACTGTACCAAACACCGACAGACCGCTCTCCATCACGACACGCCTCAACCTAGCAGCCTCAACACACCAAATGATCCATCACTACTGCTAAGCCAGGCAATACCACCGTATCTGTTCCTGCCCCTCACAGAGGCTCAGCCCTATAGGAACGCTCCAAACAGGCAACACCAGGGGAACCACTGCCAGCTCTGTCCCCACATCTCCCCAGAGAACACAATCCCTGGACCAAAGGGCTGCAACAAACACCGACAAACCTGTGGGAGAGCATCTCCCCATTCCAGGTCATTCGGTAACAGACCCCAAAGTGGCCGGCTTGCAACAGAGAGACTAGAGAGACAGAATTCAGCGTGAGAGCTCAGAGATGACATGAATTGTTCAGTCCAACGCGTTGGAACTGGGCTTGAACAGATCGTCTGAATGGCTCACTCCTTACAGTGTGTAGAGCCCCAGTCCCATCCACAGTGCGCTTCCTTAAATAGTGCAGATGGAGTGTTTAAATTGAAAATGGAGGGTTTGCTCACGACCTCTGTGTCACTGACTCTTCCATCTCGTTCCTATCTATCCCTGCATCGGACAAGGTGGGTTTGACCAAAATTAAAACTAGTTTTCCATATGGAGGGGAGACCCCGTAAAGAGGACTCTTGCCAGGCCTGGCTGAACCCCAGAAATAAGGTTATTTTCTAATAAAGGGGAGACCCCGTAAAGAGGACTCTTGCCAGGCCCGGCTGAACCCCAGAAATAAGGTTATTTTCCAATAAAGGGGAGACCCCGTAAAGAGGACTCTTGCCAGGCCTGGCTGAACCCCAGAAATAAGGTTATTTTCCAATAAAGGGGAGACCCCGTAAAGAGGACTCTTGCCAGGCCTGGCTGAACCCCAGAAATAAGGTTATTTTCCAATAAAGGGGAGACCCCGTAAAGAGGACTCTTGCCAGGCCTGGTTGAACCCCAGAAATAAGGTTATTTTCCAATAAAGGGGAGACCCCGTAAAGAGGACTCTTGCCAGGCCTGGCTGAACCCCAGAAATAAGGTTATTTTCCAATAAAGGGGAGACCCCGTAAAGAGGACTCTTGCCAGGCCTGGCTTAACCCCTCTTCCTATGAAGAGGAAGATTTCCACGCATGTGTGAACGCCATCCCTGAATTAAGCTACTCCTATTGAGGGCAGCTTTGCATAATGCCAGGACTAAGATACAAAAATCCCGTGAAGTGGTTGTGAGTCTGTTGTGTGTTTGCAGCAAAGTTTCCCAACATTTCACCTTTTCTTCAATCCCTCCAAGAGGCGGTGAGCAGAGTAAACTGTCCATGTAGTCTTCAGCCGAACCAGCCGAGGCAGCATCCTGCGTCCATATCTGGTGCCGAAGGAGCTGGGGAGTGAAAACGCACAATTACAGACAGGAAGGAATCAAGCACCAACACGGCCTTCCATAAGTGTTGTTGGCTCATTCACCATTGCTGGGGAGGGAAAGGGAAAAAATCAATGGCCATGCTCCCCTTTGGCCTCCCCAGCTGAAGAAGTCCCTTGAGCTGGGGGAGAAGAGCTCGCAGAAACTCCCCAACCAGCGAAGGAATGGGCTAGACCGAGAGCTCCTGGACATGACGAGGCTTCTGTAGCTGGATTCGGGATGGCTCATTCGTACTCACAGCAGCTTCATCCAGATGCCTCTAGCTTTCGGCCTTGTGTTGCTCCGTGGCACCAGGGTCACTCCGACGCTCGGTAGCAGAAAAAATTATAAGAAAAAAGACACGAAATCCATTAGCAATTTCAACACATCTAGTTCTGCCTCATGACAAGACTCTTCTGTCTAAGTAGACCCTTTGAGCCAGGCTTTGGTGAATCCCAGAAGTAAGCCTACTTTTTCCCATAAAGGGGAGACCCCATAAAGAGGCCTCTTCCCAGGCTTTTTCCCATGAATGGGAGGCCCCATAAAGACGCCTCTTCCCAGGCTTTTTTCCATGAATGGGAGGCCCCATAAAGACGCCTCTTCCCAGGCTTTTCCCCATGAATGGGAGGCCCCATAAAGAGGCCTTTTCCCAGGCTTTTCCCCATGAATGGGAGGCCCCATAAAGACGCCTCTTCCCAGGCTTTTTCCCATGAATGGGAGGCCCCATAAAGACGCCTCTTCCCAAGCTTTTCCCCATGAATGGGAGGCCCCATAAAGAGGCCTCTTCCCAGGCCTGGCTGAACCCCAGAAATAAGGTTATTTTCCAATAAAGGGGAGACCCCGTAAAGAGGACTCTTGCCAGGCCTGGCTGAACCCCAGAAATAAAGTTATTTTCCAATAAAGGGGAGACCCCGTAAAGAGGACTCTTCCCAGGCCTGGCTGAACCCCAGAAATAAGGTTATTTTCCAATAAAGGGGAGACCCCGTAAAGAGGACTCTTCCCAGGCCTGGCTGAACCCCAGAAATAAGGTTATTTTCCAATAAAGGGGAGACCCCGTAAAGAGGACTCTTCCCAGGCCTGGATGAACCCCAGAAATAAGGTTATTTTCCAATAAAGGGGAGACCCCGTAAAGAGGACTCTTGCAAGGCCTGGCTGAACCCCAGAAATAAGGTTATTTTCCAATAAAGGGGAGACCCCGTAAAGAGGACTCTTCCCAGGCCTGGCTGAACCCCAGAAATAAGGTTATTTTCCAATAAAGGGGAGTCCCCGTAAAGAGAACACTTGCCAGGCCTGGCTGAACCCCAGAAATAAGGTTATTTTCCAATAAAGGGGAGACCCCGTAAAGAGGACTCTTGCCAGGCCTGGCTGAACCCCAGAAATAAGGTTATTTTCCAATAAAGGGGAGACCCCGTAAAGAGGACTCTTTCCAGGCCTGGCTTAACCCCTCTTCCTATGAAGAGGAAGATTTCCACGCATGTGTGAACGCCATCCCTGAATTAAGCTACTCCTATTGAGGGCAGCTTTGCATAATGCCAGGACTAAGATACAAAAATCCCGTGAAGTGGTTGTGAGTCTGTTGTGTGTTTGCAGCAAAGTTTCCCAACATTTCACCTTTTCTTCAATCCCTCCACGAGGCGGTGAGCAGAGTAAACTGTCCATGTAGTCTTCAGCCGAACCAGCCGAGGCAGCATCCTGCGTCCATATCTGGTGCCAAAGGAGCTGGGGAGTGAAAATGCACAATTACAGACAGGAAGGAATCAAGCACCAACACTAACACAACATGAAACTTACTCTTCTCCACATCCAGAGACGCACCTTCTATTCCAGGTGTTCTTCAAAATGAACCGGGCCTTCCATAAGTGTTGTTGGCTCATTTGCCAGTGCTGGGGAGGGAAAGGGAAAAAATCAATGCCCATGCTCCCCTTTGGCCTCCCCAGCTGAAGAAGTCCCTTGAGCTAGGGGAGAAGAGCTCGCAGAAACTCCCCAACCAGCGAAGGAATGGGCTAGACCGAGAGCTCCTGGACATGACGAGGCTTCTGTAGCTGGATTCGGGATGGCTCATTCGTACTCACAGCAGCTTCATCCAGATGCCTCTAGCTTTCGGCCTTGTGTTGCTCCGTGGCACCGGGGCCACTCCGACGCTCGGTAGCAGAAAAAATTATAAGAAAAAAAGACACGAAATCCATTAGCAATTTCAACACATCTAGTTCTGCCTCATGACAAGACTCTTCTGTCTAAGTAGACCCTTTGAGCCAGGCTTTGGTGAATCCCAGAAGTAAGCCTACTTTTTCCCATGAATGGGAGGCCCCATAAAGAGGCCTCTTCCCAGGCTTTTCCCCATGAATGGGAGGCCCCATAAAGAGGCCTCTTGCCAGGCTTTTTCCCATGAATGGGAGGCCCCATAAAGAGGCCTCTTCCCAGGCTTTTCCCCATGAATGGGAGGCCCCATAAAGAGGCCTCTTGCCAGGCTTTTTCCCATGAATGGGAGGCCCCATAAAGACGCCTCTTCCCAGGCTTTTTCCCATGAATGGGGGCCCCATAAAGAGGCCTCTTGCCAGGCTTTTTCCAATGAATGGGAGCCCCCATAAAGACGCCTCTTCCCAGGCTTTTCCCCATGAATGGGAGGCCCCATAAAGAGGCCTCTTCCCAGGCTTTTTCCCATGAATGGGAGGCCCCATAAAGAGGCCTCTTGCCAGGCTTTTTCCCATGAATGGGAGGCCCCATAAAGACGCCTCTTCCCAGGCTTTTTCCCATGAATGGGAGGCCCCATAAAGACGCCTCTTCCCAGGCTTTTTCCCATGAATGGGAGGCCCCATAAAGAGGCCTCTTCCCAGGCTTTTCCCCATGAATGGGAGGCCCCATAAAGACGCCTCTTCCCAGGCTTTTTCCCATGAATGGGAGGCCCCATAAAGAGGCCTCTTCCCAGGCTTTTTCCCATGAATGGGAGGCCCCATAAAGAGGCCTCTTGCCAGGCTTTTCCCCATGAATGGGAGGCCCCATAAAGAGGCCTCTTCCCAGGCTTTTTCCCATGAATAGGAGGCCCCATAAAGAGGACCCTTGCCAGGCCTGGCTGTACCCCAAGAATAAGATTATTTTCCCATGAAGGGGAGACCTCATAAAGAGGACGCTTGCCTGGGATGCCTGAACCCCAGAAAAAAGCCTAGTTAATGAAGGAGAGACTTGCCAGGCACAAGGGAAGGCCAGCTATAAGCTACAGATTCTAAATGGGCAGGTGTGTTAGATTGTGGCATGACCACCAAAAAGTGGCTGTAGCAATTTAAAGACTAACCATGTTTTATGACTTAGGCATGGGCTTTTGTGGGCCAAACCCACATTGTCAGGTGTAGGAATGGATGGGAACAAGATAGAAAAGTCAGTCCCAGGTAGATAGAAAGCAAAGACTTTCCATTCCAAGTTCAAGCATCATCTACAGTATGAAAGGAAGTGAGTTGCAAGATGGGACAGGGGCTTTACACACTGTAAGGAGGAGCCGGTCAGACCAAGTGTTCAAACTGTGTTCCAAGGTGTGGAAATGAACAATGTATGTCAAGTGTGAAGTCTCACGCTGCATTCTGTCTCTCAAGTTTCTCTGTGGCAGGACAGCCATTTTGAGGTGTGTCACCCAATGACCTGAAATGGGGAAATGCTCCCCCAAAGGTCTGTCGGTGGCACAACTGGACACCACTGTCCATAACAGGCAGGTGAACGCCTCACTGTACCAAACACCGACAGACCGCTCTCCATCACGACACGCCTCAACCTAGCAGCCTCAACACACCAAATGATCCATCACTACTGCTAAGCCCGGCAATACCACCGTATCTGTTCCTGCCCCTCACAGAGACTCAGCCCTATAGGAACGCTCCAAACAGGCAACACCAGGGGAACCACTGCCAGCTCTGTCCCCACATCTCCCCAGAGAACACAATCCCTGGACCAAAGGGCTGCAACAAACACCGACAAACCTGTGGGAGAGCATCTCCCCATTCCAGGTCATTCGGTAACAGACCCCAAAGTGGCCGGCTTGCAACAGAGAGACTAGAGAGACAGAATTCAGCGTGAGAGCTCAGAGATGACATGAATTGTTCAGTCCAACGCGTTGGAACTGGGCTTGAACAGATCGTCTGAATGGCTCACTCCTTACAGTGTGTAGAGCCCCAGTCCCATCCACAGTGTGCTTCCTTAAATAGTGCAGATGGAGTGTTTAAATTGGAAATGGAGGGTTTGTTCACGATTAAGTAAAGCTCAGGTTTAACCAAAGCATTTCTATAATGGGCAGACTTTTTATTTATGTATAAAATGTGGCAGGTTTTCAAGTCATATGTGAACCCAGGACTTAGATACTCTATTCCCCTGAAGGGAGGTGAGGTTGTCATGTGCTAACAGCAAAGTTTCTCCACATCCCTAGAAAATAAGCTGCATGTTACCCTTTTTTCAATTCCTCCATGAGGCAGCAAGCAGAGTAGTCCAGCCAACCCAGCCAAGGGTAGCATCCTGAGTCCATATCTGGAGCAGATGAAGCTGCGGCTGAGGAGTGAAAATGAATAATTACATAACTGAAAGAATAAAACACAAAAATAATGCAATGTAAAACTTACTGATTTCCAAATGCAGATTCACTTTTTTTTTTCCAGAGTCAATACCCAAACTACCCTTTGGCCTACCAAGACAATTCCTTGAGCTGAGGAGAAATGTTCTGCATGAACTCTCCACCCAACGAAGTTATGGGGAAGATGAGAGCTTATATAAACCATTTCTGTGGCTATGTACCTGCAGATTAACACTTTTGATGTTCTTTAGCACTGAAAGCATTAAAAAAATAAAGGAAGAAACATTAACTATTTCTGCAAGGCTGATTCTTCCTCCTCATTATTAGACTCTTGCTTCTGAGTAGACCCTCCCAAAACTCTGCATTGTTAAATGGAGCCATTAGAAAATTAAATCAGGAGGAGCTACTTCTTGTGAAACTAACTTTGTCCATTCAAAGCAGGCACTTCACAACGGGGCACATGCCCCATTCTTTAGCCTCCTTTTGCTCTGTAACACTCAAAACAGCTTTATTATTATTAATTATTATTATTATTAAAAAATCCAGTTATTTGGCAAGAGGGGGGGAATAGACCCTGGACTTGTTTTAGTTGTGGGCTACAGCTTAGGGGGGCTTCTCCTCTGCTAATTTGGACCCTGAATGAGTTCTGTGAGGATGGGGTGATTTATGGCTGAAGTCTGTCTTGCCTGGGGGCAGTAGGGGATGCCTAAAATTTTTTGGGGTGGGGGAGAGAATAAAGGACGTAATGATGGAGGGGGAGCAGCATTTCAGGTCCAGGGAAGTAGAAATTCCAGAGTCCAAGTCTCCTCACAAGCTTAAAGGGAAGCCATATCTACTCCCTCACACACCCTGTGTCAATTGAACACGGACAAAACGTCATGCTGAAGGCTGGCTTTTAATTAATTGCGAGGGAGAAGCTCTCCTGCGCAAGAAAGCCTGCCCAAAAAGAGGCTGTTCGCTAGTGAGCCAATACTAGAAACCCAGAAGCCATAGCTAGGCTCGCCTCAGCTTTGAGTAATTCCTAAAACGCCACCCACCAAAGCCCCGACCGCCTCCCCTCACGGACTGCCTCAGACTGACTCCCTGCAGTTGTCCTTTCCCGCCTTTCCCCCCACCCCCGCCTCTCTCTACTCCCCAGCCAATCAGAATCGGCTTTATCTTCTCCAGGCTCCACCCCTACCTATTCTCCCCCTCTCTCTCCCTCCCGCTTTCAGGACGTTGCTAAGCAACCAAGGCCTCAGGTACCATCAAAACAGGTGTTTCCCACAGAAAGCAATTCCCGCCAAAAAAAAAAAAAAAAAACCACCAGAAGAAAAATAATTCCAACTCGAAATATTTCTTTACTGAGGGGTTTTATGGTGCTGCCCTTAACACAACAGATTCTAGGGATCGTTTCCAAACAGAAAAAGATATTGAAATATAATGTAATAAATGGCTTAGACATGTGGGGCTTTATTAAAATTGTCTGGGATTATTTTCTTCCATCAGATCCCCACACACTTGCAAACGGCTCTTACAAATCGCCTGCACTTCAGAACAGCCATAGGCCTCATCTACACCATGCAGGATATTCCACTATGAAAGCAATATATAAAAGGCAGGAGACACACTACTGCTTTATAGCTGTATTGAAGTGCACTGACAACCGTTGGAACACATGACACATCTACATATAACACTACGAAAGTGGTATGAAAGTGATATATGTTATGTGTCATGGGCCCCAACAGTTCTCAGTGCACTTCAATATCACTGTAAAACAGTAGTGTGGCTCCTGCCTTTTATATACGGCTTTTATAGTGGAATATCCTGCTTGGTGTAGATGAGCCCATAGAAATAAGTTTGAATTACAGTAGTAACCCCACAAGAAACAGCAGAAACCCCAATATTCTGCATGTGTGTACTGATTCCTGTACATAAGACAGGTTACTGACAATTTTGAATGATTCAAGAGACACTGTGGTGCTGGAAGCCTCTTAATGACTTTTTTTTACCTCAGGCCAAATTCCCTAAACCTTCATCCCAGCAAAATGCACCCACAAACATTGTCCTGCTCTTGGGTAAAGTCTTTTCCCGCTCTTTTCCACCTAGCTACGCTCCACAGACAATTTGAATCAACTTTAGTTGCTCCCTATGAGACTTCCTCCCTCCAACACTAAAACAAATGATGGGATAACAAGTTAATGTGTTCAAGGGATATTTTGTACATGAGGGAATGCTAACATTTACTTTGGGGTTTTCAAAAGACTGTGTACTGACAAGTCTGAAGGATTCAAGAGACTAGAAGCTTCTTAATGACTTCTTTTACCTCAGGCCAATTTCCCTAAACCTTCACCCTTGTCAAATACACCCCAAAACAGGACTAGCTCTTGTGTACCAGAGCTTGTATTTAAGTTATTTTTATGACTTCTTTTACCTCAGGTAGGGTGACCATATGGAAAGGAGGACAGGGCTCCTGTATCTTTAACAGTTGTATAGAAAAGGGAATTACACAAGGTGTCTTTTGCATGCATGCAGCACCTAATGAAATTCCCTCTTCATCACAACAGTTAAAGCAGAGACAAAAGATGGAGCGGCTCCTTCAACTTTAACTGTTGTGATGAAGAGGGAATTTCACCAGGTGTTGCACGCAAACAAATGACACCTACTGAAATTCCCTTTTCCATAGAACTGTTAAAGATGCAAGACCCTTGTCCTCCTTTCTGTATGGTCACCCTACCTCAAGCCAATTTCCCTAAACCACCTTTATCAAATACACCCCAAAACAGGACCAGCTCTTGGGTACCATCTTCCCTGACTCCCAGAACTTGTATTTAAGTTAGTTTTATGACTGCTTGGACAATAAAAAGTCATAATAAAACTGCTTGGACATTTTTTTAAAAAGTTGTTTTTAATTACTGTTTGGACAATTATTCTGTATTTTTACTGCCTGCTTGTGGCACATTCTTCTGGCAAGAACTTTGGGCAGTTTTCTGGCATAAAACAGGTCCAGCTTTTGGGCACAGTCTTCTTCTGACTCCCAGAACTTATTGTGTTTCATATTGTGTTCATGACTGCATGTGCAATTTATCTTGGTAAATTGTACAATTTTTCACAGCCTCCTTAAATCACCTTCTCTTGACGAGTTATTAGGGCCGCAGCCTGGCATAAAATAGCCACACTACGTGGTTATCCCACAGAGAAGAAACAGTCTAATATCCAGACCTTCTCCTCAGCTTTCTTTGAGTCCTTCTAATACATCGTCCAAATTCTCCCTCATTGACTTACAGCGGTCCTTTTCCGCTTTTCCAATGAGTTACACTCCCTAGAAATGAATTTACTTGTTCCCTGAAATTTCCTCTCCCTAGCACCAATGGGATAACTAATTAATGTATTAAAGATATCTTTTGTACATAAGAGAATGCAAATTTTTATTTTGGGCTTTCGAAAAACTGCTTAGGGACAATTCTGAAGGATTCAAGAGAAGCTGCAGCTCCTACAGGCCTCTTAATGACTTATTTTACCTCAGGTCATATTTCCAAAACCTTAACTCTGGCCAAATACACCCACAAACAGATCCAGCTCTTGGATACGGTCTTCCTCTGACTCCCAGCGTTTGTGTTTATGTTGTACTCATGACTGCATGTTCAATTTATCTGAGCAAAATGTACATTTTTTTACTATCTGCTTGTATCACCTCCACCTGACAAGATCTTAGGGCAGCTGCCCGGCATAAAGTAGCCACACTACATGGCTATCCCACAGAGGAGTAGTTTCATATTCAGGCCTTAGCTATGCATTTTCTCCTCAGTTTTCTCCCAGTCCTTTTTGTACATAAGGGAATGCTAAAATTTACTTTGGGGTTTTCAAAAGACTGCTTAGAGACAATTCTGGATTGAAAGAGGACCAGCTAACACCTGCTGGTTGCTGGGATTTTTTTTGCCAAGACTTCTGTATGAGGTGGATGCCAAATATGGATCAGTTCTACACTCTTGTCATTTTTAAAACACCTCAGTGAGCCAACAGGGATTCTAAAAGAAGAAGAAAATGAAATTTAATAGGGATAAATGTCAAGTTCTACATCTAGGAAATAGAAACCAATTGCACAGTTACAAGATGGGGGATACTTGGCTCAGCAATACTACAAATGAGAAGGATCTTGGAATTGTTGTAGATCACAAGCTGAATATGAGCCAACAGTGTGATGTGGCTGCAAAAAAAAAGGCAAATGCTATTTTGGGCTGCATTAATAGAAGTATAGCTTCCAAATCACGTTCCTCTCTATTCGGCCCTGGTTAGGCCTCATCTTGAGTATTGCGTCCAGTTCTGGGCTCCACACTTCAAGAAGAACGCAGACAAGCTGGAGCGTGTTCAGAGGAGGGCAACCAGGATGGTCAGGGGTCTGGAAACAAAGCCCTATGAAGAGAGACTGAAACAACAGGGCATGTTTAGCTTGGAGAAGAGAAGATTGAGGGGAGATATGAGATACTTGAAAGGTTGTCACACCAAGGAGGGCTAGGATCTCTTCTCGATTATCCCAAAGTGCAGGACATGGAATAAAGGGCTCAAGTGACAGGAAGCCAGATTCCGGCTGGACATCAGGAAAAACTTCCTGACTGTTAGAGCAGTACGACAATGGAACCAGTACGACAATGGAACCTAAGGAGGTTGTGGGCTCTCCTACACAAGAATACAACCACCTGTCAGGGATGCTTTAGGGTGGATTTCTACATTGAGCAGGGGGTTGGACTCGATGGCCTCATAGGCCCCTTCCAACTCTACTATTCTATGATTCTAAGTGGATTGCACAAGACTGAAGTTGACCCACCTTTGTGATTATGAAAAGATGTACTTATCTCAGGAACATTGGTGAAGAAGCTAGAAAAGTTAACCCACTGAGTTTAAATGATTTAAACTCTCCGAAATGGTTTGAGGAATGAAGGGTCTCAAACGATTCTCTCCTCTTTCCATACATTCTCTGCCTCCCTCAAAGGAATTGGAAAAAGCTGTTGGGTTTTTCAAGTTTTATATTCCCAAGTGTGTAGTGATGACTTTGACTGGATGCGTGAAATGGAGACCGTTGTGATATGACAGATAATAGCAAAAGGATCACAACCTTGCCCTCTGAGGAGTAGAAACAAAAAGTCGAAAATAGAAACCTTTATAGTAAATAGGAAAAGTGCAATTGTTTGGATAAAAACCTGCCTCATACAGTTACAGTAATAAGGACTTGTAGCACATTGGGATATTTAATTAAATTTTAACAACATTGATCTCTTAAGTGCTGTGATACCATCATGCACACATTTTAATTGTGGACATAATTCATCACACTTAAGCAATAAATATATTCTTGAAATATCTCACACCACAAATCTGTAGATTCCTAGTCAACATCCTTCCTTGTTTTCTTGAGAATTGGTCAGTGTCAATTTATGTCAGTGTCAATTTGGGCAATGGAGGAGTGCAGCCCCATTTGGGTGGGCCAATTTGCCCCACATCTGTCATAAATTTGCCCCACATTGCACAACAGGAGCAATCAGAGCCTATATTATACACCCTCCATGAAGAACTGCAACTTGATTTGCAAGGAAAAGACTTAGATGTTCTTTCTTTCTGCTATCAGAACATGCAACTGTTGCATGTTCTGATAGCAGAAAGAAAGAATATCTAAGTCTTTTCCTTGCAAATCACCTTTTTCTACCTGCATTCGAGTTTCTTCCCAGACAGAATATGACAATGATATTTCTTTTCGCTCATTTTTGGTCAATTACAAGTTTCTCAAAAGTAAGCCAAGTTGCCTCTCTGTGTTCCAGGTCTTATGAATGTCTTTCTGTGGTCTGCAATTTAGAAACACTGGAGATAGGAATTTGAAAAGGTTCGAATGCTTCAGGACAGAGTGAGAGAAATGTGGAAGAAGCTACAATTGGGACAGTTCTTTCATAGGGTTTATTTGGTGCAGGGGCATATACTGAATATGTTTCTCAAGCAGTATGGGCTGGTTTGCTGCAGATCCAATATCGACTATTGTAGCACCAGGTGGAGTTGACCACTCTTTGAGTTACGTAGGAGCAAAGGCCGTCGCCTCGGATCCGGAACCTGCAATGAGATCAAACCAGAGGGAGAGAGTTTTTTTGTTATGCTCTGTACCAAAGTAGACAAATGGTCTTTGAGGAGCAAATGTTTGGTAAATGCTGCTTCCTTTTCCTCTTGAGCAAGCCTCTTAATTTATTAATTTATTTATTTATTACATTTATATACTGCCCCATAGCTGAAGCTCTCTGGGCGGTTTACAAAAGTTAAAACCAGTAAATATTAAAAATATACAAAATTTAAAACCGTCAAAAACAACACCATCAACACCAACAACACTGTTGTATAAAAACAACAGTATCCATTTAAACAACAGTTCTGGGGGCTGTTAAAAAACAAAATTAGTGTTGTTAAATGCTGTTAAATGCCTGGGAGAAGAGAAAAGTCTTGACCTGGCGCCTGAAAGATAACCGTGTTGGCGCCAGGCGAGCCTCATCGGGGAGATCATTCCACAGTCGGGGGCCACCACCGAAAAGGCCCTCTCCCTTGTTGCCATCCTCCAAGTGTCCCTCGGAGTAGGCACTCGGAGTAGGACCTTAAGTTGCCTCTGCCTTTAAATTGAGCAAAAATGGCCACCAGAAACAAAGAATTTAATTCACCAATGACTTGTTTTTAAAAAATTCCGAATAAAGTGACCACCCTCACCAGTTGCTGAAGAGGGAACCATCCGGCTGTTTCCAGGGCTGTCCTACTTCCTTCCTTTGGAGGCCAATCCAGGAGTCAGAACTGCCTTTAAAGCGCATTACGAAATCCTTAAAAAGAAAAACAAGCAGATATTTTATAAACCATACTTAACGCCAACCCTGTTTTGGCTTTGTGTTGGATCAACCTTCCATTGGTTTGGCCAGTTGCAGAAGCTGCACAGAGGGCAGCGATCCCAGGATCGTCAGCGTACAAATGTCACTTCGCTGCTACCCGTCTCAAGTCTCAGCTAGCAGACTTGACAACTTGCGTCAGATCAACTGGACAAAGGGGTTTAAAAGTCTTTCTTTCGTATGGACTGACCAAGTATGGATGGACAAAACTAGGGAAGCCCTCTCACCTTTTCCTCTCGAGTGTCCAGTATCACTAGGGAGCCCCCGTAGGAAGAGCAAAAGTTCTGACTGGCAGTCCAGTTCGCTTCAGTTTCAGAGAAAAAGTACGTCCTTTTGCCATACGTCATCCAGACTTGTGGGCTGGGAGTGACACCTGATGGGTACAGAGGAGTTGGCCATTCCTCATGGTGTCCTGATGAAACTAAGGGGAAAAAGAGAGGGGAAATACATGTTATCCACCAACTCCTCTTAGACTTGCAGGTCTGGGGAAAAAATATTTATTTATTACATTTATATCCCACCTTTTTTCCTCCAAGGAACCCAAGGCGGCCTACATAATCCTCTTCCCCTCCATGTTATCCTCACAACAACAACCCTGTGAGGTAGGTTGGGCAGAGAGTCTGTGACTGGCCCAAAGTCACCCAGTGGGTTGCCAGCATCAGGAGGGGACTAGAACCCGGATCTCCTGACACCCAGTCCAACACCTTAGCCACCCCACTAGACGTTCCAAGACTCCGCTAGAGAAGCAGGAGCGGATAAGTAATAGGGTTAGGTTTGCATAAGTTTGCTATGGCGTCTTTCCGGAAAGAGGAGTCCCACCAGTTTGCTCCTTCTGCTCTGCTCCAGAGGAGACAGTTCAAAGGATATAAACAGCAAAGCAAGAAAGGGACTCATTGATATCGTTCAAGATTAAGAACCCTTTGCTTTTCCTACCCACCCACCCCCTAACAACTAAAGCTGGGAAACAGAAGAAACTGTGGGAAATGAGAGAAAAAGAACCACAGACTCGTTAATCTACAAAGCACAGTTCGGTGCAGACCAGAGAAATGTTGTGTGAACACACTGAGGCCCAGAGAGGAGGCAAAGGGAGAAGGGAGAGAACTGTGGCAATTAAATAGGAATTAAGAACTCACCAGCTATATGGATTCCGACATAGATCAAGGCTAAAAGAAAAGCCGCTAGTACGACTATCAGAGGACCTTTCATGCTGAAGTTTATTCCTGCTGATGTCCATTCTTGTTCCCCATGTGCCGAAGCAAAGTTCCCTTGTCCATTTGGGAGGATTTTAACGAAATGATGACCTTCTTTCATTTTTGAACCAACTTTGATAGGATTCTCAAATTTAATCATTCCCATTTTCTCAGACTCCTCTTCTTCTCAGACATTCTATAAAATGATTATTTTTTTCATTAATGTACAATATAAGCTTCACTTCTATGTCATTGGGAAGGCCATTTTGATGTTATTTGGAGGGTGGCGACAAGGGACAGGGCCTTTTCAGTGGTGGCCCCCAATTTTGGAACATGCTCCCCAGTAAGGTCCACTTACACCAATGTCGTCAACCTTTCAATGCTAGGTCAAGACTTTCCTCTACTCCAAGGCATTTGATAGCATGTTATGATGCCTTAACTGGTCCTAAGAATTCTATTGTTGAGTTTCCTTAATGTATGTAAATAGTTTTTGTTTTATATTGATTTTTTAAGATGTTAATCTTTTTTTGTTGCCCAAAGAGATTTGGCTATTGGGCACTATAGAAATGTATGGTGATGATATACTGGGACAGAACAGTTCATATGGACAAGACAATACTTTGCAATTGACCGGATATAACAACTATAGACAAAAAAGAAAATGGTTTTAATTTTTGTGAACCGCCCAGAGAGCTTCAGCTATTGGGCAGTATAAAAATGTAATAAATAAAATAAAATAATAAATAAATAAATTAGACATCATCTAATAAAAACTTCTGTTCTCTCAGAAGTTAGCTGCAATCTTCAAAGTAGCTGGGGGATGGACGGACATGGATTTCCCGAACAGCAATACATTGCCCCCTTTTGTAAAGCAAAGCATTTTTGGATTACTTAGTCTTGAACAGGCAATTTAGAACTGTTCACTTTACCCAAGAAATCCTGCTCCTGGTGGAAATCAAAACTGGTTTGTTGATATGGATCGATAAATTGCCTGTAATTCTGGACTCTCCTTGGGGGTGGGGGTGGATCTCGTCCCCTGCACTTCAACATTTAGCATGAGACCACTGGACAGATGACAGGCCGAATTATTTTGCCCCCCCCCCCCCCGAGACAGAAAAACCCTACAAGTGCTTTAAAACTTGAAATTCCTTTCCATGCTTCTCCATTCCGGACATATTAGAACGACGACACAACTTTTGGCCAAGCCCAATTTTTTTTAAAAAAAGGAAGCAGCAACAGCACTCTGAGCATGCGTAATTTGCAATGTTCAACTCACTTAAAATGACTACAGGAATAACATGGAGCTTTGTTCACAACCTGCCACTCTCTGGCTGGTCATTTGGGGGCCCCCAGGCTGCAGGTCTGGGCCCCAAAGTCCAACCTTAGTGGTGCGAGTTTCGCTTTAGCACCCCTTCCCTTTCTTCCTTCCCACGTAAAAGGAGACATTTACCAACTTCTTGTATCTTGCACTCCTTCGCATCCAAGGAGGAAAGCGCAGATTTGCACTTCAAGCTGGCAGGTCACCTTTTGGGGAAATGCGCCCCAGCAGGGCGAGGAGATGTCGCTTGAACCACGATGCCCCCGCCCCCGTTCCTGACTGTACCCCCCCTTGCTTTCCTCTCTTGCCCTTTGAAGCATTTGTCAGCCCTGATTGGCTTCTGATATCTCCCACCCTCGCCTTCTCCTCCTCCTCCTCTGCTCTTTTCCTCTGCAAAGAGAGGCCACAGTGACTGTCAATCACACATCGGAATGCGTAAAAGTCTCCGCTGCTTTGCATAGCTGCAGCTGGAGAAATGTCGCTTCTCGCGGCTTTTTCGGAAAAAGACAGGAGAGGGGAACCTGGTTTGGGAAATAAATCTCCTTTAGGAAATGAGATACTGCTTCTCAGTTTTGAACTGGGGCCACAGCTAGACTTAAGGTTTATCCTGGGATCATCCAGGGTTCGCCCCCCCTGAGCACTGGATCCTCTGTGTGTCACCTAGATGAACAGGTTTGACCCCTGGATGATCCAGGGATAAACCTTAGGTCCAGCTATGGCCAGGATCTTGCAAGGCATAGAGTTTGGGTTTATTTGGAATGCAGCTCATGTAGATAATATTTGTGGCAAGGAATTGGTGGATCAGGCAACCAAGGAAGTATTTGAGGCATGACATAATTGATATTTCTTTCCAGGGCTGGATTCAGACATGCTGAGGCCCTTAGCCATGTCAAGATTCAGGGGGCCCATAGTATTAAAAAAAAAAAAAAGGAGAAAAAGATGTATTACATTAGAATAGAAAGTGTACTGCTGAGTATTAGGGACTGCTTCAGTTAAATAGTATTAAATAGCCTTCTCTGAAGATTGGTATAAAAGCACTAATAAAGTAAGTTGATTTTAACTTCTTTTAAACTGGTAGTTTGTGCTTATTGACTCCAATACTAAATGCTGTGTTGCCACGCTTTCTCCATATATAAGTCAACTCTGCTGTAAGCCACACCGGACTTTCCGACATATTTAAGCCAAACCCATTTCAATTGTTATACAGCTTCGTTATCTGCAACATATTTAAAGGCCACTCACAATAAGAAGACCTAAGTCATGGCTTACTTGGCTTGTTCCTAAATCCGACAGTGTTTCTTTGTCACCATCAACTGGATTTGGCGTGAAACAGTGGGTTTATTTATTTATTTATTTATTTATTTATTTAATTACATTTATATACCGCCCCACAGCCGAAGCTCTCTGGGCGGTTTACAACATTGTTTGTGGGCGGTTTGTGGGGAGGAGGGGTTTTTTCTGTTTATGATGATTTTTGGATGATTTTTGGATTTTGTACCAACGTGGCCACATCTAGCAGGTTGCTCTGTTCCAGGTCTTGGATGGACGTTGCTCCTGCCTGACCTAGCAACCTGGTTATTTTGGGGAAGATCCTGCTCTCTCTGTGAGGTTTTTGGAGCAGATGGAACAAGAGACCATTTTGTCTGGGATTGTCGGATATATAGTCTAGAACAGGCCTTCTTTTTAATGAGCTCCGGAGCTTCAAGGTTTTTCATTGGAGTTTATTCTCCACATTCACAGACCTTAGAAACGCCATTCTTAGAAGTGCGATGCAGATCTGTTGAAGCTACTGGCATCTATGCCAGCTCGTAAGAATTAGTTGTGAGTTCCCCCCCTCCAGAAGGTGGCAGTCATGAGCCGTTTTGGCCTTGATCCACCATTAAATCGGGTGGGGTGGGGTGGGGGAGGAAGCTGTGTAACAGGAGGAAGACGCATGGAGTCACAGAAGCAGCTGGGCTGGAATTTTGTGCCCCAAATGATGGCAATTTTGCTTCTTTAGGTAGCTGTAAATGGAGCATTTTTTAGTGGGACCGGAAGGGTCATAGAGCCCTAGCCCCCGAAACTATTCCCCAGAGCCAAGTGGACATGAATGTGTTTTCATTTCCAGAACTGGTGCACTCCAGTCGTCTTACCCATCATCCCCGCTAGCCTGGCCCATCTTCCCCAGCCAGACTAAAAGCAGCTAGAAAAACCAATGAAAAAAGAAGAGCCCAGTAGCAGATGCTATTCAGCAGGTTTGTAAATGCTTACTCGCTTGTGGCAGAGGGGAAATCATCCATAGGCGACCAGGCAAATGGGTGGTGGTGTTACCTGGGGTGGTATGGAGAATGTGGATAGGGAGACCTTGTTCTCCCTCTCTCAAAATACTAGAACCCAGGGTCATCCCATGAAACTGATTGGTGGGTGATCCAGGACAAATAAAAGGAAGTACTTCTTCACACAGGGCATAGTCAAATTATGGAACTCACTACCACAAGATGTGGCGAAGGGCACCAATTTGGATGGCTTTGAAAGGGGTTGGATACATTTCTGGAGGCAAAGGCTATCCATGGCTACTAGCCCTGATGGTTATGTGCTACCTCCAGTATTTGAGGCCTGTGTGCACCAGTTGCTGGGGAACATGGACGGGAGGGTGCTGTTGCACCATGTCCTGCTTGTTCATCCCTGGCCAATGGCTGCGTGGCCACTTTGTGAACAGAGTGCTGGACTAGATGGACCCTCGGTCTGATCCAGCATCAGGGCACTTCTGATGTTCTTATTTCATTGTTATTGTTCCTCTAGGTCTTCAACATGACAGGCCATAGCTAGACGTAAGGTTTATCCCTGGACCGTCCATGGGTCAAACCTGTTCATCTAGGTGACACACAGGGGATCCAGTGCTCAGGCAGGGGCGAACCCTGGGTGATCCTGGGATAAACCTTAGGTCTAGCTACGGCCACAGAAATGACTAAACCTAGATATTCCTGGGCAAAGCAGGGGGTTGGACTTGATGGCCTTAGAGGCCCCTTCCAACTCTGCTATTCTATGATTCTATGAAATCAGCTGGGCAAAAGCAAGCCCTCCCTCGCTGAGGAGCGAGATAAGAAATAAAATAAATAAATATTTACAATCCTCCATTCTATGTCAAAGGCACACTCAAGATGCCTATAAGCAAAAACAAGCTAAGAGTGCATGTTTTTAGACAGAAGAAAGTCATGCTGGGAGTTAGAGGACCTTTTTTTTCCTGTTTCAACATGCATAGGATTGTACCCTAAAGGGCAACAGTAAAAGGAAAACCAGAGCCGCAAGAAATACGTAGCAGCCACACACAGAGAGAAAGAGCAGATTTAAAAGGGTGTGGAGAATATTGCAGGTGCAGTTGAACCAGATTGACCTTTGCCTGTGGCGTGTTGGGGAACGTGGGTTATGTTTGTGCCGCAGCGTCTGTTTTGACGGTGCAAAGATTTCAACACGAAATCAGTTCACGCGAAATATATCCAGCTACGCCATTACGTAATTCTTCTACAGTCTGCCTGCGTTTTGATAATCACGTGTGCATACTGTGGAGTATTGCAGCAGCAGCCTGGGTTTGCAACGGTGTAAGTTACAAATACTGTGTAAGTTACAATTCTTTTGTTTTTCTTCTTCTATACACTGTTTCAAGATTTGTTTCAAATGAGAAGCTGTGTTTATAAATATTGCAAATAAAGAACTAAACAAAGCTGGCTTGATGTCGTATAGTCACAAAATCACGATTTATCACTAGTCTTTAAAGACAGTTTAAAACAACCAAAGTCTCAACTCTAAAGGACCACAATTTAGGGAGTCAGAAACAAAAGAGTTCCTGTTATGTATTATTATTACTATTATATTGTAATATATTAGTACAGCATTACTACTACTATTATTTCACTGGTACATTTATTATTATTATTATTATTATTATTATTATTGAATACCAGTCATATATTAATATTAGTGTGTTTATGTGATTATGAAGAAGTGTTTATGTGTGTGGAGAAGAGAATATAATGTTCCCTTATTATTACAACATCATTGGAACATTTATTATTATTACTATCGCTCTTTTCTCACTTATGGCGGTTTTTCTAGACAGACATGACAGGCTTTGCCAAATCGCATTTTACTGATTCAGAAATTTCCTGACTATTGAGCATGTTTCAAGTATGAGTGCTTTCTTGATGTATTTTGGTAGTTCCAGCTTCTGAAAGTTTACTGTACTTTTTTATTATTATGTGATGCCAGTGACTGATGACACTAACCGAATAATTGTGACTTTTCCCTGTTGCCATAGTTAACTTCCATAGCCAGTGGTGTATATTTTTCTTTCTTTTCCTCTTCCTTTCCTACAACATTTTTTGTCATTCAGTATTGCTATGTCGATGACGTACATGTGTTTTCTTTTTTTGTCTATAACTGTGATGTCTGGTCGATTGCAAAGTATTGGCTTGT
This sequence comes from Elgaria multicarinata webbii, assembly GCF_023053635.1. Taxonomy (NCBI): domain Eukaryota; kingdom Metazoa; phylum Chordata; class Lepidosauria; order Squamata; family Anguidae; genus Elgaria; species Elgaria multicarinata. The sequence goes on along the minus strand of NC_086190.1, from coordinate 17,639,647 downwards.
CTGTATGAATAGTTCTGTCCCCGTATATTTTAAGAATGTTTCGGGTGAGTACGGATAGTAGGGTGTAGGTTGTTTGATGAGGTTGAATCTGATGGCCAGTTGTTGGTGAATTATTTTTGCAGCTATATTGTGTCTGTTCATATACTGCCAGAATTTTATATCCTCCTGTTATCAGCCTTCCTCAACCTGGGGCGCTCCAGATGTGTTGGACTACAACTCCCAGAATGCCCCAGCCAGCTGGCTGGGGCATTCTGGGAGATGCAGTCCAACACATCTGGAGCGCCCCAGGTTGAGGAAGGCTGTGTTACATGGTCTATTTTTTCTTGGGATTGATGATAATAATTGAATAATTGGCACATATTAATATTGTAGTTGTTTATGTCATTATGAGAATGTGTGTGTGTTTGTTTGTTTGTGTGTGTGTGTGTAATAGCCAAGTGTTATGATGGTATCCAGGCAACGATATTAACCAGAACAGGAAGGAAGTGAGGGAACTTCCATATTTGGGAAGGGAACATAAAACACATGATCCCACCGCCGCCATCTTAGAAGCGGGCACCAAGAAGCACCAGCTCCACGGGGGCGGGGTTTGTCTTTAAAAAGGGCGTGGCTATGAGGCAGCGTCAGGTTTTTCTAACAGGGAGTTGAAAAAAAGGGCGGTGGGCGGAGGGATCGGACTGTGTGCGTGCGTAGGCTTCTGTGCCTCTCCTCCCCATTTTGTCCTTCCTCGCGGCCGAGTGGAGCTCGCGCCGCCGCGAAAAAATAATCCCCCTAGGTGGGGACGCGCCGCAGAGCAGGTGAGTGAAGGACTGCGCGTGCGTGAGGGAGGGCCCAACTGCCACTGAGGGAGGGGGGGACGATGACGACGAAGGGACCCCGTTTCCCACGGGAGGCTTTTCATTAAAGGACGGAAGAGACCATTTGGGGGAAATGGTAGGGGAGCGTCGGAGAGACAAAAAAAGGGAAAGAAAAATCACATTTTAATTTGTTTATTTTTCCTTTTATGGTGGTTCAGGGACAGGAAGCAGCCAGAACATATTTTTCTTCCACTGAATGGAGAAATCAATCATTTAAAAAAAGAAATAATGGCTCCTCAGTTCATGGTATAAAATATAAATGTAATAAATAAATAAAAAAGACGTTTAACCCAACTACCAAAAATGAGAGAAAAAATAATATAAATATTAATTTCCTTATGCACAATAATATATATTTTAAAAATCTCCCCCAGCACACACAGTTTTCACCCTTCATTCTGAAATCCTCCATCAGAGAATTAAAATCACTTTTTCTCTCACGCAAACAAAATCTAATCTCTCCACAAACACATTTCCTACCCTTTTTGGTTGTATTTTCCCCTCACTACATAAACAACAATTTTTATTTATTTATTTTATTTATTTATTACATTTTTATACCGCCCAATAGCCGAAGCTCTCTGGGCGGTTCACAAAAATTAAAAACCATGAAGTGCATAAAAACAACCGACAAATTTAAAACACACATTATATTGTACGAAATACAATATAAAAAGCACAACCGGAACAAAACCGCACATCAAAAATTAATATAGGTTAAAATATGAGGTTAAAACAGCAGAGTTTAAATTCAAGTTAAATTAGGTGTTAAAATACTGAGAAAATAAAAAGGTCTTCAGCTGGCAACAGAAAGAAAGCAATAAAATCACTTTTCCCTTAGTCATTCTAAAAAATGCTCATGATAAATCCAAATAACCAAAATCCTTAATATCCTTTCTCTAATATTTTCTGCCTCATAATTATCCTCTCCGCAAATATCTTTCTTAACCCAGAGTTCACAACCCAACAACAAACCGTGGGTTGTCTTTGTGGATTGTTCGTGATGAACAAATCATGGTTTGTTAGTGTGGCTGGGTTCACACAACCCAACAACAAACTGTGGGTTGTCTTCGTGGATTGTTCGTGATGAACAAACCATGGTTTGTTAGTGTGGCTGGGTTCACACAACCCAACAACAAACCGTGGGTTGTCTTTGTGGATTATTCGTGATGAACAAACCATGGTTTATTAGTGTGGCTAGGTTCACACAACAACCCACCATTCATCAACAACGCATGCTTCAACGACAACCCACACTCAGCCCTTACTCTGGTTTGTCATGTATGAACCAGTTGACTCCAGTAATTTCGGCGCCTGCATTGACATGGATATAGAGAGGACGGACATTTTTTTTAATTTTGATAGCCCACCCTATCCTAAGAGCTTAAGGCAAATAACAATAGGGCCTTTGATCTTACATTGATTAAGCTTCCTCCTAGTTCTGCTTCTGGCGTATACAGCGCCTTGCATAAATATTCGCCCTCCTTTGACTTGTCCACATTTTGTTGTTTTGCAACCTGGAGTTAAAGTGGAGTTAATCGGCATGCTTACACAACATACTTACCACTTGCAGGCGCAAATTTTTTATTGCGGCACAACAGTTAAGTAAACAAACGCAAACTGGCAATTCATGCTCATGCAAGGCACTGCATGTCCATTCCGATTCAGAGGAAGACGCAAGATCTCAGGCCAAGCTTGAAGGGAAAGTTGCTTTTCAAAGCCCAAAGGTAGACGAAAAAGAACCGCATAGCGGCATGCACAAGTCACTTGTGGGATTTGTCGCTGCAGATTATGGTGACGGCCGCTAACGTAGGGCCGAAACGGACACCGAGGTGTGTATCTGTCCAACATTTTCCTTCAGTGGGGTTATGTATCACATTGCAGTGTCTGAGCTGGGCTTGTGCTCCTGCCTCCGTTAGCGGGACAGGTCTTGAAGCACCCTGCCCTTCTTGGCACCAGGATGTGCTACTTTTTCCCAGCTTATGCCAGCTGGAAAGCGCCCCAGTCAAGGGGGCTAAGATAAGCGTCTCTCTTTTGCAAACTGAATCCTTGCCCATAGTGAGGAATGAAATCCGACTGCCAGGACTTATGCTCAGGTGACAGGAGCAGGTGGCTTTTCTCCGTCCAACTCCCTTCTCTGTACAATATTCATACAGTCTTCAAAAGACTGTAAGAGCTGATTCAACCCACTATAGGTGAGCTTTTGGCTGTAAGATTGAGGGACGCTTCTAATGTAGATTTGGAAAAATCAGAAGAAACACAGTCTTAAAGAGAATACTGGATGTTTCCTTTTCTCTCTGTGTGTGTCTTTTCTTTTTAACTGCCTGCTTGTGGGGCAAGGGAGGAGATTTTCTGATTGTCTCCATTGATTGATAATCACCCTGGCAAAGCCCTGTGGGGGAACATCCTCTTCAAAGATAATGGGACATTCAGAGCAGCTCAATCAATGGAGCTTTCAAGGCTGGCTGCTAAGTAAACAGAATGGGGGCTGGATTTCAGGATGCATGCTGTCCATTGGTGGACTGGGGCCCCCAAATCCCGCCTTGGATTGGAGGGGATTCCGGGGCAAGCTTCCAATTAGCAGCTACCTGCAGGTGAGACCTAGGCTCTGATTGGAGGGAGACACCTTGGCCCACACCTACATGGCTAGGCTTTGTGTATGATGTGAACCCACCTGGGAATCTGGGGCACTGCTGTTTGCCTGCTGTGGTGTGTGCAGGGCTGCTGGCTAGAGTCCATTTTGGAGGCTGGTTGCAAAAGACGGAGCCCCTCGGTTGTACACGTGGATCTCAGCTGGTGTAAATAAACTGGAGGGCGCTAGGAAGGCCACCGTGCGGGAGAGGAATTCCAGGTGCCAGTGGGCAATTGAGGAGAAAGACCACAACACCAGGCAAGTGGGCGCATGATGGGGCGCGTGGTTGGCACATGTTTGTGCCGTTAACTTTCTCTTTCTGCCACTTCTCCTCTTTGGAAGAAACCTGTCGTGAATCAGTTTCTTGTCTTCCCTGGGGAAGCATGAAAAGCATCCTTGGGAAATTTCTCCAAGCCCTGCTTTCAGAAGAAGCAGCCAGTGACAGAAATAGTTTATGACAGTCCTGGTGCCGACCAGTATGGATTGGGGATTTCCTTGCCTGGGCAGACATGGGAGAGGAAAGTGCTCTTCTACGCACTTTTTATTAAACGTTTCATGTGTCCAGCTAACTGCCAAACGGCGTCCCCTGATGAAGTCGCCTGAATCATATCTGAACTTAATAAATAACGATGACGCTAAATCAGCTTTGCAACTTCACTGTTTTGCGCGTAGGGCAGAGAATGCAATGAACCCATCCCGTTAATTTTAGGCATGTGCTTGCATAGCTTTGGATTTGGAGAAGGGTTCTCAAATTGGCTGAGCAACCCGCTATTGGTGGATAGTTTGGGGCGAGGCTCAGTTCCCCTGATCTGTAAAATGGGATCGTCAAAAGCCTAGCTTGACAGGGTTGCTGGTTTGGTTGAATAATAATAATTATAATAATAATAATAATTTATTTCTTATCTCTCCGATTGGATCGAGGCAGGGAACAACAGCAATCATAAGATACTGATTAAAAACATAGCATGCACTGTTAAAAACATCCTAAAAGCATCCTAAAAGTATCCTAAAATTCTACTGGATAAAGAGCAGCAGTCCAACACCACCACCCCCCAAAAAAACCCAACCCACCCTCCAGGTGTTTTCAACTCCCTTCAGCCAGCATGGCCAAGGGTGAGGAATTCTGGGAGTTGTAGTCCAAAACATTCAGAGGGCACACTAGATTAGGAAAGGCTGATCTGCAGTTTAGTCTGGGTTAGAGGGTTTAAATGCAGCCCCACAGAACCCCCTAGAATTTGCAGTAGTTTTGAATTTCATTTCATTTCTTCATTTTAAGAGTCGCCCTAGAGCCAAAGTGCACAGGACGTACAGAACAAAAAAGCAAAAAAAAGGAAGAAAGTGAAATCAAGGGTAAAACCACATAATTAAACCCATTGAAAAGTATTCTTTTGAAAAACAGCAACAAAAATCCAGCATTGAAAAGGGAGAAATGACTTGGAAAAGGTGGTTCCAAAAAGCAGCATGGAACATACTAAAAATAAAGCCAGCAGCAGTTAAAATACTAAAAATAAAGCCAGCAGCAGTTAAAATACTTCTGAATACTTTTCACATTTTTTTTAAAAAAAGCTCTTTGTTCACAATAGCTCTTTTTAATAGCTCTTTGTTCACAAGCACCAGGATGATCTTGTAGGCTTGTGAACATGCCATTAGAAACGCGGTGAGGCAGTGTGGTGTAGCGGTTAGAGTGTTGGGCTGGGACTTGGGACGGTCCAGGTTCTCGGTTATGAAGCTTCACTGGGTTATTTTGAGCCAGACGCTGACTCAGCTTAACCTACCTCACAGGGTGGTTGTGAAGATAAAAAATTAACACAATGACTGTGGTAAAAGTATTTATTTGTTAAATATACATGATTGAATCAACAAATATCTCACCATATAAACATTTTAAATATGTTAGCAATTTGAACTATACTCCATAGGTCCTTACCTTGACTTTATATATATGTATGTCTTGAATGTCTTATCGCTCCTGATGAAGGATCCACAGGATCCGAAACGTTGAGCGTTGTGCAAGTTTGGTTTAAAGTTTTTAGAACATTTGTTAATATTTCGTATAGAAAAATAAAGAAACCTGTTTTGACATTTCAAGGCACCAGAGCTAGTCGCCCCTTTTTCCTACAGCCTTTTCGCGGTGCTTTCCCCCTCTTTTTTCACAGCTATGCTAAGAAGCCCTTCAAGATCAAAGCGCAGAGCACGCAACTGATGGCATGTTGGCCCTGCTTGCTTAATACCCTCTTCCTTCCCCACCTCCAGGTCTCTCACCATGGTCAATGAGTCCTACGGCATGAACAATGGCGTCGCCACCGCTGGGAATGGGGTCGCCAGGTCCGAGGGCGGTGGCGGCAGCAGCAGCGGCAGCGACAGCTCCAAGGACAGTTCCCGGTGTTCCACCCCGGTCCTCGACGCCGAACGGCACGACCGCCTGTGGGAAAAGATGCGCCGGCGGCACGACTCCGGGGACAAGTGGTTCTCCTTGGAGTTCTTTCCTCCACGGACCGCCAACGGAGCTGTCAACCTCATCTCCAGGTGGGTGGCGGGAGAGGCCGAGCGCGGCATTTCGTTTTAAACCACCCAGTAGCCAAAGCTCCGTGGGTTGTCTGCAGCGCGATAAAACACAATATAAAACCTTTAACCTTTGAAAATACAAAGGAAAAGGAAAGGAACCTCTCGTGCAAGCACTGAGTCATTACTGACTCTTGGAGGGACGCCAGCTTTCGCTGATGTTTTCTTGGCAGGCCTTATAGCGGGGTGGTTTGCCGTTGCCTTCCCCGGCCGTGATTACCTTCCCCCCAGCTAACTGGGTACTCATTTTACCAAGCTCGAGAGGGTGGAAGGCTGAGTCGACCCGAGCCGGCTGCCTGAAACCAGCTTCCGCTGGGATCGAACTCAGGCCGTGGGGAGAGTTTCAGCTGCAGAAACTGCTGCTTTACTACTCTGTGCCACACGAGGCACAAAACAGGTTAAAAAAAACCAATAGAAGTACCAGGATCTGATAAGAAAACTAAAACTAAAACGCCCCATCGTCTGCTGTTAAATGCCCGAGAGGAAGGTCTTCGCCTGGCACTGAAAAGCTGACAATGTTGGCACCAGGCAGGCTTCACTGGGGGGAGTGTTCCATATTTCAGGGGCCACTACCGAGAAGGACCTCTTTGTCGTCGCCTGTCCCTTGTTTTTGGAGCTTTCCTCGTTGCCAGGCGAAGCAGGGGGGTTGGGTGGAATTTTTGTTCGTTCCTTCATTGCCGTGGGGGTCAATTCCGCAGGTTTGACCGCATGGGGGCGGGTGGCCCGCTCTTCATCGACGTCACCTGGCACCCCGCCGGAGACCCAGGCTCCGATAAGGAGACGTCCTCGATGATGATGGCCAGCACGGCGCTCAACTACTGCGGCCTGGACACCGTCCTCCACATGACCTGCTGCAACCAGACCCAGGAGACGATCACGGCGCACCTGCAGAAGGCCAAGCGGTTGGGGCTCAAGAACATCATGGCGTTACGGGGAGGTGAGTCACTTCTTTGCTCGGAATTGAGGGAAGATCGTAGCTAGATTGCGGGAGGGCCAGGGCAGTTAATGGCAGTGTGAGAATCCTGACCTTGGATGGGCATTTTCTAACCCATAGAATCATAGAATAATAGAGTTGGAACGGGCCTATAAGGCCATTGAGTCCAACCTGGTATTAACATTTAAAGCCCTAAACGGCTTGGGGTCAGGCTATCTGAAGGACCGCCTCCTCCCATATGTACCTGCCCGGACCCTAAGGTCATCCACAGGGGCCCTTCTCCATGAGCCCCTGCCAAAGGAAGTGAGGCAAGTGGCTACCAGGAGCAGGGCCTTCTCTGCTGTGGCACCCCGGCTGTGGAATGAGCTCCCTAAGGAGGTTCGCCTGGCACCTACACTATATTCTTTCAGACACCAGGTGAAGACCTTTTTATTCTCCCAGTATTTTAACAGTCTATAAATTAATTTTAACTTTGCTGTTTTAAATTTGTATTTTTGCATTGCTGCTGTTTTTATCTTGTTTGTGTTTTTATCTTGTATTTTATATTATGGTTTTATACTGTTGTTTAACACTTTGGTCTTAATTTTGTGAACCGCCCAGAGAGCTTCGGCTATTGGGCAGTATAAAAATGCAATAATAAATAAAGTAATAAATAAATCCCTGGTCAGTGCAGGAATCCACCTTAAAGCATCCTAGTCTCTTCTCCCAGGCATTTAGCAATGTGTAATTAGCCTGGGTTTGTTTTGGTACGTTTTTGTGGTTTAAAATGGTATGTTTTTGTGGTTTTAAATTTTTGCATATTGAGTGTTTTTATCCTATGTAAACTGCTGTACCGTGGGGGAGTTGAGTTTTATGAAAGGGGTTTCTCTCTCTCTCTCTCTCTCTCTCTCTCAATCCTCACACAGATCCTGTTGGTGAAGAGTGGCAAGAGGAAGTTGAGGGGTTCAACTACGCTGTCGACTTGGTGAAGCACATCCGCCGCGAGTTTGAGGATTACTTTGATATCTGCGTGGCAGGTGAGAAATGCCGGGCTGTACGCCTGCTTCAATTCTGCAGAATGGTTCTAATCTTTATGGCAGCTTTTTCCAACCTTGTGCCTTTTCAAATAGGTCGGACTACAATTCCCATCTTTGCCTCGGTGGCTGGGGATAATGGGAGTTGTCCAGTCCATCTGTTGGGGAAAGTTGCTTCAGGGCTTCAGAGAAGATATGCCCCATGTGTCGATTTAACTCCGGTGTCAGTTTAAATGGGAATTATAAATAGATTACCGGCAGATAGAAACCATTTTTATGGCTGGGTTCACACAACACAACAAAACCAGAATACTGCTGCATATGGGTTGAGCGTGGATTGTTGTGTTGCGAGAACCCGGCCATGCTAATCACAAACAACCCACAAGCCATGATTTCTTGTTGGGTTGTGAACCATGGGTTTTTCGTTGTTAACAAACTATGATTTGTTAGTATGGCTGGGTTCACACCACACAACAGCCCACAGTTTAATGACAACCCACAATTCAACAACAGTCTCCCAGATTTTTAAATGTGAGTTTTAAGACTGCTGGCTGTCAACCTGGCTAAGATCAAGTAAGTCCTGCTGTTTTGTGCAAATGATAGGTGCCTTAGCTCAAAGGGGAGAAAACCCCCGGGTTCATTTTTGCCTCTTTTCCACCCTGAAGGTTATCCCAAGGGACACCCCGAGGCAGAGAGCTACGTGGATGACTTGAAGCATTTGAAGCACAAAGTGGAGGCCGGGGCTGACTTTGTCATTACACAACTCTTCTTCCGGTCAGAGACCTTCCTCAAGTTCCTGAAAGACTGCCAAGCCATTGGCATCACCTGCCCCATCATTCCGGGGATATTCCCCATACAGGTGAGGCATCCCAGGGGTGGGCTTGACCAAAGGGACAAGGAAACAGGTCGGGATGTTTTTCCTGATGTCCAGCCGGAATCTGGCTTCCTGTAACTTGAGCCCATGATTCCGTGTCCTGCGCTCTGGGAGGATCAGGAAGAGATCCTGGCCCTCCTCTGTTTGACAACCATTCAAGTCATAGAATCATAGAATTATAGAATAGTAGAGTTGGAAGGGGTCTACAAGGCCATCAAGTCCAACCCCCCACTCAATGCAGGAATCCACCTTAAAGCATCCCTGACAGATGGTTGTCCAGCTGCCTCTTGAAGGCCTCTAGTGTGGGAGAGACCACCACCTTCCTAGGTAACTGGTTCCATTGTGGTACTGCTCTAACAGTCAGGAAGTTTTTCCTGATGTCCAGCCTGAATCTGGCTTCCTGTCACTTGAGCCCGTTATTCCGTGTCCTGCACTCTGGGATGATGGAGAAGAGACAAGCTTGTTGCCACACTCCTAGCCTCTCTCGGAGTACGCACCCAGAGGAGGACCTTAGATGTTGAACGTAGTGATCAGGTATATTCACGTCAGGAGAGGCGTTCCGTCAGGTATTGAGGTCCCAAGCCATGTAAGGCTTTATAGGTCAAAACCAGAACCTTGAATTGGGCTCGGAAACATACAGGCAGCCCGTGCAAGCGGGCCAGAGCAGGTGTTATATGGTCGAACCTTCTGGTTCCCAAAATCAATCTGGCCGCTGCATTTTGCACGACCTGCAGCTTCTGAACCTTTTCAAGTTTTTTGAACCTTTAGGTTTTTTTCATTGTTGATAAATGTTGATTATTTATTTTTATTGTGTTTCCTGCCCGTTTGCTGCGTTCCCTTTCCCTTCCTTTTTGTTGAATTTTGTGATTTTATTAGAATGTAAGCCTTTGTGGCAGGGGTTTGTTGCTTTTGAGAATTTTATTCTGTACAGTGCCATGTGTATTGATGGCGCTATATTAGTAAGAATTTATTTATTACATTTGTCTACCCCCCATAGCCAAAGCTTTCTGGGCAGTTTACAAAAGATTAAAACATTTAAAAAACAACATACCATACAAAATTTAAAACTACAAAAACATACACAGAAACATGCGTTTTAAACAACTATAAACAGCTTTAAAAACAAATCTAGGATTAGTAAAGCTCATCGCATATTGCTAAATGCCTGGGAAAAGAGAAAAGTTTTAACCTGGCACTGAAAAGATATCAATGTTGGCGCCAGGCGGGCCTCGTTGGGGAGATCGTTCCATAATTGGGGGGCCACCACAGAAAAGGCCCTCTTCCTTGTTGCCGTCCTCCGAGTTTCCCTTGGAGTAGGCACCTAGAGAAGGATGCCTAATAATAATAACAACAACAATAATAATAATATATTTCTTACCCTCCTCTCTGATTGGATCGAGGCGGGGAACAACAGCAAACATAAAATACTGATTAAAAACATAGCAAACACTTTTAAAAACATCCTAAAAGCATATTAAAAGTATCCTAAAATTCCACTGGATAGGCCTGCCGGAAGAGATCAGTCTTGATAGCTTTCTTGAATGCTAAAAGACTGTCAAGCTGACGAGTCTCCTCCGGCAGGCCATTCCACAGTCTGGGAGCAGCAGAAGAGAAGGTCCTCTGGGTAATGGTTGTCGGCCTAGTTTTTGTTGACTGAAGTAGATTCTTCCCAGAGGACCTGAGTGTGCAGGGCGGATTGTATGGGAGAAGGCGATCCCGCAGGTAGCCTGGACCCAAACCATGTAGGGCTTTAAAGGTGATAACCAACACTTTATACTTCGCCCGGAAACTAATCGGCAGCCAGTGAAGAGATTTTAAGACTGGTGTAATGTGGTCACCCCTAGGTGTACCAGTGACCAAACTGGCTGCCATATTTTGAGCTAGTTGAAGTTTCCAGACTAGGCACAAAGGTAGCCCTATGTAGAGTGCATTACAGCAACAGAGTAAGCTGCATGTCTAGATCCGGCCATTTTAACCACAGATGGGAAAAGCAAATAACTAAACTCAGGACCAACCTTTCCCCCACGTAGGGCTATCATTCCCTGCGGCAGCTTGTGAAGCTGTCTAAACTAGAGGTGCCTCAGGAAATCAAAGATGTCATTGAGCCCATCAAGGACAACGATGCGGCCATCCGGAACTACGGCATCGAACTGGCTGTCGGCATGTGCCGGGAACTTCTGGACAGCGGCCTGGTCCACGGCCTGCATTTCTACACCTTGAACCGGGAAGTGGCTACCGTGGAGGTGTTGAAACGTTTGGGCATCTGGAAAGAGGATCCAAGGTGAGGACTGAGCGAACATCCCAGTTTCCTCCTGTCCTTCGGTAGATTTGGTCTGGTGTCTATTATTCCTTTACTAGCGAACGGAACTGGCTTTGCAGGGATTGGAGTAGCTTGTAATTCAGGGACCCCCAAACTGGGATTTTGAGAGAGGGTTGCGGACGCTCTCACAAAATGGCTGCCATGGGGGTGGAGCTTGCCTCTTCATAAAACGGCTGCTGTGGCGGGCCTGTCCAGTCACAAACAGTTTCCCAGAAGACAAACAGGTGAGGCTAAAAGAGAAGAAAGTACCAGTGAAGTAAGACTAATACCACTAATATTTTTTTTAGAAAATCTTAAGAAATAAAAATCAAAGCCAGGAGGGACACGGACATAAAAATAAAATAATGAATGTGTTGTAAATAACAAATCAACCCGAGGTACGCTGCTACATATGCCAGCCTAATTTGGCCGTTTGGGGCTTGCTGCCAAAAATTGGCAAGAGAACCAGCCCTTCTTCTGCCACTGCCAAATTTGAGAAAGTGGTGGCAGAAATGCAGTTCATAGGAGGGGGTCATGGGTGTGTGTGAAAATGCCCCGAGTCCCCCGAAGTTGCTCACCCCTGGTTTAGCTGGATGCCTGAACGCAGCCGTCGGGAAACGTGTGAAATGCGGACACAGGTGTAGTCAACGGATAACCGTGCAACTCTCTTAATCCTCTCTCCGTCCTCCTTCCCCCGCAAGGCGCCCCTTGCCCTGGGCGGTCAGCGCTCATCCCAAGCGGCGCGTTGAAGATGTCCGGCCCATTTTCTGGGCCTCCCGGCCGAAGAGTTACATCTACCGGACTCAGGAATGGGACGAGTTCCCCAACGGACGTTGGTGAGTGGGGAGCGTTGGGCGTGTGTGTGTTGCTATATCAGGGGTGCCGAATCTCTTTCGGACCGAGGGCTGAATTCAGTTTTGGAGAAGCTAAAGTTAAATGGTGGGCGGCGCGGAAGTCAAAACAGGGCAGGCCCCCAATCCCCAAAACCTCAGCCTATTTTGGATTCAAGCTCTTACTGCTATGTCAAATATTCCTGTTGCTCTCTCTCGTGATCACCTTTCTCCTTCCCGTGTGTGATTTCCTTGCCACCCTCCTCACTAAGACGCTCTCTCTCTCTCTCTCCCCAAAACCTTCAGGGGTAACTCGTCCTCTCCAGCCTTTGGGGAGCTCAAGGACTATTACCTCTTCTACCTGAAGAGCAAATCTCCCCGGGACGAACTCCTGAAGATGTGGGGGGCAGAGCTAACCAGTGAGGAAAGCGTCTTCGAGGTGTTCAGGTGTTACATCGCCAGGGAGCCCAACAAAGATGGCCATAAGGTGAGAGCATGGGAGATGGCGAACGTCCGCCCTGCAGGGAAAGCGATCGGGTTTAAATGTCAGGATTGGAGCCTGTGATACCACAACCCGGGAAGGATGGAGGAGTCCCAACTAGGGCTTTGCTCCATTCTGTTTCGGGTTGTAGAAGCGGGAGCGGAGTGGCTCAATTTGCCTCCGCCAAAGGCGGATCCGAATTGGGTCGCTCAGGGGAGCTGTGGATCGAGGCGAAGCGGTTCACCTCCATCTGGAGCTCTGAACACAGGTAAGTGGGGGGGAGGGGGGCTCACCTGGTGCAGGTGGCGGAGCCAGGTAAGGGGGCAGGGGGGAGGGGGTCTTATTCAGCCCCCATTTTGTCTCCCCCTTCCCCACTTACCTGCCTCCGCTGCCCGCTGTGGAGGCAAGTAAGTAGGGAAGGGGGGGGGGCAAAATCTCGATCTGCCCCTCCGGATCTTGCTCCGCGGAGCGGGGGAGGGTCGGATCGACCTGAAGCAGTTCGGGGGTCCGTGCACAGCCCTAGTCCCAACCGATTGAGGATAGTTCTGGTCTCTGAGCAGCTGACAGCAAAGCTTCAACGAGGCAGTTCACACGACCCTCGGTGGTTGAGAGTGGGTTGCCTTGAACCATAGTTTGTTTCTCCAAACATGGGTTAGCGTGTTGTCCGAACGCAGCACGTTTTCAGCAGGGTGGGTTTTCATGTTGTCTGAACGCAGCCAGAGTGGCTTGTTCGTCATGCAGCGCGGCTTGTCAACCACCCTGAACAGCCCAACGGTGAGCCATGCCTTTTTCGAGAAAATCAGCCCCTCAGACAACACGCTAACCCACAGATCAACGAACAAAGACCCGTTTCCTTGTTGCTGTCTATTCTCAACAACTGGTTTCAAACTGCAGTCTTTTTTTTGCGAGCCCTGCTCTCTGAGAGCCAGGAGAAATCCGGTATTGAACCGTGACATTCTATGTGCAAAAGCTCTACAATAAACAAAACACATTAAAAAAAAACCCGAGCAAGATAGCATTCTGAATGATCACATCTCCCTGCATTGATCAGGGGGATGGACTCGATGGCCTTAGAGGCCCCTTCCAACTCTACTATTCTATGATCCATCAGTTTAAAACAATAATAAAACCTAGCAGTAAAGGGTTACTCATCAAGACAGTGTGTGTGTGTGTGTGTGCGTGCACGCGCACAGGTGTGCAGCCTGCCTGCCGACCTCTGCTGCACATATCACCTTTCCAGGATCTTGACCAGATTGGTCTTCTCTTTGCAGGTGACCTGCCTCCCTTGGAACGATGACCCCCTGGCTGCCGAGACCAACCTCATGCAGGAAGAACTGGCCAAGATGAACCAGAGGGGGATCCTGACCATCAATTCACAGCCCAACATCAACGGCAAGCCGTCCACAGACCCCATTGTGGGCTGGGGTCCGGACGGAGGCTACGTCTTCCAGAAGGTAATACCTGCGTCCAGAGCTCTCTTCACCCCCTGGCCCGAAACTTTTTTGCTTTCTCTGTTTAACAAACATTTCTGAGTTTAAGCCTGATTTTTCTATGTGAAAGGCGGAGCCGCCTCTCTGCCTTTGGAGGTGCAGCCTTACAGATACGGCGTAAAGGAAAGGAACGGAACCTCTCGTGCAAGCACTGAGTCATTACTGACTCTTGGAGGGACGCCAGCTTTCGCTGACGTTTTCTTAGCAGGCCTTATAGCGGGGTGGTTCGCTGTTGCCTTCCCCGGCTGTTATTACCTTTCCCCCAGCTAACTGGGCACTCATTTTACCGACCTCGGGAGGATGGAAGGCTGAGTCGACCCGAGCCGGCTGCCTGAGAACCAGCTTCCGCTGGGATCGAACTCAGGCCATGGGGAGAGTTTCAGCTGCAGAAACAAATCATGCCTATTTAGGACTATGGAGGTGTTCGTTGCAGTGATTGTGGGCCCTTGCTTCGGGGAAAGCGTTTAGGCGCACCATCAGGCAAGGAGTTGACACACATTAACTTTTGTAAACCGCCCAGAGAGCTTCGGCTATGGGGCGGTATATAAATGTAATAAATAATAATAATAATTTCCGTGAACTGAAGGCGTACCCATCGCTGTGGCCCGCAGGCTTGCAGCCACGGAGGATGCTTGTGAAAGAGGTTCTCTCTCATGCCAGCAAGATCAATTCCTTCTCCTTTTATCCGAGGGGGTCACACGCTCCCAGGTTCTCCACACCGCTTTAAAGTTGCACAACGGGGCGGAATCGGAGCGTTCTGTCCGCTCGATGCCAGCAGGTGTCAGGAGCAGTTGAAGGTCGGAGAGAGTCCCACCTGGAAGTGTGTGTGTGTGTGTTGGGCGAACGACGCAAGCCTAGTACAATGAACAGGGAATAGGGCTAAGGGGGCTAACAGGGCACGGTGATCCTTGAAACCAGCCAGTTAGAAAAGCAAGCAGTGGAGAGATTAGGCGTGATTAGCGGGTCTGTGTGTGTCTGAGACAAAAGGAGCCGGGCTGTGAATTTCAAAGCCCTCATTACGAGCCACGGCCGCTGCTGGTCACCCCATTAAGCTGAGCGCCCCCATGGTGAAACCCCCCCCCCCCCCAGAGAGAGTGCAGCCCGGAACAGAAGTCCCACATTAGCCCCATATTTTTCTTCTTCAAAGCAGCTTCTTTATCTTTGCTGCCTCCTTTCCTTAAATGGTTAAAGACGAGCTGATTGTGGCCAAGAACGCAGCATGCGGGGAGCCTCCGTTGCCCGTAAAGCTCTCCCTCTCCCCCCCCCCCCCGGTTTCCAGAAGCAGAAGCCGCCTCGGATA